>NC_136864.1:19254126-19571626 GCF_951799975.1 Gobius niger
GAGGACCGCTTTAGAGACAGCCGTGGGACACACACCTCCCCGGCGGGGCATAGGGGGGGCAGATACTCGTCATTAGTTTTTATGATGTCTTCATGTGTGCGTCCACAGGGTCACGGCTGGAAAGTTTCACCGATACCCTGGGAGAATGATCACTCGAGTGTGTGCTTTTGTGAGTGTGTATCCGAGCGCATAATTGACCCTATGTCCACATGTCTGCGCGTCTTTGTGCCTGTGCAGATCTTATGTATATAACGTGGGCGGTTGGCATATAAGAAGCATGAAAAGAATGCACTGCTTTGGTGAGTTCGAGATCCGTAAAAATGTCGTTTACAGAGATTGTTTGATGATATGATCGGCATTGGGCGGGTTCTGTTAAGGCTCATTGATACAATGCAGTAGGAAGAAAAAGTGAGTACACCGTTTGGAATTTCTCATATTTATGCCTAAATTGGACACTAAATGTGGTCTGATTTTCATCAAAGTCATAAGAATGAGTAAACAGTGTCTGCTTAAACTAATACCACCCAAACATTTTCATTTTATCATATTTTTATTGGCTAAAAAGAAATAGGCACGCACATCCAAAGGCAGTGAAACCTGTGTGCTGGATCCAAACTAAGAATACAGTGATTTGCTTTAAATCATCATATTTTTATTGGCCATAACATGTAAACATTTAATTCACAGGAGAGCGTGGAATAAGTAAGTACACCGCCTGAATCTCACTGAATTGCAGCAGTTTTGTAAAGAGGGTACAGATACAGGGGATCGCTCACTTATTCCATGCTGTTGTGAATGTCTCTGTTTTTCTGCAAAATATCTTTGAAAATCATTTTTCCATTGATGATAGGAGATTGTCCAGGCCCTGAGGCAACAAAACAGCCCCACACCATGATGCTCCCTGCACCAGACTTCACAGTGGGGATAGGGTTTTGATGTTGATGTGCTGTTCCATTTTTCCTCCACACATGACATGTGTTCCTCCCAATCTATTCAACTTTGGGTTAATCAGTCCCCAGAATATTTTTTCCAGCAGTGCAGTGGAGTTTCCAAGAGCACATTCACAAACCAAAGTTGAATAGTACCCTTGATCCTTCTTTTGCAGCAATAACTGCTTTCCTGTAGTTGCGGATTAGACGCTCACAATGATCAGGATGAATCTTGGACCATTCCTCTTTAATATATAAGTCTAAGCAGACACCACTGTTTACTTATTCTTATGACTTTGATGAAAATCAGACCACATTTATTTACCAATTTAGGAATAAATGTGAGGAATTCCAATGAGTGTACTTACTTTTTCTTCCCACTGTATAATGCAATAACCATTTTTCTATGAAGCAGCCCTATACGTTTTACTCACAGTCACATATACTGTAAAGCTGGGTAATGAGGAGCAGCAAAGTCAAATCAATGGTCTGAGAGCACTCATTTAACCTAAAATGCCAGTTTCAGGTCAAAACGGCAGACTGCGACGGCTCCGTGATAAGATCAGGAGAAGTCTTTGAGAGAGGGGCTGACGTGAGCTGTCTCCTGCCTCCGCCATCAAAGCCATCAGCGGCAAGCGGCACCTTTAATCGCCACTTAAAGAAAGTCTTGCGCCTGACAGGCAACAAGATCAGGAGGGAACAGAGCACCAGAGCACCAGGACAAAACTCACAGGTAGAGAGGAGCTAATAGACAAGGAATAGAGCTGAATATTATTTGAAGAAACTGCAGTATATGTTATAACTAAACCTATAGCATTGTTTTTTTCAAAAGGCTACAAGCAAAATGGAAGTAAATTTGGAAAACCCTAAGATACCAGGGATTTCTGTATAGGCTGTGTTCACAAAAGAATGTATGAATCTCAGTCAGATGAAGGACAATCAGCCAATATTGCGATAACAATAACTATGATTGACAAAGGAGCGTCGCTCTTTCAAATCTTTGCGTGCAGCTATAGCGTGCAAATGCCCTTTCTCTCTGCTTTAGCGTGCAGTCCCATCAAAAGAGGAAAGAGACAAAGACAAGGAATCTGCAGTATCTTTGCGAGATTGGAGGCAAACTGGTGCGGGGCATAATACATCCAGACAAGAGAATGAGGAAGAGAATGGGCGCCGCGGGAAAGGTGTCGACAGCTCCCCGCTCCGAAATAGCTTCAATTGCGCATGGCTTCCAAACAAATCCCCCTCCTTTTTTTCCCAGACTGATCCTAATTTCAACCCTCTGTGACTGAATTATTTATTGTGAACCAATGACATGCGGCGAAGGGGACAAAGAGGCATTGCTCTATTTTGATTTCCATAATAAATTCATGACTGCCTGTTCTGAAGGGAGGAGGAAGGGGAGGGGGTGGGGGGGGGATAGGCACTCGGGGATGTAGGGCCAGACTGTGTGGAAATACTCAGACGTGGCATGGTAAAACAGACGCAGAAAATCAGAGGAAAACAGCTTCCACGCATGAGGCCACGACTGACACTGCAATTAACCTGGGCCGAGATGACAAGCCCAGGAGCAAAGGACTGAAAAATATGCTAATAATGGGAATGAAGTTTGTGCTTGAAAGGAAATGTGCCCAACAAAGTCACCAAACGCTTTCGGTCTTTGGAAAGTAATGGGAGTTTCCACGGGAACAAAGCGACACAAACTAGAAACATATCAGTGGATTATAAACTCAAACGTGTCCTGCTGAAAATGTAAAGTCTTCATAACCAACAGTCAAAGCAATTGTTCTAATTGTACTATGCTATGCAGGTGTTGCAACATAAATATTGAGAATATCGAAAAACTCAATATTGAAAGGCCATGACAGGCTGGAGTCAAAAGTACGTCTAAAATGTCGACTACAAGATTGGACAGCACAAACAATCGAAGAAATATCAATAACAAGTGGATCCAAACATGTGCCTTGGAGCGAGATTATTAAAGGTATGGAGATAATAGCAAAAAGAGGTCAGCAGCAGACTGGCAAAGAGTTTAAAAGCATTATTACTAGACTTGAAGAAGCTGTGGTAAGGAGACAATCGAAATGAAGTAAAAAAAAAAGAACCTGTGGAATGGTTGCTCAAATTGATGAAGATTCAGGTTTGACCTACATTGGACACATAAGACATAACAGTGATGAGAAGAGATTTCTGGAAGCAAATCAGGACAGAGATGAAGAGAAAGACCAAAGGATGGATGGAACAAAATCGTCACAGAAGTGGAACGTGCAAAAAGACTGCCAGAGAATCAGAAAGACATTTGCTGGATGATGTTGACAATGAATTACCAACCAAATAAGCAGGCCAATAACGTTTTCATTTTATATAGTTTGTGAGTTGGTGGTCTTCATTATTGTAGGTCACTGGATCTGCAATATGGCTCGTTTTCCTAGTTTTTTTTTTACAGTGGTTTTGTTGAGATTTTTGGCACATTTTTATCGCTTTTTGTTGGTATTTTGACACTTTGCTCAAGAAGCTTTCAGATTTGGGAAACTGGGGGAAATGTGCTCGGTTCAGGTGGGGGTTAAGAAGTTAAAGCATGTTGACTTTTGTTTTCTCATCGGCACATATCTGTCTTTGCAGTCGAAACCCTTCAGTTGGAAACCCCATTGGTGCTCAGTGTTGCTTTTGACTTTGCCCAATTTGAACAGTGACACCATGAAAGGGGAACACATGGCCGTGGCCCCCAACCCCCTTCCCAAGTGACTTCCTGATACAGTAGCGAGGGTGACGCACATGCGTGGCTCTGAGAGAGTGCTAAGTCCCCAGGCTGCGGGGCGGTTTGTGCAGCAGCGAGGCAGAAGTAATGTCTGAATCTGTGCTTCCTTTGAGCCAAATGTACTGTATATCTGTGCAGGGTGTGGGGGTCAGCGCTCAAGGACTATCACAAAATCTGGAGAGAGAGCCCATGCACCAAACATACGCAAACCAAATCCTGGGGGGAAGGGAGTGAGGGTTAAAATAGAACAAAATCCATCTATATTTGTAAAGGACAAAAAGCAACATGTCTAAACTGATATTTGTATGGAAAAAGGTGCTCATTTTGGAGGTGGAGTTTCTACAGTGGTTTTCGATGCTATAACCGGAAAGAAACGTTGCGTCCATCAACCACGTCAGAACGGAGGTTGTACATTTGAATGCACCACCGCCAACCACAGAAACCCATAAAAATGCCACACATTCACAAGACACATTCAGCGCGGGCAGGGGGCCAGAAATGATATTTGAATCATTAAAATCCAATTTGCAGGACGGGGTCAAGGCTCTCCCATCACGGGCATCAGCTGCGCACTCCAACAGTTAGCCCTAAACCAAACACAACTGGGGAAGCAATCGATGTGCAATATAGCAGTTATTAGCGGCACGTATTAGGAAGCCACTGGTGTAGCGAGATGAAAAAGTGACGAAAGGGAGAGTGAATCAGACGAGTGAGGGTGATTGACCTTGTGTGTGCATGTGTGTGTGTTAGAGTCGTGTGTGTTACAGTTAATGAATGTCCCCTGCCTGAGAGGGCTGTTGTGCAGATGGTGTTACTGTAACAGACAAAAGCTACAGCCTATTTCACCAGGACAGTCGACTGATAAGATCCTTGGATGTAAACAAAAATCAATAGTTAAAATAATGCATGCCTGAAATAAAGCTTCAGAAGATGCTGAATAGGAATAAATCAAATATATACTGTATTGTAAATTACTGAAATAATTGTTAATACGAAGTATGCCGACTAAAGTAGCCATTTTGATTCAGTCGTGATCATTTCGTAACACTAATTGTAACCACTAAACCGTTTTAGTGGGCTGGATGTCTCACATTGGGGACTTTTGATTTCTTTTAGATTATGTCCCAAGCTCCTTATTACTTTTGAATAATTTCCTTCCTCGGACACTCCAGCACTCTTGAGACTGTAAAAACAGCGGCATTGAACAGCAACCAAGCTAATTTTAGGTTCAAAGACAAAGTACCCTGCACCTGCCCAGTCTGAATTATAGAACCATCGCGTCCCAAGGAGATACTACAGGGCCAGGCATTACCTCTGGCTTAGGTTAGGGTGACAGATTACCTTGGCTGGCATGGTTTCCTGCCAGCGATGCTGTACTGCAAGAAAAGTGTAATATTCAATAACTTGAATATTGCGATAACGTCATTGTTGCAATTATATGGTAAATGGTCTCACAGCTAGGAACTCAGTTCCAGTGTGCACCTTCAGGAAGCGGGATTCGAACGCCCATCTTCTGATCATGAGACGATTCGCTCTACCAAATTAAAAGAAACAAAACGAAAACTGAACTAAGTAAGTTCAGTTTTATCATATAGTTTTCGAGTTTTAAATTATAGTTTTCAAGTTTTTATAGTTTACTATTTATCTCTATCACTAGTGTTCTGCTTCATGTTGCATATTTGCACCAAACAAAATTCCTATAGTTTGTGATCCTGTTCACTGACAGTGGCAATAAAATCCATTCTGATCCTGATATAAGATATGACTAAAACTAAATACTATGTTGTGTTTTAGACGGCAACCCAAATGATGAAATACGATGAATTAATGAATTAATGAACGGTTTATTTTGGTTGATTGATGCAATACAATTTCCAAATATTCAACCAAAAAAGGAACAGGCTGAAGCAATGCTTATTTATGCCTATCCTTATCCTTATGAATGGTGTCTTCTTGCGATATGTACATCGGGCCATATTGCACCGCCCTTGTCCCAGATGCTAATAGACTCAAAGCTTCACTATAAACTGTCGCTTTTTGTGGTTTTAAGTTTTTATATTTGTCCAAGGGAGTGCAGATGAAACACCTGGACACAGACTGGATGGTAGTAGCAATATACTTCATTCAGCACAGTAAAAGCATTGCAATAAGAGCATGGTGCCTAAAAGTCTATGGTAATTACGGTTTTGGTAATTAAATAGTTACCAATTTATAATTCAAAACCCAAACTCTGACAATGTGATATCCTCTCTTCTTCTGTACAACTTCCATGTTATGATGGTGCTGTGACGTGAAGCGCACCATGATATCTTTTACAGTATAAATTCAACAACCATAAAAAAGTGCATGATTATTCACTTTCAGGAAGATGCTGAAAGCCATATCTCTATAACAGGGACTGGAGAGGAAGCAGGGAAGTCTTTGTTTGAGTGTAGCAATTAATTGAGTTACATTATTAAAATGCAAGGTGATACAATTTAACCTACATTAACATTCAATTAGCAGCAGCAGCTAGCTATACCCGCACAGTCGGACAACCACTGCACACACACACGCGCACGTACACATGTGCTCACTCACGCACAAAGGGTAATCTCATTGACCTGCATTAACATTTGCAAAGGGACGCGAGGCGCAGGTGATATGGGGCCAAAAACTTCACGACCCGCATCAACATTTCATAAGGTCTGGGAAATGTGAGCGCTTTATTCAACCGGGGGCCTGTAATGCGGGGTGCGTGACAGAGGCAGACCCAGGGGCAGGTGGCTCTCTCACAGTCGACTGACGCAACAGGAGACGGAGCAGTGTTCAAAGTTAAAGCAGCACATCCCTTTAATTACTTTATTTGCTTGGTGGCTGAACCGAGGCATAGATTAAAAGAGTTCAGATATAAGTGGAACAATGGGTAGATATGCTTACTAACTGTGTGTGTAATATGTTAATGCCTTCACGTTCATGATGTCATAATCTCAGATGGCGGACAGGGTAAATGTAACTCTACAGGGGCAACACAGTTTTTTAGAAAATCTACTCACAGGAAATATTGAAACTGATCCTTATCTGTGTGGGATTAGGTGTCTGCCATATTCATCTCTTGGCCTGTGTTTTTGAATATTGTCACCACTTTTTCACACCATCAAGAAAGAAAAAAAAAGGACATACCGGTAGTTCATTTGTGTTGACAGAGAAGACATCAAACGCCGCTTTTTGTTCCACGTGAAAAGGTTAATTAATGACCGAGATAATAAGTTATACTGCATTAATCTCTGTAGAGAAATCTCTGTAGAGAAATTAATTCTCTGCATTTGACCCATCCTCAGTGTCGCATGGGGCGACCTGTAGGAGCAGTGAGCTGCTAGCATGGGCCGGCGCTCAGGGACCCATCTCCATGATGTGGGGCCAGGCTGGTGGTCAGAAACACCTGGCTGGAGGATTAACCTATTGCACATGTTTTTTATAACCTACCACTAACCTACGCAGACACGGGGAGAACATGCAAACTCTACACAGAAAGGCCCCGTCCAGGTGGGAATCGAACCCGGGACCTTCAACCTGTGAGGCACAAGCACTAACGGCTGCGCCACCGTGCCTATATAGATCGTCGCCACGGTTACCATAGTTTTCTTCATATCATTATTTGCTGCCCACCACCTCAAGCTTAAACTAAAGGCTGTTAAGAATGTTGTGATGTCACGTGAATACAACCTATTGCTGAATTTTAGCCAACTTTGTCAAATACCTGCATTAAGTGCTAAAACCATTCTAATTAATGCATGGAATAACTGGACACCCCAGTCCAGTGGACGATGTTTAAAGGCACAGGCCACCGTTTATCCATACTGAGATATGTTCTTACCTGAGCTTAAACGAGTTGATGTGTACCTACTGTATCTGTTTTTTGTGCGCGCGCTCAGTCATGCAAAAAAGACCAGACAAGATGTTGTTGGAATTTAACCTCTCCTCCTCTTCTCTATGGGGCCAAGTTAGAAGCGACCAAGCTCTTCCCTGTTATCCCTATTTAAATACGGTTACATGAGTAGTTACATGATCCAAGTATAGTTACACAAAATTAAAGCTGGTGTCGTCTCGCTGGAAGAGGTGTGCGCAAAGACCAGACAGGTACACATCAACTGGTCTAAGCTCAGGTACGAACAGATCCCAGTATGGAAAAACGGTGGCCTGTTCCTTTATTTCCTGGATGGATGAGAGCCAACGCAGACTTTGTGAAACAACTTTATAACTCCGCAGGCACAGCCAGTGTAAGGAAACTCTCTTTGATAATAGGAGGTCAAATTTGATCATTCCTGTCTTATGAACTCGAATGATATTGGCACACTGGTGAAGATTACCATCAATCAAAAAGCATGATGTAATATAGTCATCAACCCGACAGGGATTTTACTTTTCAATGCACCGCAAACCCTGTGTTGTGCCTGTGAAAGAGAATGCACCTTAAGCTTGTGGCATTACCCAAAACAAAATCACAAAGAACTGACTTCCTTACGATACTGATTAACCAAGTATTTCACATTTGAAGTGGAATTTTTAGCAGCGAAAGAAATGAGCCAATCTATCCACACAAGCTAATTAGCAGGATTAGGCAGAGATATCAGGTGACCCTAAATCCAACATCACTCCCCCAAGGCCCAACTGAGAGTGAGGTAAAGTGAAGCAGGCGGCCCGGTAAAGCTACACCAAATTGAACAACACAATCTGAAAGGCCTGGGGTCACTTGTGGGAAAATGCGGTGCAGAAAGTAAATTAAAGAAAGTAAAATAGGAAGTGAAAAGGGCAGAGAGAGAGAGAAAGAGAAATCCATAGCAACAGTGAGACAGAGAGACGAGGAGGTGGGAGGTCAGAGGTGATCACAGTGATGGAAGGGAGACTGGTGGACTTTACCTGGTTCAGATTTTGCCTCAGGTAGTTTCACGGCCATTACGTTTCCAGCAACATTAGGTTTAGAATATAGGTGCATCACAACCACCAGCAGACAATTCACCTAAAAGCTTATTATCTCTGCTAATCACAGATCTCCCCACTGGCTGGAGAGAGCAATCAGATACTTTATCAAAAACACCTACAATCGACAAGCAAATGTAGTAGACTTATTTGCACATTGTTTACTCAACAGCCTTATACACATACCCCATACATTGGGTGGAACATTTGCACTAGCTATTTAGCATCTGGCCTTGATAAATTACCCCCTCTGTGTACCATGCAACACAGTTCAGGCCAAATACAGTGTTTCCCAATGTTTTTCCTCGGCCCCGCATTCCAACCAAGATGAACACTCTACCGTCAACAATACTACGAGCCTAACCACGAAGACCAGCTTGGTGATTGACCACTGAAGCCAGGCAGGCATCGTAATTGCACTCTCTAATAAAGACTTGTTTTATTGTGTTGGTGTGTAGCTATACGAGGAACAGCTCAGGGCAATTTTGTGGTGCACCCGTCCCCTTGCCCTTGTCCACAGCTGCACCTCAATCAGGCTCTGCAGCAATCTAATCGCACCAATGCTCTCCAAGCATGATGTCCTTCAGAAAAGGATTTGTCAAGGTCAAACTTTGTCCTGAAAGAGGCACACACATCAGCGCGCACTGAGATCAAACGGTCCTCCAACACGCCCATGCATCCTCGGTCACCTTCACTATCAAGTGCGCTTACCTCCTTCTTAGATCCTGTTCCCCGAGGTAGAAGCGTCTTATCTCATCTCTATTCAGAGCTCACTGTGAAAGCTGGGCTTTATCACTAAAATATCACTGTTGGCCATCATCGTGACCCTGACCTAAATATTTGACCCTGAAGGCATCATTTTAAGATAGTATTTACAGACAGTTTAGTTTAGATTACAGCCACACCCACACATTTTGTTGTACAGTTGTAAAGCACTTTTTACTTACTTCAATCAACCATTATCAGCGCACAAACCTTTAGTTCTAACTGTAGAATATAGTCCTCTAAAAAGTACGATGAAGTGATTTTGTACAGTACTATGGTCTGGTATAGTAGCAGTCCTTTTTGCAGTCAAAAACATGATGCGAGGATCTCTTTCTATCAATAGAGGGAACTTTCACATTCTCACAAATGCGATACGCTCAGAGACCACCATGCAGTGGCACTTGTAAACAACAGCTGATAACAAGCTGGGTAGTAACTGAATACATGTATTTAGATCACTCATTTGGAGTTACAGTTACTTTCCTAATATTCAAGGAATACATTCCAGTACTTAATCATTAGACCCTTCATTTTCAAAACAATAAGAAAGAAAAGATCAAAACAGTTGGGGTTGAACTTTTCTGGATTAATGGCAAATAAGTATGTAACAGGCGAGTAGCAGTGTGTAGCTGCATGTTTTTATTAATACGCCGCTTTAATATAGTGTAAGTCAACGCGAAAGTATTCTAAGTATTCAGAATAAAGTATTCTGATTGGACAAAGTAATGGGATACGTTACAAAATATATTTCAAGGCAACTATTCTGTAACTAAATACATACTCAAAGTATTTTCTGGCGACCGTCCGACCTCTGAAACATGTTACAGCTAACACACACTTTTGTCTAATAAACAGAAATAGCAAGTAATGTTTTTTCAACACAAAATCAGATCTCAATCCGTTTCATGCCCAACTGACAGAAGGACAGTTTTACCATCAGGAAGCTGAACTCTCTCCTTTCTTCCCTCAGCTGCCCATTGTTGTTTACATAATGTCTTATATTGCGTCACATGTGGTGTGGTCCTATTGTTATGATTATGATTGCACCAAGGGTTTGAGAGCAGCCAATTTTGATTGTCTGTTTGTGCTTTATGTGGTAGTTTTGACAATAAATATAACTGAGCTGCTTCTTCTGACCACAGACAATTCCAGTGCACTTTAGTGTTGATGCCAAAAGAAGAGGGTTGTCAGAAAGAGTGCAATCAATATTTAGAAAGCCTACAGAAATCACATTCAAGAAGCTATTTTACATACTTTGGCGAGTTATAATATTATGGAATAGTGTTTGTGGAGGTTTAGACACAAAGAAACAGGGGCCCATGCCCATTATGTGGAAAATACTGATGTGCTGTTACAGGTGCAAAGCCTCTCCCTCTCCGTCTCTTTCTCTTTCTCTTTCTCTCTCTCTGTCTCTCCTTTTCTCTCTCTTTCTCTCTCGCTCTCTCTTTCTCTTTCTCTCTCTCTCCATCTCCTTCTCTTTCTCTCTCACTCTCTCTCTCTTTCTCTCTCTCTCCATCTCCTTCTCTTTCTCTCTCTTTCTCTCTCGCTCTCTCTCTTTCTCTCTCCCTCTTTCCATCTCTCTCTCCCTGTGCTGTCCTCCTGCAGGGCAGCCTCAGAATGACCACTTTGCTTCTTCTGTGTCCACTCAAGGAAAAAGACATCAGCATCTGTCAGCGCCAGCCCATCACTTCACTGCTCCACAGCCATTAATCTGCCATTTAACTTGCTGCCACTTTGACACCACTCTTCTTTATTTATTTATTTTCCATAATCTTCCCTAGACTCCTTTTTATCTGATTGTCTGCAATTAAAGCCACCATCAATGTGTTTACACAATGTGGTGACACCGTTTGTTTTGAGAGGCCAAACTGTAAATGTATAAACCCAAACAAAATAATGAGATTCAGGAAATAATTAGCTTCTAGCATGAGAAGAGGCAAAAACATCTATTCTATATTTACATATCTGCGCAACATAACTTCCTCTTTTATTGTTACCAGAGAATTCTCACTTGGCCCGCCATGCGTAGAGCCAGGAAAAGGTAATTGCCAGACATAAAACACAAGATAGGATCTGCATGAGGTGAGTGACATTACAGGAATGGAAACACAAGGAACATGCCGAGGAAAACAACATTGGTGAAAAAGATTGAGACTCAAAGGTGGCAGACGATAGGGTTTGGAGCACGAGCGGCAGCAGACTGATGAAGCTCGCGTATACCTGCTGTCGCCAGCCATATGCACCCCGCCACAACGTGACATAACACATGGCCAAACATGTCATGTTTCACCGTGGCATCCCGCAGAGCCGCGTGGGTAAGCTGAGAACCACAAATCTCCAAAACAACTCCCATGGGCACAACTTATCCTTTTAGATTTATTACACAAGACCGATTTGTGACTCAACGCTCTGCGCGCAGCAAACAACTCAAGCAAATGTAATTGCAAATGTTACAGCCATAAAGACCAGCGTTTTATTTGTGCTGCAACCTTCCACCTTGTGTACAAGCATCAATGTGACATCGTAGAGAAATGGTGCGCAACGATAATGCAAGACATGAGGCATGCGCCGGCAAACTACTAACACACATACAATGGCAATGCCTGGAGTGTCTGAGGGCAAGTAGGGAGACTTGTCAGAGTGGGTAGTCGTCAAGGCGGGAGATCTGCGCTGTTGCTTCTCCACTGTAAAAACACGAATCTAGCGACACACGCAAACGGGCAATAAACGCGCATACGTACCCAGAATTGAACCGCGCTGCCTGGCGTCTCCACATCTGTCCAGCGGTGTTGATTTACAAAATTGTGACCCACAAGTTGCTGCCCGCACGTGCCTCTCCTCCGCACATCAGTGTGTCTCACTCTCTGGCATCAAACCTGTCACTCATGCCCGTCTCTCCCTCTCTCCTGACGTCTCCGAAATTGAGTCCATCCGTTCAGGGCGAATAGAGACGCTGTCCTTTCCCCCCCCGTACAGCGCTCCTTAGAGGGTCACGGCGCCCTCCATCTCTCCCTGTCGTGAATCTCGGAGTGTTAATATTGAGGGGAGGGAAGGGGAAGAGCGCGCTCTGGCTGGAGCCGTCGCTCGCAGCCTCCTTCTCTGTGTGCGGCTCTCTCTCCCGCGCTTAGCATGCCTTTCATCTCGCGCCTCCCTCCCCTCTGAACCCCCTCCATCTCTTTTCACTCACTCCACTGTCTATCTGCCTCAGCACCGGCTGCTTAAATTCACTCTTCGCCCATGGAGAATTTATGCTTTAAGGGACACGCTCCAAATAGACATCAGGGAAATCATACAAATAATAAGCACAAGGATCTACTTTAAACACCAAGTCCTTTTGAGTAACACGTTTGAACTGCCTCAAACGATCAGTGGGATGAGTGTGTAGCTGCCACAGGATTATTTTCCAACAGTATAGGCTAAATCTCAATTTCTTTCAGCTTTTCCCATCATAAACACTTTCCTGCAATGAGTAGAATGGCTTTTTACAGCACCGCATGTCTTGATTTGACACAACAGACCTAGGAAGTCACAGTCACAGCCTTCCAGCTATATTTCCATTTTCAGTGACAGACTGGGTTGAGTCACGAGCATGTTGTACACACATATAGACAAGATTCACATTCCTTCTTTGTGTTGATATAGTTACTCAAGCGTCCTCATGGTGGTAAGGCACGGTAATTTACAGAGCGCGATGACGCATGCATCTCTAGCACGAATGTTTAGAATTGAATGAAAATACATACATGCCCTGTCATTATTAATGTTTCGTTCAGACTTCATACATGATCCAGTGATACACAGCATGTTCAGTACTATTCCATGTCCCATAGAGTCAGATCATGTTGAGAAAAACTGATGATGTGCCCCTGAGGTCAGTTAGCAGCTCATCACAGGGCTCTGAGCTTTGACCTCTGACGCCGGGGGGCAGGTGTGTCATGATGCTCCGGGAAGACCGCCTCCTGTAAACAGTACACAGCACAGTGAGGCTGAAGTTATTCTGCCCACAAGCTGCGCAACGATCACAATCCAAATCAAAATGGCAAAGAAGGCCTACGTTTAGTGATATAATGTCCTCTATAGACCATTCTCTGACATGTGACTTTTGGTTGGCAATCAGCTGTTTGGAACTGTGCCTATGTAGATATAAATGAAAACACAATCTGAAATGAGTGGACAAATCAAATCATAAAAACAGCTGATTTGCCATATAGATCACATGACTGAGAAATACAATAGAAAGCCGTCTCCAAGGAAACATCATGCTGCATCATGGGCCGCTTAAGTTATTTCGAAGATACAATACAATCTCTTTTCACATAAACCCACTTGTTGATGTTTTGCTAGTTAAAAACGTTTTTCATGTTATAGGTGTAATTTCTTGAAGTTACACCACTTTAAACACCAATCATAATGTGTCCAAAAGAGTTAAAAAGCTGAATGAAACATAGGACCTTTAAAGTCTGAATAAATTCTCTCAAAGTGGAGACTCTGAGCGCCGCCTTGTCCCAGTTATCTATAACAAGGGAGGAAATATAATGCAATGTCAGTGTCTCTCTCGCCTCCTTGTGTGACTTTGGGGGGGGGGGGGGGGGGGGGGGGGGGCTTTGAGTTGAAGTGACATTTAAGACAGAATGGGATGGCATTTGAGAAGTGTGGGCTGGCAGGACCGAAGCCAGACATGGGACTATCAGAAACACTTGATCAAATAAAACTGGTAAAAAATAAAATCTGATGAATTTGGCCCAAGGTATAGTTTGGGCACAAATGACTTTAATTGTATGTTTTGTATGAGTACTTCATTTATAATTTTGATATGGTAAAGGAAAAGTAATCATTTGAAGAGTGTTATTGGTACATGTTCCACTTTACCTTCTGATATTACATTCTGGGGTATCTATTATACTGCAAATGGCAATTGTATCATATACAGCTCTCTTTATTTATCCATGTTTGGGGCTGCCACAAACACTGTCTTATAATCACCTGTAGCTCAATGTGACTACTCCATAGCAGAGCAATTTTGAAATAATTTATCTATGGCTTTCTATGAACAATTGGATTTGTCCATTCATTTTGTCGCAGACAGTTGGCCGCACCATCGCACTAATCACAGCCTTGTTTGTTCCTGTTGTGTTTGGCAGCTTCCCTGCATTTTGGCCAATTTAAAAGACACTCCCAGAGCCAAGTGAAGTTACCTCTCTATCCGCGCTCACAGGCGGAAGAATGCCAGCCACTTCTCGTATGACCACAGCTATTCCTCGTCCAGTAACTTTAAACTGGGAATGTGAGCCCTCATATGGAACATGCATAATGCTGGCACTGAGTATACCAGCACTATACTGGGCGCTACGTTCAACATTGTATTTTTAAATGTGGCAAATGCTGAGGTTAAAGTATTCATGAAGAGTTGAGGAGTTGCTTGGTGACAGACAGTGTGTCCTCCTGTTGCACAATGTAACTCTAGTTTCATCTTGGGCAAAAATGACGAAACAAAATGAAAGACTCCGAGGCGGGTAATGGGCCTCTGCTTTGATTAGTTTCACATTATTTTCCAACTGTGACTTGAACCCGATGAAAGGGGCCCATAAATGTGGCTTTTCGCTTTGACTGAATCTGGACAGAAGTCCGGACCATGAGCAGTAGAAGAACAAGAGGGAAGGTAAACAAGGCGAGAGCAGCCAGTGAAGCAGATGCACAGGGGCTCACAAAAAGAGTTGGTCTTTTTTTTTTTGCTTACAAATTTCCTTTAAAATTTGCAGTATACTGTTGGACATATAGACTACATTATAAACTTCACAATGTTTCCCATTGGGGGTACTGGGTATAGCTTTATTTGGAGTAAAAGATAGGGTTATGGGTTAGGGTTAGGGTTAGGGTTAGGGTTACGGTTAGGGTAGGCTATATGAAAAAGCATGGTATTCATGTCCTATTAGCATGGTGGTTAACAACAATATAATGATCAGCCTATTAATATATTTATAAGCATGCAGTGGGAGGAAAAAGTAAGTACACCGTTTGGAATTTCTCACATTTCTGCCTAGATTGGTCATAAAATGTGGTCCGATCTTCATTAAAATCATAAGAATGAATAAACAGTGTCTGGTTAAACTAATGTCACCCAGACATTTACATTTTATCACCTTTTTATTGGCCATAACATGTAAACATTCAAGATTCATCCTGATCGTTGTGAGCGTCTAATCTGCAACAACAGAAAAGCAGTTATTGCTGCAAAAGAAGAGTCAGCTAGATATTTAATACAGGGGTTCACTCACTTATTCCACGCTGTTGTGAATGTCTCAGGTTTATCTGCAAAATATCTTGATAAACCTGTGAATACATTTTTCCATTGATGATAGCACATTGTCCAGGCCCTGAGGCAACAAAACAGCCCCACACCATGATGCTCCTGCTCCAGACTTCACAGAGGGCATAGGGTTTTGATGTTGGTGCTGATCCATTTTTCCTCCACACATGACGTTGTGTGTTCCTCCCAAAATATTCAACTTTGGTTTGCGAAAGAGCTCTTGGATGCTCCACAGCACTGCTGGAAAAATATTCAGTGGACTGATGGACCCATGTCAAATATTGACCCTTGTTTTGCAGCAAAAACTGCTTTTCTGTTGTTGCAGATTAAAAATTCACAATGATCAGGATGAATCTTGGACCATTCCTCTTCACAAAACTGTTGGAGTTCAGCAAAATTCAGGCGGTGTACTTACTTATTCCTCCCTCTCCTGTGAATATTTACATGTTATGGCCAATAAAACAATGATAAAATGTAAATGCTTGGGTGGTATTAGTCCAAGCAGATACTGTTTATTCATTCTTATGATTTTAATGAAGATCGGACCACATTTTATGACCAATTTTGGCCGAATTGTGAAAGATTCCAAACGGTGTACTTACTTTTTCCTCCCACTTTATTATTAATGGCCTACTAGTATGTTAATAGACAAAAGTATAATAAGCATCTTATTAATACTTTACAAGCTTATTATTAATGGCCTAATTAATTCCGTAAGGGAGGCGGAGGCGGTCGCGTCGGACTGTTGCTACTGCGGATAATGGAGACCTTGGAGTGCATTATCCCGCTTATATCATGGTCCCACAAACTGAAACTGTTCATTCGGGGCCTGTTTGCTTTTCTTGAAAGTCCCGGGCAGGAGTTGTTTTTCACTTTTTAAGCTGTTTTACCCGATACTAGTTCCAGCTCAATTGTTTATCGTTACTATGGAAACAGCTGCAGTGAGTGGAGCGATGTGATTTAACTGTTGGTGTAGATGATCAGAAATAACCTACACCCTTCAGCCAATCAGAATCGAGTATTCACCCAGACGATGCTTAATATAACACAATACCCAAATATGTATATACCAGCTTACTCTTTTGTTATTATAATTTATCTTTCATTTACTGATTAAAGGCGACGTACAAAAAATAATTTAGTGATCCAAAGTTTATTTAGAACTATTGATCCAGTTATATTTGCAGTTCTGCCGGTCTCCAAATTCAGCCTTACATTTCAGATTTCACTCAGACAAGGCAAATAATCTGCACTCTCTATTTGCGCTGAAATGACAGGTAATATTTCTGCTTTCAATGCGTCTCCAAACAAAATGGATTTTTCGAAAGAAGCCAGCAACATTCACACCTCCACTCCCTTTTCCTCCCCTCCGCTCTCCGATGCATTGCAGCCCACATCAAGCCAAGACTGACAACTGCTTTATTAGAAATGATATGTGAGTGAGGAAGCGGTTAGCCGTGATGTTAACTATCAACGCCATTATCTCTCTTTCCTGCGAGTGTGTAAGTGAGCGCCTTATCGGTGGAAACAGACCTGGACGTGAGCGGGGTAGTGAGTAGGAGGGAGGGGGCGGGCTGGGGTTTGAAGGGAACAGTAAAATAGTAGGATAAGGAAAGAAATGTGACAGTGACAGCAGCCTTGGTGGACGGATATCAAAGGACAATAATGCACCGCTACAATGTAGGAGCAGAGGATAGAAGAATAAAGAGGGGCTGCATGTAATTAGAAATACAAGTAGCAAATTGAAAGTGACTGTGCGTGTTTTGTATCTGTATAATGTAGCTAAGGACAAGACAACAGAGATTTAAAAGTGATCAAAATTTAAGTTATTGTTTACATGAAAGTATTTGGACTCTAAAGCGTGAAATTAATTCATGAGTACTGACTTGGCAGATGAATAAAGTCTTGAGTAAAGCTGATTAAAAAATAATTTTCATTCTGAATCCCATTCTCTGATAGAGTAATAGTGTGTGGAGTCTGAGCAGCTGCTATCCCTGCTTCACTTCTGGCTTCGAGAGCACTGCTGTAGCTTATTCTAGCTGCCTTCTACAGCATTATTGTATGATTTCTGTGGTAGCAAAATGGCACACATGACCCTCCTGCCCATGATGTGTTAAGACACAAACTACAGCTGCATCAAATCGTCTTCGATCCAGTTATTTATCCATTCAGCGCTGTCTTTATTGACTGTATGACCTCCCCTCCAAATAAAGTCGAGCATGTTGCTGTGTTGTAGTACTCAACAGGGTAATGATTTTATGTTCACCTGCCTGAAGCCCAGTGCTTCTGCCTCTGCGCGCAGGGAAACATTCACAGGTGGTCTGTGCGGACTAAAAGAGAGTGATAGAAGCTATACAAAAACACTCTCTTTCAAAGCTTTAAACAAGGCGTGTGTTCAAAAAGGCTCCTCTGAATCCAACCTCAAGAGAGATACAATATAGCGCCATCCAAAATGTGTCTTGTTTTTCTGATAACATTTGTTTTTTGAGGACAGGGTTCAGAACTCGCACTGTCATTTATTTATGGCTAAAATGGCTCTTATTTATGACCATTCTCCTGTATATGTGTCTGAGCGGGGCGCACAATCAGATTCCAGGGGTGACCTGAGCTGTCTCCTGGACATGCCCCTGCGCACAGTGTAAAATGGTTCACTCAATAATAAAACAATATCTGAACAATAGCGTTCTTTGGAAAGGATTTGAGGTTGCTTGGCTGCACACTGAAGGCCTGATTTACTCAGTAGTGCGTGGTGCAAAAAGCAGGTGCAATTGAGATTTTCGTCTTTCATAAACGCTAAAAGGCAATAGAGCAAACTCATTTACATATCAGATTTGCGCCGCAGACAATAAAACTTTGGGCACCCCTATGGACTATCAGTCTGATTGCTTCTGATACCACTCCATTAGTTTTCAGAAATGCGCAGAATAAATCTG
Source organism: Gobius niger (assembly GCF_951799975.1). Taxonomy (NCBI): domain Eukaryota; kingdom Metazoa; phylum Chordata; class Actinopteri; order Gobiiformes; family Gobiidae; genus Gobius; species Gobius niger. The sequence goes on from NC_136864.1 coordinate 19,272,775, forward strand.
CATTGTTTATTGCAGAAAAACACATGTCAGGAGGAATGCTAAAGCTGTACAGTCTGCAGGCCATTTACTATCTCCCTTAATGAAAAGTTCTGCAAAGCGGTGGTTTATTATCTTTATTGATGTGTTAATTACTGAGCACAGACAGTTTGTTTATGCCAATGTATCACCCTGCACTGCTTTACTAAAGCGCTTATACAATAAATGACTAAACCTTCAATGAACGTATACACTTTATTCTTCCAGGATGTAAAATGCAATCTGAGAGAAAAATAGTCTTTGAAACCCACTAAACCTGCAGGTGCTTGAGTACTACATATTGATTTTTGACAGAAGGTGATTTTAAACTGATATATACTTTATTGATTTTTCATGCTAACATTGTTGTGCCTCAATTATTTGGCTGAAGTTTGCTCAACCATCAGTTTCCACCAAAGCAGCAAAAACCCTCCAAACTCGTTTAAAGTGCATTAAACATGGAGCTTCAAACGGCAGTTCTGGTCACGAAGACATGAGATACTTGTGAAGCTGTGCAGGTGCTACTTGGTGGACCAGTAAAGGCTCGGACATGAAACGCTCAGACAGATAAAAGCAAGCGCCAACCGTGTGTTTAAAGACTGAGTGGGACACAGCTAACGGGGGTTAGCGCACTGCATCTTTTCAAGAAGAGATTAGGAATAATCGTATCCAAGGGCAAGACAGTATACGTGCTTAGAAGACTGAGTTTAGAAGAAAAGGGAACCAACCAACACGGTGGAAAAGATGCAAATTTGAAAATTGGAAGATATGACAGAGAGTTACAATTAATCAGGTGCAAAAATGGGGGGATAGAACCAGTGCTTTACAGAGGTGGAAAGGAGGAATGGAGGCACAAGCTGCATGTTGTTTGTCTTCAGGCTCCTCCAGAAAGGACAAGGACGTGTGGGTGGAAAGCAACATTTACTGACACAAACTCTCTGACTGCCTGTGTGTATGTGTGTGCAACCAGCCACCAATAACATTATATAAGGGTGATCAAAAAAACAAGAAACCATGGCAACTGTAATCCTTCAAGCCTCACCATGAAGCAAGACAAAATATCAGGTGTGACAGTGCAGCGACAGACGGGAAAAGGAGACTTTGGAAAGCTGATAAGAACAATATACAAAGACTGCCAGTTTCTTTTCCCTTCGTCAATAGCAATAATTCACAGGATCCATTCAGTGCAACTACAGTGATCAGTTTGACAATGAGAAATCTTGAATCTTGAAGAAACCAGATTATAATTTATGAACTTCATATACACATTAGACGTTTGAATAAGGTATGCTGTATATAACCTGGCAAATTCATTCATTTTTTTCATTCATTCATTTATTTCAGACAATGGCACAGAAAGTACAGTATACAGTATGTAAACATGATGATCCATGTGTTTACTTTTAATTTCATTTGGAAGTAAAGCAGCACATGTCCCTTTTCCCGCTCACTCGCAGTAATATTGCCACACATCTGGCTTAAACCACCAGTGAATTCAAGGAAAACCAAGATGAGCCTTTCATGACCATGAGTCTGAAAACTCATATCTTGTAACGATCCATCTTGCAACACAAGGTAAACATACAGTCAGGGTTAGAGGAATGTGCCTTTAAATCAAAGCACAGAAGTTGTAGGAATTATACAATCCAAATCCAGCTTTAGAACAGCTATTGAAATCTTTCACGAGTTGTGCAACTGGGAATAAACTTCTTGGGCATGGAGATTCTTGGCAGTGACAGTCATGGCTTCAGGAGATGAGCATATTTCAGGCCAGGGAGACGTCACAGGCACCAAATCGAGGCATCCAGACCAGTGTCCCAAATGACTCCAGCCACTCCAAGGCACGAGCACGAGCCTCCACTGTCTGTCTGAGTCCACAGCTTAGGAGGGGATAAGGGGATAAATGAGGTGGCTTCAATGGATGCCTATTCACTGGCCACAGCTTAAAAGCTCATTTGCATCTGTTTCAGTGTGGCACTGGGCTAAACCCACAACTTGGAAGGCCCAAATACCACCGGAACACCTGTCATTTTTCAGAGATTCACATACCACAGACCGAAAGCGCTCTGACAAGGCCAATTATGGAGCATCTAGTTCAGGCATAGGGCACAGTGCGATGCAGGTTAGCCTGTATTGACTTGGATTTCTCACATGACTAAATTTACATGGGTAAGATATTTGAGATGACATGACTTCATCTGGAGTTGTCACCAGCCCATTAACACATGTTCTTGAACAGGTTATAATGCATGGGAAAATTTCACATCTGTGAAACAAGAACAGGTTAAACTTCACACAGTCATGAGTCTGATGAAAAACACAACTGTACTGCTGCCTCCCCTCGGTGTAGTGTCATTTCCAGAGGCCTGGGATTCTGAGCTCCCGAGGGTGCTCTCACTCAGATAATGAAGCACTCGCCTGAAAATGGAGTGAGACCCAGAGAGACCTTTTACAGCGTAATTAAAACTTTAGTATAAAATCTCCAAACCACTTCCAGCTCCGCAGTGGAGGCAAAGTGCTCTTCTGGACAAGGGCTTGGATTTCATTTGTGGTCATGAGTGAAGCACTGTTTTCGCTCTGGGATTGAGGACTGGACTGAGGAGACTGAGGGCTCGTGCAGCAGTCAGTATCACCTGCTGACAAACCCGCATGATCGCAAATGGAATAGAAACTTATTTTTGATTGCGCTTTTCACATGGCACAAGTCACACAAAGCACTTCACACAGTTTTAAGGGATATGTACTTCATTCACTCCACACACAGGTTCCTCTGGTGTGGACTGACAGACCCTTGAGTGCAGACACCTGAGCCACATCTCCACACAGAAACCTGGGGCTGTGAAGCACGAACACTAACTGCTGTGCCACCGTGCCACCGCTAAATGTGTGTGGAATAAACAGGAGGCAGACAGGAGGCATCCACTCAACGTGTCTTATAACAGGGCACCTGTCACTGCGGCTCATGCAACATTGCATCATATGTTCAAGGCAGCATTCGGCCTGTAGGCTGTATGTATGTAACAACAGTGTCAATGAGAGGCATAATGAAGATAGTCGCAATCAGCCATGGGAATCAGTGCATATAAAGGATGACAATAATGGTGCATATCCTTGTACAGTTTTTTTAGTTTTGTTCTGAAGACAAATCTGTTCATATGGCCAAAAAGGGTCACTAGACTTTGTACCTAATACGTCATAACCTATGCCAAATCAGGATGCAGGGATAGTACTTTACAAAAACTAACTAAAAACTTCAATAACAACAAAAAAACACCTATTGGTGAATTGTTTAGCAACAAAGCAGTTCTACATCAACATTTTTCACATGAGGCTACTACACACGCCATATGCGTTCATCTCTGTTTCTGTAGCTATTTCATCTACCCATATGCTGTTAAATCTGCATATGACCACATGCCAAAAGTATAAATAGTAACTCGTTGTAAGTGCCTGTGTGCACGTAAAGCTGTGATTATTGTTTCGTCATTGGTTTTCCATTAGACCTCTTTTTGGTGTCAGGAAAACAGGTAAAGGGCAGCTCCATTTTCATGTTCAGGATCAAATGTTGTAAATTGAACATTAGAACAGAATTAGCTGCCAGGTTTTAACTACATCAGATACAATGCAGTGTCCAAATGTCTCTGTGAAAAACAGCTTCAGCATTTTACATGTCAACATTTCCATAATTTCCATTATGAACAGCAAAAAAACGGCAAAATCTTTGTGCACAGTTTTGACCAACAAATCCGGAGCTCTATCTATTTTCTTCATGCATATCTATATTTCAGGACTGCTGAATTGCTGGTGTTTCCCTCATGCACAGCTGCATGTTTTGTTCAAACGTCCCGAATGAAGCAACATCAGTAAAGACAGATGAGTCAACTCATGGGAGGCAGCAAGAGTAACGCCTCATGACATGTGGGATGAAATGCAAGCAAAGCATCACATACCATCAAACACGAAACACAATTATTGTAACACTACATCGAGCCTGTCTATGTTTATGTGCTCTTCTCTCAAAATGGATTGTGACATGCGGAGGGCCAGAGGACACAACACTGAATCACATTAGTGGTTCCACATATTAGATTCTCCTGTTTTCTCCTTTTTTCCCCATCTTGTTTTGGAGAGACATGACACATTTCAGACCCGCGGCTCCTCCTATACTTTTCTGTGGACTTCCAATTTCTCCACAATTGATTTTCGTGGCAGAAAAGAGAGTGTTGTTGATTTTTCTGGGGTGAGACCGTTATCTACTTTTAAGCGCCGGCTGTTGTTCAGAGGTAGCCGGCTGGAGAGACCTAATCGGGGCTGTGAGCGTGACGTCCTGATTAAAAACCCAATAAAGACGATCAGAGGCGGAACACCCACCTTCAGAGCCTGCTGAGGAAAAAGATATTACTTCTCTTGATTTTGAATAGGACTGCCAGCTACAATATTGCATGACTGGTGCGCTAAAAAGAAATAGCTGCTATAAATAACAATTCAAGTCTTAATAACTATTCATCAGCAGTCTTAATAAATCACAATGAAATACCCCAGAGTTGCAAAACCCACATTTTTGCCATTTACACCTTTTCTTTTCTGTGTTATATGATGTGTGCACCATTTTTTTTTCTAGCTGGAGTAGTTTTAAACAGACATATTAAACAACGATTAAAACAGGAATTTGCTCACACCAAAGGGAGCATGTCGAAGTTTACAGAACTTGTGTAGACCCACCCCTTTAAACAAAACATGAAACTACATTGTTTATGATCCTACAAGAAAAGGAGAAACTGGAAGACGTTAAGTTAAGCTCTCCCAGACCCTTGACAGGTACACAACACATGTACAGTTACACATATTTCGTACTTGTTGATGATTGTGCACAATTATACAAAAAGGAAAAAGAAAACACCAAACAACAGCAACCTTTTATCAAGATGTTTCTCGGACCCTTAACCCAAATTAAACCACCAATTTTTGTGTTCCAGCTCCAGAGTTCAAAAGCAACTGTTTGGTCACATTCAATTTATTTCTTCTTCAAAACTGAGTAATGTTGGTCTTGGCTTTTACGCATACTTTACAAGAGAACTGTTTCTGTAATTCACATGATCTTTCAAGTTGTAACTTCTCTTTTACAGACCACATTCAATAAACGTTGTGGAAGCGACTTTTGTGTTTTGAATTAAGATTTGAGCTACTTTGAATTTAATATTTTATTTCATATAAACATAAGTATAGACAGTGTAAAAATGCAGAGACAAGGTACATGCTGAATTTGGGCAAAATCTTTCAATTTCATACAGCCTTTGCATCAATAATTGAAAAAAAAAACTTAAAAAAAAACTAAAAACATTTTAACTCACCTCCTACTTCCACCTCCGATTCATATATTTAAACAATAATGTGGTTGCTACAATAACATAGTAGTTAAGTTGATTACCTATTTACAACAAATGCAACAATCCAATACATTAAAGGTGCATTATGCACGTTTTATGAGGAAAAAAAAGTTGATATTTCTGTGCATTTGACCTTGTAGTGACTCTGCGGCTGTATGAGTGGTCAGCATGGTGCCTTTACTTTCCATCACGGTCTCTAGGACGCTCCAGGATCAATTGTTTGGAAGGTTTTCACTACAGACGGACCCTCTCACCAGATAACCTACAAAACAATTGATCCTGAAGTGTTGTAGAGACCACTTTGATCGAAAGTAAAGGCACCATGCTAAGTACATGCTAACCATGCTAACATGCAGCCGCTGGGTCACTACAAGGTCAAATACGCACAAATATTTAAAAAAAAAATCTGCATAAAAAGTTGCATAATGCACCTTTAAGTCAACATTCACAATATGTTACACTTTATATCAAGTGTATAAGTGAGTGTTATATTGTATAAAATTTCATTTATTCATGAAATAATATATATTGCTATTGCTATAATAGTATAGCAATAACAGATTGATGCTCATGGTAACAAGATTTAATTTTAATGAAGTGTGTGAAAAAGAATCGAGGTTCTTTCTTTCTTTTTTCTGCACCTGCTTTGAATTGAACCGGAGCCCCAAATTTCAATATTTGTGATTTGAGAAATAACGCCTGTTGTTGATAGGCGTCCGGGTGGTGGGAAAAACAAGGAGATAAAGTGCAAAAATGCATAACTAAAAATGTAATATTCCAAAACAATTGCAGAAAAATACAAAACGACGGAAGTAAACATGGCCAAACGAATGAACCTGAACTGAACAGGAATAAACTTCTGCAGCGGGTGACAGGGAACCTACTGCTCAGGGAATACACCACATCTGGCAAGGCCAATAATCAACTCAGCATTTGTGTGTTAATTGTCTTTTTCATACAGGATTGAAGCACCAAACCGGAACCAGGGACAACGTGCCACCACTCCTGCCCACTTCTGCACTGATCTGCTCATTTTATGTGTAAAGCATCTGTGAAGAACTAAGCGTTGTAAAGGGACCCTTCAAGATAGTTCAAATATCACCTCCAGCCAGGTTGAGTGTAGCCTTAAACATCAAATCATGTTTTTCTCTTGAAATTTATTGCACACTACAAGTATAGCCTATAGATGGATATTCCCAGATGCTCGCTTTGGTGTTTTAAAATTCAACAGATTCGAAATATACGCTCCATTTATTGTACAGTACATTCCTGCATACATACATCTGGCTGCCTGCTAGCTATGAACCAGGCTGTTATTAATCTTTCACTGCCATCCATCAGCACTGCATGCTCTCTGTCGCACTAGTACATCCCCTCCATTTCTCTTCTCTGTCCTCCCAGTTTGACGCTGTTGTGCCCTGTAGTGCTGAGTGGTTGCAAATGCAAGAGATGGAGATTTTAGTTAATTCTCAGTTTTGCATGTGCCTTTATAAGCGAGCATAACCTGCAGTCATGCCGCCTGAACCAATTTCCTCAACAGCCTTATCCAATTGCCATTCATGCACCCATTATTTCCTTTCAAAGACATTGAGGATTCAGCGCAGTGCTTTTGTGACAATGTACAGTTCCTCAAAGAATAGGGAAGAGAAACTAAAATAATTACACCACAGAAAACCATCTGCTAAACTCATAAGGGATGTGTTTCTTTTTCTTTTTTTTCAACATAGATTTAATGTCAGACTCCCTTCCTGACTCCCCCGTCGATGACTTAGACTTGTTAACTATGTGCCATTGATTTTCAAATACTTTGTTTGGTTTTAGTTCATCTTCATCACTCTTATAGGGGTCGCCAGTCGCCAGTTGGCAACAGTCGACTGAAATAAAATCTTACTTTAACACTCCTCGTTTATCTTGTACTGCCTTTGCTCCATCAATGTTTCCCATGTGCATGAGAGGAGCTGATAACTTTTTGCGCTGCACAACGTTTTGGATTAGACTAGTAAAAGGTCTCAACAAGTAAAATGATTCTTTGGATGTCAAGGAAAAGCCCCATTTTCAAGTTTCCGAGCGATGGAACAGATTTGATGTATTGTTACTATTTTCAGTAATTTTTTATATTTGAAAAATACAATAACGCTCTTACTCTACCTTAAAACACATTTGTTATTTAATTTGGTGACCGCACAGTGGCCTGTCTAATATTAGTGATACAAATTTAAGTAGTAAAGCTCCAGACCTGTCATTTAAAGACAGAAAATAGATACTTAAGGGTAATTTACTAAGTGTTCTCGTGCAAAAGTGCAGCAGCAGTACAGTCATGTTTGTATTTTTAACTCAAGCAGCATTTACATATTAGCTTTGGCCATATTACTGTAATACTCATTACTTCAAATGTTAAATCAAGTGCAGCCTGTCCACAAAATGGCATATTATGTTTGCACTCACCATTTAACAACAACAAGTTTTTATTTTTTCCCCAGACAATGACAAATGTAAAGATTTAGAGACTGACTCTGCATCAAGGCTGAAGGTAAGACTGCACTGATCAGTGTTTTAAACAGCATGTCATTTAGTGAAATAATCTTTTAAATGGTTTGTGTGTCCAGTGTCAGACTGAGGAGTCCAGCTGTGGAAAGACCTGATGAGACGGAGCTGAACACACTGAGGTGAGACGGGACTCAAATGTTTGTGTCAAAAACATTTACCTGTGGTTTGGACTTTTATCAGTCCTGATTTTTTTATCCTTATTGTGATAAAACTCTGAGGACGTTCATAGTCTTTTTACTGTGATTACTTACTGTAATTCTTTGTTTTACAGAAATCTGAACTGCTGTAAAAACTTTGAGACCATCTCAGCATCCAGGCAGTTGGTAAGACAGCACTAATCATTATATTTGGACAAATTGGCCTGAAGTTGGATGTGAAATAACATTTATGAATGCTTTTGTGTGTGTCCAGTGTCAGACTGAAGAGCAACTGTTGAAGGATCTGCTGGGGCTGAAGCTGAACACACTAAGGTGAGACAGAGTCAGAGCTGAGATGTTTGGATGAGACAAAGCAACATTTTACCTGTAGGTTTTGGTCTTACCATAGGGACTCACAACTAAAGTATTTTTGTTCTTTTTATGTCTTACAGAAATCTGACCATGCTGATGAAGGCTTGACGGTGATTTACAAAGATGCCCTTCCTCCTGCTGAGAGTCTGCAGAACCTGCTGCATGTACAGAGTCTGTGGAACCTTCTGAGACACTTCAGCTCCTCGTCTTCATCGGCTCAGTACAGACTAATCCACCTGTTTGGACTGATGTGAACTATAACTGCAGAAATAGAGATTTTCTATCATTAACTGCGCCTAAAAATGGAAGTGTTTTACACTGTGTTAATGTTAAATAACTTTGTTTTGCTTTATTACAACATTTATATCTTGTACTAAATTTATAAAACTTCATTCATGGGATTAACAAATAAACCATAAAGGGAACAGGAATATTCCATTAACCAGTACTAAGCATAATAGTACAGGTTAAAGTCATATTAAGTAACAAAAGTAATCAGTACTCGGAATTACCAGTTGTCAGTACTAACATGTCTAGTAATCAGAACTTGTATCATAAGCAATGAATACTGTGAAAGCCGTCTTAATCATACTAGCGTTACTAATAATCATGGCTTAACATTGGGCGTAATAATTGTGCATCGGGTTTACAACTTATCCCAAGTAAGCGCAATGAGTTGGAATTTACAGTGTTACGAGGTACAGAAACATATTACTTTTTTCAGGAGCTGAGGAATAAAACATATTGCATATTACTAGTGCATTTTATGGTTTGTATTGATGTCCGAACAAAAAAATGCCAAACTCCCCCCACATAAAATGAAGCAAGTTGGATATTGTTAATATTGGATATTATTACTATATTTTATTACTATATTTTCAGTTTATATTTTGTAAAGTAGCTCAAAAGTAACTCAAAGTAGTGTAATTTGAAACATCCATTTTCTTCCACTTGTCTGTTGCCGGGTCGTGGGAGCAGCTGTTGGAGTTGCCCGAATCACATTGCACCAGCCCCTATGGCTCCTCCTGCAGGTGGTGGGTCCACGGGAGGACGGCCTCTCCATTCTCAGGCCTGTTGGTCTCTCATAAAGGGCTTCTGAACCGCTCTTTGTCTGACCCGTCACCTATAGGACCTGCTTGCCATGGGAGACCCTACCAGGGGCACGAAGCCTCCGACAACAGAGCCCCCAGGATCATTCAGGCCCCACCACGTTAAGGTGGCGGTTCTGGGAGGGGCAACTTGAAACAGTAATATGTAATAAACATGATACATTTCAATAGCTGTAACTACTAATATAGAATATATTCCACTTCTAAAGATTTTTGCCCAACATTGGATGTAAGACGCTGCTGCCCCAGATAAGACGACGAGTCGAACTATGGTGAAAAGGTTACATGTGGGAAATGTAATGGGCTTTGAGAGGCTGAAGGTTCACTGACTACTTCTTATAATGTGAATACATGTCTCATAAACTTGCTACAAAACTCTGCTCATGTCTGCGTTGTGACAGAGGGTAGTGTGCGCTTTCTTCACCGTGAATTGCTTTCTTCATGTTATACATTCATGGCGACTTGTGAGATAGTTTGGAAGTAACATTTAAGCCTTGACACTATGATTTGGTGACATTTGCTTAAGGGCAAGTCTGAATCAATTCTGCGGGCTTTGGACTGTAAATAAATGACTTGTTTCTATGTTTCAGTTGTTTAAGCCTTTTGCAATGTTTAAAGTGAAAAAATGTTTTATGTGTGTAATGTAGATGATCACAAAACGCCAGATATAAAGCATATTGTCTGTTTAACGATTAGTTTAGATCGTCCAGAATAAGGAAGAGTTCAGGATATAATATAATACTTTGAAAACCTTTTATCTTAAAGAATCAGTGGGCCCAAAATGTGGACTGCACAGATGAGCGATTCTGCAGGGGTGCATTCAAAGGGAAATGAGTGTGAAGCAGTGCAGGTCTGACAAATCAGTCTGTAGATGTGATGGGAGAGTGTGGCACTGGCAGAAATTGACTCTGAAATTGGTTGCAGCATTACTGTCCATTTTGAGACGTGAAGGGCAAAAGATAAATGGTTTGAGCCCAGAAGATATGAAAGAAGGATTTCTGGTTGATGAGTTGATGAACTGCAAATATTACACTTATGCATTTCCATACGTTTTTGGGGGAAAATGTGTAACCTGGGATAATTTACTTGTGGGTCAGTGGAAGGTTTTTAGGTTTTCCCTCATTATTAATTACAAGTATACACCAGGGAAGTGTCAGTTTTCTGAAGACTAACATTAGCTCAAAACAATACAAAATAACATTTACAGCTGTGGAACATCTCCTTAAGCTGTGGGATAACTATTGGTATATATCTCTTTACACTGTAATGTCCAAATGCAAAAAGTCCAGGAATCCCCAAAAATCTTAATGTTTTTGATGACACAAAACTCTTAACATCGGAGGTAAAAATGTCATGTACATGTCTAATTACACTGAAGCTAATAAGTATGTATTTCCAACACTTTTAACTTCAGCATCATTGTTTTTTGTTTGTTTTTTACAGCCATGCGACTCACACATTTAGACCTCTGCTGAAAGTGCTGTATATGTTCTGCTCCGGGCGAAACAACTCCCACGTGCTGTTCCTATTGTGTCTCCAACATAAGAGTTCGTGCCTCCGCGCTTTCTCGCCTTGTCTTCGTCTATCACGATCTTCACGGGAAACCAGGCCTGAAACACACGTACAATCAGCACATTGCAGTTCAGACCACCCAAAACACGCAGATCCATCACAAGCAATATCCCCTACCCTTTCTGCTGCTGTTGTCCATTCCACGAGGACACAGACGCATAAGAACACAGACTAGCTACTCATGTGAAATACAATGATTTAGTGCGGCACTCTAATTTCATTTTCAAGCAAAAAATGTTTGTGGTGACAAACACAAAAAAATAAAAAATAGCTTTAAAAAAAAATATTATTAAAGGAATATTTCAGGATTTTTGACATAGGGCCTCATTTCCTAGTTATCCAGTGTTGTTGATTTTGAAGATATATATATTTTTAATTTGTGCAGTCCTTATATTTGAAGAGTTTAGCGATGCTAGGCTAGCGCATGTCTATGGTAACTAGTAGCCTGCATTAAAATGTAAAATAACTTATATTTGAGCAGCATCAACTTCCTGGTTGTTGCTACGCAGCGGCGGAGTGATCTGCTCGGTTACCGGGTCTACAGTAGTATGTTTACCTGCGGCCGGCATTACTACGCTTGTAATTCACAAAGCTTTCTACAAATCAGATATGGTAATCAGGGTTACCAGAATTGGAAGTTTTTTTGAGCCAGTCCGTGGGTGACAAAAACTGTCTGCGGGTTTTTCAATACGGGAGGGAGATAGGGGCAGTTTCTCATCGTTGCAGGAGCACATGGGCTCTGTTAAGTAGTAAATGTATGTCTGCGGTTTTTCAGATATTTTTGAGCGGGTTTGGCTGCCCAGACCTGGCAACCCTTATGTTAATGTTTGGAGGACTACCTGATGATTTTGAAGAGGTTTTTAAAGCAGGCTAGTTATCATAGACATGTGCTAGCCTAGCACCACTAAACTCTTCAAATATAAGGACTGCAGGAATGAAAAAAAAAATCTCCAGAAATCACCAACATAACTGAGGCCCTAGTGTATGTCAAAAATCCTGAAACATCCCTTTAAGATTTTAGAATACACTTTGGATATCTCATTTAGCCGTCGAGTTACTTTCTCCTAAATAAATCAGTAAAAAATATATTTTTTCCTTGATTCAAAGCTCAATAAATCAGGCTGTGCATGGGACAAGTCAGGAAAATGTGGTGTCTGTGTAGTGCCACTTTAAAGGGACTTTAAAAAAGGAAAAAATATGCATTTTCATGTATTTTCCTCCCCTACATGTTCAAGACCTGAGGTGGCAGTAGTGAGCATAAAAATGACCAACTTGCATCTAGTCTCTTTAAGATTTTAAGTGGAGATGTTGTCCCTCCCAATGCAATTTCCCACATGGAGAAAAATGTATCAATATATATATATATATATATAATCATAAAATTACACTTCTTTGTTGGAAGATTATATGTTAAGAGAGAAAACTGGAAATTGGAACGTGTCCTCCCATTGAGATTGAGACGAGAGTGTACTTTCTGTCTCTTGGCTGAGATTGATCTATTGTAAACGTGACTTATTACAAGATTGTGATAAGACAAAGACTTCACTTCATTTCACTTCACTTTATTTCATGTCCCCGATAGGGCAATTAGTTTTGCAGCACAAGATACATAAAAATAGATACATAAAAACAGACAAGAAAAATAAAAATTCATTCATTCACCAGTACAAGCAAGATGCCGAAGTGCAAAACCTTACAACAGAACAAGAGTATACAACAACTTTTTTTTCCCTCACACTGAATTTGGTGCCTGTAAACTCCTTTTATACTCAGCGTTTAGAGTGGAGATGGCTACAGGTATGAAGGAATATTTGTATCTGTTTTTCCCCACCAATGGAGCCCTAAGCCTCGAACCAGAAGGCAAGTAACAGAATTCAAGTAACAGAATTCACCAAAAGAGGTTCTTCTGTGTTTTTTTATGATACAATGAAAAAGATTTAGGGTTTCCCATCACAGATTTCAACTGAACCCATATCTCTGCAGTCATTAGTAGCTATCAGTTTAAATATCATTGCATATCAGCCTTCTGATCACATTCACAAGTGCACCCCACCAAGTTATGATATCAGAAGAAATGTGCTTCTATTTTAGATGCTTTGATGTGTTCTTGTGTATGCGCTCACCGATGCATGGCCTATTCTTCCTCAGTGTGGGGCATCTGATAATAAGCCAATCAGCAGCAGCGGGCCATGATGGAAAGGGCTGAGTGATGAGAGGCCATTTTCCCAGCGGAGAGCGAGCGGACAGGGGATAGATGATGTGCGCTGATGCAGGCCAAGCTGCTCCCGCCTGGCGCCAACCAGCGAACACCTGAGACCAAAGAGGGCCGCAGCTGAGCCAGGATCATTGTTATAAAGTGCACACACTGACACGCTGCCCGTCCTGCCAAAAGCCAGGCCATTGGCTCGGTTGGATTCTACAATGGTGGATTCTGCAGAAGGCACAAGTTTTTGAGAGGTGTTTTTTTGATCCACAGTGGGCACCAATTACCATGTGATATATTAGCAAATTAACAAGGGCTTGGTAGAGAGCAGGGACATTGGCATGCATACAGAGCGGAATCCACTGATAAACGAGGATTAAGTTTGCATTAATTATCACACTCTGCAGCTGTCAGAATATAAATGCATTATTATTTTATTTTGACACCTGCATTACAGTAGAGACTCCCACACATTGCCAAAATAGCGACGTCTCAGGATTATTGTTACAAATTGCAGAATATAGCCAGGAACAGGATCAACACTGGAATTTGAATTGTCAGCCATATGTGCAGCACAACCGCAAATACAGTGCAATTATTGTGTGATTTGGGGTCAATGTGCATAAATTCTCATCCTAGATGATCATGTAAATACTTCTATAGAGAGCTCGTTAGGCCACGAGCAGTAACACATAGGGATTTACAAGTATTTACAATATCATAATAGCACATATACATGAAACAACCACCCCGGCTCAGTTCGATGTCAATCAACAGATTTAAAAGGAGGTTTGGAGATGTTGTCATCATTGAGCCACAATTTTTCTAATTAAATTAAATTCATTTGTCTAAAGCCATTTAAACGTAATTTAGGACTAGAAAGTCCAAGTCCCAGTCCAATATTACATTTAGTACTGAATGTGCAAGTCCAAGTCACAATCCAGCCTATTTAGGATGAGATTTCTTGCTATTTTCTAGTGTGACCTCAATGAACCATCCTATGAATGAATCTGATTGCACTGAACTTCCTTTCAACTTAAAACCATCATTTAAAACTTGTTTTTAAAAGCGTATGCTCAGAGGTCAGAAGTTCCAAGGTCATGAGAGCTAAATCAAGTCTGAGTACAGGTCCAGTGGTTCCCAACCTTTTTGTCTTGCATACCTCTTGAATATTTATTTAAGGTTGATGTTATAACATCAGTATAACATCAACCTGTCCTGCGCCTGCGTGTGGAAATATACCTGGCACGTTACATCTCTTCTTTTTTTAGACTAATGCCTTTTGTGCATTGTCCCTAACGAAATAAATGAAATTCATATTTCTTAGCTGTGAGTCACCATTCCACCACATACATGAGCTGTATGTATTTAACATGTGGGTTGAAATTAGGAACCCTCTGAGAGTCAGTTAGAGAGATAATTGCCGGCTGCCCCAGGACCTGGCCTACATCTCTAGTCGACAGGCAGAAGCTCTCACAGACTTCGCCATTATGCACTTACAGGCATTGGAATATAGTCAGGTTAGAGAAAACTCACACATGTAAAAAACAAAGAAACATAACAACTTGAACTCTGACCTGAAATGACTATAAAACACTCTAGCGGCGCCCACAGAAATACCCGGGCACGTGCTACAGCAAACAGACAGTTAGTAATGTGCTGTCAGGTGCCAGCGAACACATTGGGCATAACAATCACATATGTGAGGGCTGCATGTGGAATCAGAGTGCCTGCAGTGAAGAGATAAACACAGCTCCCTGGTTTGTCCGTGTGTACGTGTGTGTGTGCTTTCTGTAGTGTATTCCACCAACCAGGACAATACAAGCCCCAAGGACTCCTCTGCGCTTCAGTTCAATTATAGTTTACTTACTGCCATCTGTACTCTTTTACCTAAGGGTGCCTCATTTCTCAACTCGTAAAAGAAAGCCATGTCTGTGATAAAGCAGAGAGACAGGACAGTTTGAGAAAAGGTCTGTATATCCCCATGTGATACTGCAGTACAACAAAGATTTGGGAAATGGGAATCAAAAGAGATCCAGCATTCACTCTTGGGGCGCCCTACAGTACCATATGGCGAACCAAAAGCATTGAGGTTTGCACTTAATGGGGCTTTGATTGTTACTATTTAAAGCAATGGTCAGGGGATTCATCCAAAAAACAACCTCAGTACAAAGGACAAGTGTGAATCAAAGCGGAATACTTTAAGTTTGCCGAGCATGTGAGGATTTCAAAGTATCGGAGTGTCTCTGTGTGATGTCTTTACGTGCTTTGATCCTCGTTTGTCATAGCTCACCAGGAAACAAGGGCGAAGGGGGTTCCTGTTGAATGAGGTCTGCTCCCCTGTGTGCCTGTAAGCAAGGCCAATCCGAAACAAGGAAAGGGAAGCACATCAAAAAGTAAAAAGCGTCACAGAGGAAATTTGTCAGGACTTGTTTTGTTCACTGGTCACTGTGGCTTGTTTTTTATTGAAATGTGAATTGCCCCTAAATGCTTACTAACCTAAATTAAAGGTTAAAATTAATAACAAAAAGCCTATTGATGGTTAGATGGAAATGTATCTAAAAAAAAACACCAAAAATAATGTTGTTATAACTGTGCACGGTGTTTAATTCCCATATCCAAAAAGTCCACTCCACAGGCCAAAGTGGCTCGTGAGAGTTACTAACCGAAAAAACAGTGTTTGACTTTTTGTCTGAAATCAATGTCAAACCCTGGATGTCGCTGTAAAGAGTCATTTGGCTATGGCTACAGCACCCTGGTCCAAGACATGCAGTTAATGTACGACAGCTTGAGAACAATTACATCTCTCATTTGGGCTTAGGCTCATAATGCAGGACCGTCACCCAATATTAAACAGAAAGAAGGGACAATCCGTTGAGACTAGCAGCACATTAGCTCTGTTTGACGTTCTTTTACTCCTCATTATAACTGTGCAAAATGTACTCTATCCCTAATGCGCTCCAGCTCGAACTGCTTTGTAAAATACGCGTACATGTAGCACATCCCCAGCACATTGGGGATATGTAATTTCTGCTACGTTGCCCTTCTCTCTGTAGGAGGCAGTTAAGAGCCAGAGCTTGGCATGTTCTGCCCCTGTAAGTGCCTTCAGAAAGAACTGGCTGTGAAAGCTGCAGTCAAATAGCTGTAATTATGTACAATCAGTCGACAACCAAGGGCTGGCTGAAAGGCTGCGCACACACAAACATCACTGAAAATGGACAAGAAAAAAGCTTGGAGGGCCGCAGAGGCGAAAATGTGGCACAAAATAAAAGATAGCAGTGAGTCCCTAAATCAAGCACCAAGGTTGTGAGAAAAACATGCAGTAATTTGAGATCACAAATGTTGCCTATGTGAATATGATCAGGGTTTTCTCCAGAGCAGCTGTCCTCCTCAGAACATTAAAGTAATAAGACTGGTTGCCTAACAACCAAGTGGTGTTTTATCTTTTCTCATTGCTTCAACATTGTGATTGACTGCGGAATTGCGGGAAGTGAATGCAGAAATTGCATGAAGTGTTCAAATTGCATAAACTGCTGAAATTGCAGAAATTGGTCAATTTGCGTAATCTAATTTGCATAAACAGGTAAAATGCATAAACTGTCATGTTAACTTAAGATTGCATAAACTGTATAAACTGCATAAACTGGTCAAATGCATGGTTAATTTGCACACATTATGTAAATTGCATAAACGTTTTCAAATTAAAGGCGATTGATATCACAGAAGTGCTGAAATTGCAGAAGCTGCACAAATGGCTGGAGTCTCTGAAATCCTATTAAAATGCATTGGCTGGATTCCCCCATACACACTAATGGGCCAGATCCCACATACCCACCAATGCAAAAATGTCAAATTCCTGTAGAAAAAAATGGAAACCTGCAGACGGCCATTTTTTCTCAAAACCCACAAGTTGCAGAAGCTGAACATGCACACATTGCACAAATTGCAGAAAAAGACGAATTTTTGCGGAATTTGCGGAAGCCCCATTATAAGTCAATGCAAAAAATTGCAGATATTTCGGCCGATTGCGGAAAAAAACGTAGACTGCAGAAGTCCGAAAAGTAATAGCAGGATTCTCCTCAACATGCAGAAAATCCAGAAAAATATGCTATAATAATAAGCATAAAGAAACAGGTACAAATAATTGACTGCGAAAAATTCCGCAGTCAAACAATGAGCCAACCACTATAGATCATGGTTAAGGTTCCCATAAGGAAATTTGTCCTTTGCATTTGACCCATGGGGGGCCCCGAGAGCCCATCTCCAGATGTGGAGCCAGGCGGATGCAGTATCACCTGCTGGAGGATTAACCTATTGTGCATGTTTTCGGTTAATGGGGGAAACCGGAAAACACCACCAAAAACTGCACAAATGTGATTTGGTCCAGGTAAAGTCTTTCACTGAATTGCATTACTGTATGTGCTTGTAAATAGCTTCATTATACAGATATCCTTTAGATTTAACTCTCTATGTACTTCAATGATGATAGTTTTACAACAATATGATGCCAAGGACAGTTTAAGGAAGACGACATGTTCTGTCCCTGCACTTCTCAAGAATCACTGTAACCATAGTCATAGAAATGGCTACAGTTGTTCCTCTTTTCTCCCTGAGTTTCACTGTCCCAATGCTTTTCCATATTGGTTCAAGATTCAAATCAGAATTTAGCCTTGAACGACAAGCGAGTTTCTTATACAAGCAAAGCTGCTGGATGGGCAGAATAACTTATCTCCGTATCCTGTGGTTGTAGCTTGAATGGCTGCTGCTTAGATGTGCAAATTGAAAGTGCTCGTCTAAACGGAGGACGCTGATGGATGAGCGAGCATGGGAGTTTTTATGTCACATCTGCATGTCCTCTTTACCATCACAGAGAGTAGGGAACATTCATTGAGGTTTATAGAGTAAATAGGGGCACCTGTGTTATGGAAGGTTCATTTGTGAATATTTATATCATAATAATCAATACTAAATCTGTCACTTATTCCTCACATATTTCAGTTTCATTGAAAGATTTATTAAGGCAGTACAGAGTGATGGTGTTAGTCAAGTGGAAATGGAGAGAGCAAATTGCTTCCCGGCACTGCTTGTATTAAAAGTCCACAGATAACAGACCTGCTGCAGCAGTCAGCAACTTCAAACGCATTCGCCTCATCTTTATAATGTTTCGGTATCATCCATCTCAATTTTTCTCTCCTATCATGTCCTTCCTGTGCACAGAGAATGAATTTTCACCAATTACTTTGAGAACAAGCGATGAGTTATTGATCTGTGGCCTGAGCATTTAACCCCCCATAAACATTCTCCAACAAGCCAAAAGGCAATCAGAGCACAAATCTGCAGCCTAGTGTTGACTTGTGTAGAAGGCACCAACGTGGTAATGGCGGTGTAGTCATAAATCACTGTGTCTGCGTGCAAAGGACTCACAGGGTTTCTGGGCTTTAGCAGGGCAATGGCATAAGCAGTGGAGAGCTGGCTTCAATCCTCTGCTCTCGAGCTGAAAGGCAAAATAAGAGCTGGCCAACAGACTGCAATGAATACACAGTGCACAGGAAAATTGTAGCACCATCTCAGGGCAAATTGTTCCATCAATAAAATCGCCCACAGCTGCAACGAATGACAAAGAGAGTAGAAAAATGAAGACTGTGAAATCATGCTTTCTAAAAACAGAAGGTGGTGCTTGGGGTGTTAGATGAGAAGCAGCCTAATTATGTAGAGTTTTGCCCAAAGACTTATCTGCTTCAAACAAGTTTAAAACTTAACAATGTGACTTGCTTGTGTGCATACCCTACACACTGTCTCCACAGACCACACCAGCTCCTAACACCATTAAAATGAAGAGGCATACGCTTTTGAAGGGACAAAAAAGTATGCATGAAGTTAACCAAGTCACCCAGCACTTTGGGTATACTAATTTATTCTGCACATCAGCATTTTCCAAGTCAAACTAAACAAACTAAGAAAAAAAATATAGTAATTTATCATCATTTCACTGTCAGACAAACTGTCAGTTTGTCTTTATGAAAACGTATGAATATCCTGTAGAAATAAGACTAAGAACTACCAAAATATTATTGCCATTAGGTATCACAGCTGCTTTGAAATGATGTGCTTGCGTCTTGTTTTATCTTCTGCACATGACGAAACCAGGCTCCAAGATTCTGGGGACAAGATCAGTAGAAGAAAATGTGGCACATGATGAAAATCTAGAGAGGTGCAGCGTTCTAATGCGGCTCCATTTTGAATGCTACTTTGCCTGCTGCCTCTTGTTACGAAGAAGACAAGAGGGACATGTTATCACATTGTTGGGAGTGGAGAACATTTATCTGCCTGAGGGCAACAGTCCGGATTACACACTGCTACGGTGAACCTCGGCTCGGGAGCGGCTTGGTTACATGGGAGAGCCTTGCTCAGATCAAAGGATGAGTGGAGCTGCAGCGGTGAGACAGAGGAACACGAGACCCACTGAGGCCACAGAACATCAGGCTCACTCACAGCGCCAGACCAAAGGCCCACTTCAGGGCAGGTCCAGAGGGGGATTATATATGAACTGGATAAGGAAGGCTGATGTCATTGAGTCCAGCTGCTAAAGTATGATTTTAGCAGTTCCTATGAATACACATAAGCTATTTTGTTTAACCTCACTTGCCACAAAACATGCTTGAATAATATCTGAATAATGACATCTACCTCAATCTGTTAAATAGTGTTATTAATTAGCTCATAGTTGAGAAAAGTTAACAAAAAAGAGTAGTTCAGACCGTGGTGTAATGACTCCAGCTGGCATAGTTGTGCCTTGAACACACACATGTAACCCACATTAGGCCGGTCCTCAGTGTGAATCATTTGAATATGAAGTGCTGACATTGCTCCTCTGAGGATCCACTGCAGCACACTGCTCCAGAAACAGATGAATGAAATACTTCTACACAAACAGATATAACACTTTCTGCCAATTGCTTTGAGAAGAGGAAGCCATAGAGAATACATTATGGATGGGCAGCTTGACAGACTCTTCTCTATAGAGTGGAGTTTATATTTATTTAGCTCCAACTGGGCACTGAGGAGCGTGTCCTTCGAGCACTGGCCTATTACAGAAGGATAAATCTTATCCAACCTGCATGACTTCAGTGTCTGAATTGGGAGCACAGTTACCCGACAGCACTGTTTGCCCACTCTAATAGGCACATACTGTCCATCGGGGTATGTCACGTCCTTCAAATTTTCTTTAAGACTTTCACTTTTGTTCCCATTGAGGATAACAAAGTTTATCTTCCAGTCTAGACTTGTAATCTTCAAACAGGTCACATCTATCACAGGTCGTGTCCTTCTGATTAATGAGCACTGATATTTCACAACCAGGAATGTGCATTTAAGCCTCCAAAGGGCCTCATTATTTATTATATTGAATTAGAATTTGGTAGAGTTTGCCTGGTGACTGGTGTGAGCAATCTTTAACACCTGTGCACTGTTGTGTGTCTCTGCCCACTTTGCAACCGTGTGGGGACTCAGTTAGTCACCGGCAACGGCCCTGGAAAAGGGATTTGGTGAATCATGAAATGTTGGCCTTCTGCATCAAGAACTGTCCAGCTGTCTGTCTCGATTTATTGGTCTCTGATTGCACTGGGTTAAAGAGAAAATGAATAAATTAAACATTTTGTGAGCTGTCTAAACATTTTAGAGCATTTTTGCAACACAGAATCTGAAAATGACATCAGTTTTTCTGTATCAGGTCAGGTTTTTATGCTGGGGATTGATTGTTTGTTTGTGTTTGTTTGTTTTATCATTGATTCTCCTC
This sequence comes from Gobius niger, assembly GCF_951799975.1. Taxonomy (NCBI): domain Eukaryota; kingdom Metazoa; phylum Chordata; class Actinopteri; order Gobiiformes; family Gobiidae; genus Gobius; species Gobius niger. Next base: position 19,293,912 of record NC_136864.1, read on the forward strand.
TAAATCAGATATAAATATATATTTTATATTGGGTGTTGTTCTATTTTAGTGCCACCTACAAGTAAGTGATATACCAAAGTATATGCACAAATGCAAATTATGTTGCGGACAGACCTGACTGAGTACTTCCATTGAATTAAGCCTCATAAAAGATAATTTGCACATGATGACAGTGTATTGGTTTGTTGTAGCCTTAATAAATGTAATGTAGTTCACAGGCATACCAAGGCAGTAAGCAACAATTTATATATTGCAGAGCTCTGAAGGTCACAGGCCATTAAGAGAGAACCTGAGCTTGAATGCGGAGATGCATAATGCCATTACTTCAACAATCCTTCACCATGTATGCTGTTTGCAATAATGCTGTTTGCTAAGTACTCTCCTATGCATTTAAAATAGCATATAGGCTATAGTGTGACAACGAACTCAAAATAATCCAGAAAAGATTAGCGTAAGGCTACAGGTCTGCATTAGTATCTTAGGTTGTTACGCTCACATGATACATAAACCCACATTTATTTTTGCCGCATGCAAATTGCTTTGCTGGCCTATACACACCATAGACTGTAAACATAATAGCCTATGCACACATCATACAGAGAGAGAGAGAGAGAGAGAGAGAGAGAGAGAGAGAGAGAGAGAGAGAGAGAGAGAGAGAGAGAGAGAGAGAAAGAGAGAGAGAGAGAGAGAGAGAGAGGGAAGATGTATTTATTTATTTATTTCAAACAGGGCCCCCCCAAGTGGTGCATTGACGCCCTCTGTTGTTCACATGGTGTCAAAGAACGAAACTACAACAATTTACGAGGTTCAATATTAGCATTGACAAGACTGCCCGGATACACTCTGTGCTACATAAATAATAAATAATTAATGCAAATAGGCTACATGTCTTCCTCTTACATAGTTCACATTACTCAAAATGAATGATGTGACGACTTCATTATTTTTGGCTACATTGTATTCCCCAGTGACAGCGGAGAGCGCTCCCTGCTCTATGTCAGGCCTGAGTATTTGCTTTTTGTTTTTTTTCCCTGTCTGCCACTGCACCTGTGCCGAGCCGTCACTCACTGCCCCCATGAGAGACTGTATGCTGCGCCGGGAACAACGGGAGTGTGACAAAGGCTTCCCAAAAACCCACCCAAGGGAGCTCCACGCCCGGGCAGGTAGGCCCTTCTCTAGTTTATCAAGGGTCATAGGTCATGTGTCATCAGGAGAGCATGTGTTCACCAGGTGTTTCTGGATCTGACGTTTCTTTGTGCGAATTTAGATGACAGGAGTAGGCCCTATCCATCCATGCTGGCTTGGTTCGTCTATTTATAGCCCTTCTAAGGCATTAGCTCTGTTTGGAAATGTCATAGAAGGCTATTAGGGCTGTCTGCGTTCATCAATTCATTTCAGCAAATACTTTACCAATGTAATGCATTTTTCCAAACATATCAACTTGACAGTATAGTATTGGTTCCAAAAAGCCCCCCCCCCCCCCCCCCAAAGTCTACATAAACTACACATCAATCACTTTTTGAAAAATGGACTCTGATATGAACAGTAAAGTAGGCTTTTTATGTTTTAAAAAAAATATAGCCTAACTTTGTACATTTTAGCAGTTCCACATTATGGATGAGAGATATGAGACAGTTGAAGCTGGTGTAGTCCAACATCGAGCAGATTATCCTCCACAGAGACCAAGTCGACCGATCCGTAGACCAGGTGCCTCAACACACACACACACACACACACACACACACACACACACACACACACACACACACACACACACACACACACACACACACACACACACACACACACACACACACACACACACACACACACACACACACACGCCACCCAAACGTTTACATAGTTACATTTGATCATATTTGTATTGGCCATAACATGTAAACATTCACAGGACAGTGAGGAATAAGTGAGTACACCCTTGGTTTCAAAAGCTGGTTGCCTCCTTTGGCAGCATTAACTTCATCCAGACGTTTGCTGTAGTCGCAGATTTGACGTGCGCAACAATCAGGATGAATCTTGGACAATTGCTCTTTACAAAACTGTTGCAGTTCAGCGAGATTCCTGGGCTGTTTGGTGTGAATGGCTTTCTTGAGGTCAAGAAGTATAAATGTTTTTTTGTTCTTTTGATACCATCCTGAAGTGGATTTGCTTTTGTGCTTTGGGTCATTGTCTTGTTGCAGCACCATCCTCTGTAGGAGCTTCAACTGTTGAACAGATGGACTCAAGCTTTTCTGCAAAATATCTTGATAAACTTGTGAATTCATTTTTCCATTGATGATAGCAGGTTGTCCAGGCCATTAGGCAATAAAGCCACACCATGATTCTCCTGCACCAGCACTTCACAGCGGAGATAAGGCTTTGACGTTGGTGTGCTGTTCCATTTTCCCTTCACACATGACGTTGTGTGTTTGTCCCAAACAGTTCAACTTTGGTTTCGTTAGGCCACATAATATTTTGCCAGTGTGCTGTGGAGCATCCAAGTGCTCTTTATTTTTAGACAGCAATGGCTTCTCCTTCTTCCGTGGCGTTCTCCATGTGCCAGGGCTTTCTGTAGGTCTTTAGCTGACACTCCAGGGTGCTTTTTTTTTTTTTTTTTAACCTCATTGGAGGTCATTGCCCTTGAGGTCATCTTTACAGGGTGGCCACTCCTTGTAAGTGAGGCAACAGCGCCGAACTGTCTCCATTTATAGACAATTTCTCTAACCGTGGATTTATGAACATCAAGACCTTTTCCAGCTTTATACAAATCAACAATTCTTTATGGAGGTCTTCAGAGAGCTGTTTTGAGCAAGGCATGGTGCACATCAGACAATGTTTCTCAACAAGAAACGCTTCTTAACTAGTGTGTTTTCAGTGGCAACTTCAAGCCACACCTCAGTGATTGGACTTCAGGCTGGTTCACACCTGACTCTAAAATCATGAACATCAGCCTTAAGGGGAGCTGAGGTTTTTTGCATTTTATTTCTGGAATGTTGTGTTGTGTTGTCCTGATGTTTTTATATGTAGATTAGTTTCCTGTTCAGCGGAGTGAGCGCCAGGACAAAACTCTATTCATTGCTTTTGGTACCTTGTACTTGATGCACGTGACAAATAAAACTAAACTTGAACTTGAAACGTCCTCATAAATTTGTCTTATTAGATCTTGGAGCATCCTTAGCCAGGGGGTGTACTCACTTTTTCCGACCTGTCTTGTGAATGTTATGGCCAATAAATTAGGATGAACAGGTAATTGTTTGGGTGGTATTAATTTAAGCAGACACGTTCATTCTTGTGATTTTAATAAAGATTAGATTTTATAACCAATTTAGGCAGAAATGTAAGAAATTACAAAGGGTGCACTCTTCTTGTCCTCCTACTGTATGGCCTAAATATTCTCTACCTGTTGCTTCTAATGCTAAATTCTGGTCTTGCCAGTATGTTTGGCAAGGTGGTTTGGAGATGTGCCTGCTCACATAATAATCAATCCCATTGATTGTGTCTGATCACCATTGTATGGTTATATGGTATATGTTTGGCGTATGGGTAAAGATGTTTGTATTTTGTATGTTGTATGAGTAAATCTCCCATCTGTTGTTTGCAGAACTGTATGCAACAAGGAAACTCAAGGAGGTTAGATGAAACCAAGTCTACTGTTTTGTTCAAATATTTCATCATTATTAGTTGGTAAAAAAGTGTTTCTCTTGTCATATGTAGGATATGGCTTCAGTTCCTTTGCAAATTAAAGCAGAGCCCAAGATTCTGGCCCGGGAGCCGAGCTTCAGTAGGTCAAGTAAGTAATGTCTTGGGGGGCATAACAAAGTACTGCATTTCAAGTGTGTATATTTCTTCTCTAGCATCCACGTCCCAGCCCGTCTACACCCAGACTGAGACCCAGCCAGGTGTCCCGTGGGAGAGTGTGACTTTAAACCGCTGTCTGTTCATAGCAATAACAATCCTTGTGCTCACCTCAGGAATTCAAAGACTTCATGGTAGCACATATGAAAAATTAAGAATGAACGCTTATATGGCATTTCTAACTGAATTGCGTTTATAAAATGCAGAAGCCTTGCATGGCTACAAAGAGCCGCCTGATGAGGAAGAGGAAAATTATGGGCTTATTATGAGGCGATCTGCACTGAGACACCGAACAGAGGTAAAAGCCCATTCAAGTGGTAATTCTTGTTTTGTTTTTTGCTTGGTTTTAACCATGTTTAATGTTGTTCCTTGAAACATAAAAAGACATGTGTTATTTATACTAGTTTAAACATGTATAGTGGTTCTCAAACTATGGCACATGTACCACTGGTCGTACAGCATCTAAAGGTGGCACTCTGGCAATTTTAAAATGTATTAAATAGAAATAGACAAGGTTTACACACAGTTTAGACTCAATTTTGGCTAACCTTTGACCCAGTTAGTCCTGATTTGATCTTAATCTAGGCCTGGTGGTGCTGACAATGTTAAAGATTTTATGAGGCACTACTTAGTGTGAAAAGTATGAGAACCACTGCCATAGCAGAGTTCAACACAAAATTGTGTTCTCTGAATATAGCCTGAGACAACTTTATGGGAACTGATGTGCTCCTGGCTGCCGGACCTTGATGATGATGATGACGAAGACAATGAAGATGACGAGGATGGAGACGTGAGAATAAGGAAAAGAAAACCTAAAAGACGGCGATTAGTAAAAACACTCAGTGGTCTGAGGAACAGGCCACAGCCAGACAAGAAGTTGTTGAAGCAAAGAGATGAGAAATTAAAAGGCAGACCGGCCAAGAAGTCGGTGCACAAAACACTGGACTTTGAAGAAACTGAAGCATCTGATGATAAAGATGAGGGTGTAACCAATGTGGAACCAAAGAAAAGCACAGTGGGAAAAAAGGAAATATAACGCAAAAAACTTCTCATTGGTAATCTGTCCAGTAGTGATCGGTGGGTCTACATCAAAATATTGATACTGGAGACCATTAGTCCGAGTATTACTCGGTATCAGATTGAAACTAAAACCTAGGCTATCGCCCATCCATAATGTCCAGTAATGGGAGTTAAAAAGTTTGCATTGGCTTTCATAGGTCTGCGGATGTGATTCCTGCTTTTTAGTTGATAATGTCAATGATATGACTACATTTACTCTGCTGCTGCAGCTGATTTTACTCACTGTAATGGATTTTCTGTTCCAAATTTGTCTTTAATCTAAATAAACATTTTTAACACATCTTTCTGCAGTGTTTATTACAAAAGACTACGAATTAATAAAATTTGCATCAAATCATTGGTACACAAACATTTTGTACACAATGGAATTCCTTTACTTCAGTTTAAAGAGGGGGTATTTTGCTTTTTTGGGGTATTAGATAATAATCTAAAACACATCTTTGTTACCATCTTACACTTTGTGGTCAATAAATGGCTCACAACTCCGTGTATGTTTTTGATTAGAGAAAAACACAGTAACATGGTAATTAAATATTTTTGCATAATACTGCCTCTTTAAAAAGAAAAACATAAAAAAAAACAAAAAACATTATCATCAAAAGCAAAGCCTATAACAGCTTCAGTTAAAGGCTGTCTGGAGGTGGTGGCCTCATAGGCATTGGAGGCATTGCCATCTGCGGAGGCATCTGTGGGGCACCAGGGGTTCCAGGGGGCAGTGGAGGAACAGTCATGCCTCCAGGTGGAGGAGGGGGGAGGCCATCGTTGGGTTGATGCGGCCCACCCATTAGAGGAGGCGGTCGCTTAACTCCACCTGGAGGTGGTGGTCCCGACTGAGGAATAGGTTTCTCCATTTTGAAGTGAAACTGGAGGAAAAACTATTCAGAACAGAGGTAGTTATTTTAACTGAGCAGACTTTACAAACCAAAAAGGTGTCAGGTCTTTATAGGGTACCTGCTTCGTTTCCTTGTTCCAGTGAGTCCAAAAGCGGTTTTCTGCTTTATCAATTTCCCGACTGGGCACCTGGTTAATAAGAAATTGATGAGAATGTATTTCATTTTTGAGATGTTTCTGATTTTAATGTTAGTGTTAGTTTTCAATTAAATCTGTGGCCGTCACAATGATAGATTTATGGTTCTAGCTATGCAAAGCAATGAAATTGATATCAAAGGCCTTATTTCTTATAAAAAGAGAACTAAGGTGTTAGATGATTAGATTTGGAGTAGTCACATAATTGATAATTTTCTTGATTCTCTACCTTGAAGGCTATCGTTTCATAAGGTTCAGCTGCCATGAGCAAATACTGCCAACGACGATCAGGAGGCTCAATGCGTTGTTCATACGCAGACATGAAGCGATGCCGGGGACCAATGCCTTCTGCTACTTCGGGGTAATCAATCTGAAAATATTGATTGACAAAAATGACAACAAGGCCATGTGCATGTATCATTTCAGGAGTACATGCGACAATTTACCTGGAAAAGTAAAGATTGCTGTCCCGTTTCTGGATCCCTTTGTTTGGTTACTAAATAGTTTAAAAAAAAGACACATTCACTTGCTGCATGAATAAATCACAAGAAGAGGGAAAAACTTTAAATAATACCTTTATAACCAGGTCGTCCAATTTTAACAAACTTTTTGACCTCAACTTTAACTTTTGCTGGGGCTGGTTGAGCAGGCGCTTCTTTGGCTTCTTTAGCTGCTCTTCGGGCTCTAATAAAAATCAGACACAAAATAAGACTTAGCAGTTTCCCGCTATTACAGAAGGAACGCAACTTTGAAACCATTACTTACAAATTGGTCTGATGTTTCTTTCCTTGAGTGTGAGCCAAATAACTGCCCTATGAATAGAAGAACAAGCGTATAAATGAGGCAAGTCTTGCAATATTTCATACATGTTGTATTTGCTATGTAATGTGTACCTCGTTGTTGTGCAGAGTCAAACAGAGTTTACACTCATATGACCCCAAGTGATTTTTCATAAAGTAGGGATCCTTATTAATATCAATTGTCTCCAGAGCCAGCTGGCGTAACCTCTCCCGTCTGTCCCGGTTACTTTCAGAAGCGGAGGCCACTCCTCCGCTCCCAGTTTTTCCACCAGCCCGATGCTGGAAATCCATTTTTGCAGGGGGGTAAATTCAACGCTGGAAAGTAGTCTCCAGAGGACCTTGGGGTGAAAACAAACGTGTCAGTAACTGTAGGACACTGTTCTCGCCAAAAGTTTTCAAATTGTTAAAGCGGAAGACTCCAAATCAATGTATGTTTAGTTTGAGTAGTTTACCACAAAAAAAAGAAACAAACAAAAACAAAACAGTTAAGGAAATATCTTGGAAATAGCAGACGCGATGGTTAGGTTACATCCATGCACTGTGGCCATCGATTAGGCACCGTGGTAAGCTAATAGGTAGCTAGTTTACAATGACTGAACGCTACCTATTTGATAAGCGAAAGGCCAACATGGATGTCTGAATTATTCTAGTTAAATACGTATTATGTGACACAAGAGATCATAAAAATAGTTACTTGGCAACTCGTAGTCATTCAAATAAAACACTTACCAAAACCCAAACGTTGCAATCACGCTAACAACACTGTGTGTGAGTGCGTACTGCGCGTGCGCTCATTGTCCTTCTTTGTAAGTCGATAGCGGCGCATGTTGGCGCATTACTGCCATCTACTGGTCATAGAGCTTTGTAGTTTGAACTGCACAGGGGAATAAAACCTTCTCTACAAAGTCAAAAGTCACCACGTGGATGAACTTTTGGTTACATATACAAAATGGAGTAAACCCATAAACCTCGCATTAGACACAGCATGCCAGGCCAAAATGAGGCTTACTGTCTAAAAGCGTTTTGCCTGTCTTGAGCCTCGTGGCACACCGTACAAATAACCAGGATAGGCGTGTCACGGGTCGGTCGGGAAGTGTGGCGACAGTTTCTTGTCTCCGTAAAACAAGTCGTATTTGGCCAGTATTTTCTCTGTATCATTGAGACACACAGTTGCCCTTAGACATACTGTGTACACGTTGTAATAGTATTAACGGGATGTATTACGATGTTCTCTGTATTGACCGGACGCTGTAGTTGAGCCACCGTGTTGGCGTTGAGACTTTATTTTTTGTTTTTTTTGTTTTTTTACACGTTCATAATGCGTTTTAATGAGAAAGAGCTGATTTCCTTGAGTCGCCAACCCTCTGAGATGGCATCTGAGCTGACAATGCGAGGACCAAAGAAGGGAGATGGTAAACTTTCATTTTTAACCCTGTTACTGTTTACTTCCGTAAAACGTCACACGCGCACTTTATGGAAGCCTATTTGAGCCCAATGTTTCTAAAATTTAGAAACGGGCCTTTTATTTATTTGTGATTAACAATCATATAGGCCTGTACACTGTTTGTAAATGTACCAGATTAGAACAAAACTGTAAATTAAACTATTACATTATTTAAATAATAAGATAATAATGATTAATATTAGGGTTGGAACGATCCACTTTTGTCACGATCCAATACGTATCACAAATACTCAGGGTCCGATATGTATTGCGATATAGTAAGTAATTATGATAAGGGATATGTTTACCTTAAAAAGTCATGTGTCTAAAGTTATAAACCAAATGCAGTTTGAGTTTTACTGAAGTGTTAAGATTGAAAAGTGCATTAACACAAAAAGTAACAAAGTGCTGTATAACAGCTACTGAAAAACAAAGCAGTGTGTGATAAAAATGCCTCCAAACACAAGTATTGAAAGTATTGCGATACTTGATACAGTATCGATACTTGGCATTGTGGCACAAAGTATTGTGATCCAAGTCCGATCAATATTTTGTCCCAACCCTAATTAATATTATTAATATTAATGATGATGATGATTAAAATACAGATGTAAATTTAAAATAACATTTGCTTTAACATTGGCTACTCTTCAAATTCTCAAATCAATCATCATCATCATAGATAATAAATATCCTCTCAAAGTCTGCATTTTTCACTGTCCGGGACGCATTCCTGTAGTAAAAGTAACTTGGAAACGGCAATGCCACTGCAAGTACTTTTACTATGTACTTGAATGTCAACGTTCAGTCTGTATTAATACAAATATTTGACAGAATTAATGACTTTTTAGTATCCCTTTTAATCTTTTTTTTTCTTTTCTAATTGCAAAAATAGGCTCACGTAATTGTATGCATTTGTATGTTTATATCAAATAACCAATAAATATGATTTTGTTTTATCTTAACAGTTTTCAAAAAGAGGCTTGTGAAACTTGTGGTTAATTTTCTCTTCTATTTCCGGACGGATGAGGAGGAGGTGAGAAGAGTTCTGACTTAATTTAAAATGGTAATTTATGCTCATATTATACAAACAATCATTGAGATCAAGTGTCTTTCACAGCCAATTGGAGCACTGCTCTTGGAACAGTGTCGAGTGGAAAGGGAGGACAGCCTGACCTTCACTATAAGTAAGTTTGAAATTGGATACATTCAATCTGTTTTTGAATAGGCCTTAATTAATTCCTGTTTGTAGTTTTTCTTGATGAAGCAGAAAGGAAGTATCAGTTTGAGTGTGATACAGAGGAGCAATGTGGAGAGTGGACAGACTCAATCATCAAGGCCAGGTTTGCATCCTGCTTTCTTTGCATCATGTCATTTGTTTGCCCTTGAGTGACTGGATAGATAATCTAAATATTGGACCAGGGCAGGGCGATATGGCCTAAAATCTATATCACAATATAAAAAAGAAATATTGCAATCACGATATATTTGACGATATAATTGGACAAATGGACATTTCCTTCCAAATGCCAGCCTCCCGCCCTTTGGGAAGATTAGTTTAGTGGGGTTTTTTAGCGCCATACTTATTTCCTCGCAAATATGATCTACTCAAGCCGTTTACATCCTTATTTTCATTTTACTTTTTAAGCACCTGTCCCCGTGTTATACAGTCAGTGTTTATGTTGCTCTGATGGAGCTGAGTGTTACATAAATTATATGGTGTCAACAACGATATAAAAAATTGTATCGCGGTAATGATATACAATACGATATGGCCCACCCCTATATTGTACATATTCAATTAATCTTAATCAGGTGTAAATAATGTTTTATTCTCGCTGTCATTTTTGCAGTTACGAGTTCATGAGGAAGAATCTTATATTTTATCGTACTGAAATCCACAAACTTACGGGCAAGGTGAGAAAATAATGTTGTAGATCATTTGAGTGGTTTATTAAAGTGAAATGTGCATGTATTTACAAATCGTATTTTCCAAAGGATCCATTGGAACAGTACGGTATATCAGATGAAACTCGCTTTCAAGTGAGTAATGGCCTTCAACTTAAGGCGAGAGAAACCTCTTCTCTATAGACGGTTGAATTTCATGTTTTAGTTCAATCTATAAGCACCCCTTGCTGAAATATTGTCCATCTGAATGTCTACACTGCCTCAACATTGTTCAAGGTCAGGTTGAGTTATATATTTATGTTGGCATTTGTTAGACTGTTAAGAACAGTGTATGTTCTCTTTTTCTGTCAATTTATTGTTCACTTTTCTCTTAACCTTCAACACATTTTATTCTGACACAATCTTATATAAATGCTGTTAACAAATCGAGTCAACTTTTTCCCAAAATGTGACAAAGTGATGTGTGCACATGAGCTTCAATGCTCATTCGAATGTGAATTGAGTTTAGCCACATTCTTGTATCCTTTAATATATTTGTTTATCCTAGTTTAAAATAATAATAACTTTGACAAATTTCATTTGCACGTTTGATTCTGCACTTTTTGTCTTTCTAAGAGGCCTTGTACATATTTTTTCGTGTGTGTTGGTGTTCGGGGGTGAAAACACCACTGAATGTTTCCATTTTAAAGTGTTTGCGCAGATCTGTCATATTATATTTTAATTGGGTTTAATTCACTGGAACTTTTAAGGCAAAGCAATTGCTTGTATGACTATAATAAATATGATTTCTCTATAATCCTTTTATTTTGTGTCATATGATATTGCCCTGAAATGAAGTTTCTTATACAAGAAGTTTTAGAGCTATAATAAACATGTGTTCTAGTTTTACTGGTGACGGCAGTGGAGCAGAGGTTAGCGCTTGTGCTTCTCAGATAGAAGGTCCCAGATTTGATCCCCAGGCCAAGGGATGTGTGGAGTTTGTATGTTTCTTCCACGCTGGTTTTTCCTACCACTAAAAACATGTGTGTTCATTAACATGCACTGTCCAGACCAAATAAACAAATGAATCAACATTTAAAAGGAGGAGCAGTGCAGTGAACAACATGGAATCAAGACTTAATTTTGAAGTAGATTTTATAGTGATAATTTTCAACTCCTATTCCTGGTTTAGTCTTACTCTGCAAAGTGCGTTTAAAAATTTGCAATGTACAGATCCGAGTTATTTAATCCAGTTGTAACCTCTATGGCAGGGGTGTGCAATGTCAGGCCCTGGGGCCAAAACCGGCCCTTCATCATAAAAGATGATTTTGAGGAATATGATTACACAAATCAGAGATCAAATGCTTGTTAAAGTACTCCAGAAATATGAAAAATACTGTTAATTCCTTAAAAAGTATAGCAGAACACCCATAGGCCAGACATGATTCTCAGCCAAATTAAGCTTTTAATGCAATGTTCGTTTTGTACACATTATGGTAAAAAAAAAAAAAAAAGGGTCAATTTGTTGAGCAAATGTGTAAGGCTCTCTAACTGAATGCATTGAGGGTATGCACATGCGTTCTTTTCATTCTAAATAGGCCTCTCAACAGTCCATAATGAGTGTCAAATCTAACAAAATCAAATGACATGAAATCTCCAAAAATAACAATGCAGACTTGCCTCATTAAAGGCACGACACACAACATTTTGGATTATACTGTTGCCAGCAATACAAAACATGTTCATTAGAACCGCTAGACACAAAAAGAATGTATGCAGTGGCTTATCAAAGTATGGATTTGGTTGATGCTTCGCTATTTGGCTGCCCTTGGTCAACATCCCCATGGAAACGTCCCGCTCCCAGTAAAGGTCTGAGAGGAGTGCCGCTTGGCAAACACACGTTAGTTCATTGTTGTAGGTATTTTTTCAACAATTAAAATATTTGTAGCTACTAAAATAGATGTTTTTATTGTAAATGGTAAATGGACTTCCACATTTCTCAGGCAAAAAACGCTTTACAGTAAGGAACCAGTCACCTATTCACTCATTCTTACACCAATGTACGCAGACACTGGGTTGCATTCTATTTTGGGGTGAAAATGTGGTGCTGTTGCTGGAACACCATCTGCACATCTTCTTTTGCAATTGCAGATTCCATTTCTAGAACCTCAAATGACATAAGATGAGGGATGAATCAAAATAACACAACATATGGCAGACATTACATAGCCGGCAACAGCTCAATTGTTGATGTTTTTAAATGTGTGGGCTATTTTTTTTAGATTCCCTGAATGAAAAGTGCGTTACAAATAAAATGTATTATCATTACTATTATTAATTTTCTTCAGCTATGTCACAGCATTAACTCAAAGTTTGATGCTTTGTTTTTACCCCTTGGAATTCCGGATTCGAGGTTAATGATACGCAGGCAAACGTTCCATCCTAAAGTGTCCCGCAAGTTTACTGTGACTGACCCACGGGCCCATTGATCAATACATTTATAATAATTTAATAATCATTTATAATATCGCATGGGCCACAGTATTTTTACACACAGTATTTATTTTTTACAGTCTATGGCCACAGGAGCAAACTTTACCGCAGATTGTGACACGTTTCCTTGGTAACAGCAATTGTGATTCAAAACCTGTGACGTCACATCATTCCCGTGGTGCCTTGCGAACACAGATTAACACAAAACTAAAATAGTAGAACAGTGTTGTTTTATCAATAATAACACCAATTGGTTGGGTGTTTTTAAGAACAATTTACACAGTCAGGCGATTTGTCGTCACCATACCGCAGAGAGCGTCCATCGTGTGCACGGTATGTTGAGACAAGGCCGTCGTATTTGAACAAACGATGTTGCTAAAGACTTAGCCGGGCGGCTATGTAATTTATATGGGCCCATCCAATGTTAGCATCAGTTAGCATTTTGCCTGTGTATTTTGTTGTGATTGTTGTGTGTTGTTTGTTCTGACAACGTTATCACCCCAATATAGAAGAGTTCCTCCAACGCGAATTTGTTTTCTATATCCACGCTTTCTATAATGTCGATTATGATGACAGTGCGCGACGGCTACAATAAAGTCCCTTTTCTGCTATTTTGCTGTCTCCATATTATATACTTGGCAAAGACACATCCAATAACCAAGGGTTCGCAGCGTTTTTTCCTTTGAACTGAGCTTGTTCTTTTGTGTTAGTCGTAAATGTGTTCAGCATGTTCTAAGGTAAAACCAAAATTCCTTTTTTTTTTGGACAAATTTGATGTATTGTAACAGGAAAACCACTAACTAATCATGTCTATGTTCTTAAACGCAAACATTTCCCAACTCCTGGCCCTAACCTTCATCAGTCAGTATTGTACATAATCAAACACATGTGACGGTATAATGGCAGAGAACCGTCCAGCGTCAGACACTTGACATTAGTATTTAGATGTATTTTGTGTTGCGCTTAGCCAGGGTAACAAGAGCTTTGGCAGCTGATTGGATGTGCAGTTAGGCCATTACGATTTGTAAAGATGAAATAGGATAATATTCTATGCTTTAGTGCTATCCAAGACTACATTTGTTCTTTCTGATATTTCATATTTCACACATGTTTAACCTTATATTACGTTTTTATCTTAACGGCTACCTTGAATACAAATGTCTTCTTTTTTTTTAGGTGCCATGGATCAAGACTATGAAAGCAGACTGCTGAGGCAGATCAACATCCAAAATGAGAATGCAAGCCCTGTTGTAAGTTGACTTTTATCACAAGAAAGAAATTATTAATTGTCGCACTTCACAGTTCACAAAGAAGTGTCTTTTCAAGTCACACAATATAAATAGAAACCATTGCTGGCCATCTTTGACAGATAGAGTTGAGTCAACGCTTAAATGCCGGGTGGCACAGATTGCGAGTGGATTTCCTGTTGTTGATACTTCAAGCAAATGGGCCTCTCTTTTATACTGTGGCTAAAATACTTTTTTGTGTTATGTGTAGAAATTGGTACGTGCTCTGACACCCACCAGCTCCCCATTGTCCTCTCCCAGCAAGCATGGCGATAGGTTCATTCCCTCCCGGGCAGGAGCCAACTGGAGTGTCAACTTTCACCGAATCAATGTCAGTATGCTGTAACAAAGAAATTGCTGTTCATAAAATGTATGTTTTTTCCATGGTTTTTACCAGGTTCCCACTAAAGGATTGTGTGCTTTTACTTACTGTAATTTCAAATGTTCTCTTTTTGTCTCTAACATTATATTGCACTATTTTTTCCATAGGAAATTGAAAAGTCACACAATCAGAACAGAAAAACTAAAGATGGCACAACAGACAGCAACAAAGGTGATGCAATAATATTCTTTTTTGTTTTGCAGTGTTAATTCCTTGTTCATCAGTAACTCTCACTCAGAGAAACAGAGTATTTGTATTGTGTATTGATTTTTGATCCCAACTATTTTCCCTTAACCTTTTAGCGGATGGCCTGGCTTATTCAGCTCTGCTCAAAAATGAGCTTTTAGGAGCTGGCATAGAAAAGGTTCAGGACCCCCAGTCAGAAGATCGCCGTCTGTTGCCATCTAGTCCTGCTAAGAGAAGCCTTTTCAGTGTAAATATGATTTTAATGTGGAACTTTAATTATCACATGCAGTAATTTACCTTTAGTCTTGTGTTTTTTACATTATAACCAGCGTATATGTAAAGTTATTTTTCTGTCTACATAGTATTCTGTAAGTACAAAAAGGGCTTTGTCGGAGGATGATGGAAACACTGTATCTCCATATTCCCTTTCTCCAGTCAGTAGCAACAGGTATTGTCATTCTATTTTTCATTGTTTAAATTTTGAACTTCACAGCTTTAGCCTGACTATGTTTAACTTTGCAGCCAGAAACTGTTACGGTCACCAAGAAAACCAACACGCAAAATTTCAAAAATTCCATTCAAAGTTCTGGATGCTCCTGAACTTCAAGATGATTTCTATCTCAATCTAGTGGACTGGTCTTCTTTAAATGTGCTCAGTGTTGGTCTTGGTACCTGTGTTTACCTATGGAGCGCCTGCACCAGCCAGGTTTGATTACCAGTTCTTTGTATTAATAGTGTAATCTATGTATTATTTATTTGTATTTTTGTTTAATTCATCTCAGGTGACTCGTCTGTGTGATCTTTCTGTGGAGGGAGATTCAGTAACATCAGTTGGCTGGTCTGAGAGGGTACATTTGTTTTCCATTTGTACAATACTATTAAGTGTAAGTGGTAACAGATATAAACACTTTTTTTTTTTAATTCTAGGGTAATCTTGTTGCAGTGGGCACACATAAAGGTTATGTGCAGATATGGGATGCAGCAGCAGGAAAAAAATTGTCTGTACTAGAAGGACACACTGCCAGAGTTGGTGAGTAAACTTGGGGAATTATACAGGTTGGGGCTTTTGTACACATGTCCACTACTTGCATGGTATTTTCAAGTCTGTGTATAAAGATACACAAACAAACTACCCTTGGTTGTATTTATTGTTTGTGAAGAATATTGTGCCTTTCTTTGTAATTACATTATGTACACAGATGTTGATGTGAGGGACTTTTTTTTTCTGCCAGGTGCACTGGCTTGGAATGCAGACCAGCTGTCATCTGGCAGTCGTGATCGTGTGATTTTACAGCGAGACATTCGAGCTCCACCTCTCCAATCCGAGCGACGCCTCCAAGGACATAGACAGGAAGTGTGTGGGCTCAAGTGGAGCACTGACCATCAGCTCCTTGCCTCTGGTGGCAATGATAACAAGGTGCATATGATTGTCCCATTTAATACTGACTTAAAACACAATAAGAATTTAAGGAACATAAATAGTAAAACATTATACCAATAAATGTGGTTTCTATTTGCTTTAAGCTGTTGGTGTGGAACCACTCGAGTGTCCTTCCAGTGCAGCAGTACACAGAGCACTTGGCTGCAGTGAAGGCAATTGCATGGTCCCCACATCAACATGGGCTGCTGGCCTCTGGAGGGGGCACAGCAGATCGCTGCATCCGCTTCTGGAACACTCTCACAGGGCAGCCTCTGCAGTGCACAGACACTGGCTCTCAGGTCTGCAATCTGGCCTGGTCCAAGCACACCAATGAACTGGTGAGTAAAGCACCTTTTACTGAGAGAAGTAATTGTTTACTTCACTGTTTGTCCGTTTCAAAGAGAAATGGATCAGCGATGAGCTGAGTTTGTGTTTTCAGAACTGTTTTTTGCTCCACTTGCAGGTTAGCACACATGGATATTCCCAAAACCAGATTTTGGTGTGGAAATATCCTTCTCTTACCCAAGTTGCCAAACTAACAGGACATTCATACAGGGTACTATACCTGGTCAGTATCCTTACTGTTAGTTTGAAATATAAATAAACAAAAATGATAAATGCATTTAAATCTGTGCACAGGCCATGTCCCCTGATGGTGAAGCTATAGTGACTGGAGCAGGGGATGAAACACTTCGCTTTTGGAATGTTTTTAGTAAAATGAGATCAACAAAGGTATTTTATGCTTTTATTACTTGTTCATCTATATCTTCGTATTTGTAGATGCTAACCAGAATATCTCCTTTATTTCTTTCTCTTAGGAGTCAGTCTCTGTGCTGAACCTCTTCACCAGGATTCGGTAGTGAGCAAGATCTCTGGCCTTGTGGTTAACAGTTTGAAGATCTAACACATGTAGTAATATGGGTTTTGATGGGCTTTCATTGAGTACTCAGCTGTTTATCAGAGGACCACGCATGTGAAGCGAAGTTGTAGCTGGGGCGGACAATGTTCCACATCAGTGATGGAACCACTGTACACAGTGGCCTAAAAAGAGGCACAATAATGTTATGTTTACAGACTAACGTTGTGCATATCTGCCAAATATCACGTTTGTCATTTGATTGTCTATTTATTTTTGTTTTTATTATTCTTAATCTAGTGCGTCTAAGTTGATGTAAAATATACATTTTGAGAATGGAGTTTTTGGTTTGGTCTGTGGAGTATGTTTGGTTTCTAAGTGAGAGATGGGTTTTGTAGTGCTAATTGTGTTAACAGCTGAAACAATGTGTACAAGAGCTGCCAATATGTAAAGAAGACTTGAAGCAAAATAGACCTAATCTCTATGGAACATTTATTTTATGCAAGTATTACGTGATGTTAATGTGAAAAAAAATCTGTAAAGGATTTTTAAAATTGATCGAGGGTGTGTTATTTATTTGAAAAATGTACATGCAAATGTATCATTTACCATTTGATTTTAGCAAAGGTCTTGACTTGGATAACTAGAATATCAGAACAATGTGGCCCACGTAGTAACGTGGCTCAATGTAGAACTGGAGTATTACATTTTAGGAGCAAGTTGCACTTGGCCTGGTTCACAGACAAACCTTGATTGGGAGGGAGTAAAGTAAAAAACAGTATTGTTAAAAACAAAAGATCTATGTCTAAATATTAAGATTTCCAGTTGATCGAGCCAGATGTGATTGTCAGTTTCAGATGCTGAAGCACAAGTGGATCATTTATTGTGACTTGAGGTTTTGGTTGGTTGGACACTGAGTATGAGCATGTGTTTTTAAATGAACGAGCCAACATTGTGTAATACCGTATTTGAACACTAGAGGGTGCGGATACACGCACTGAAATCATGTGGTCTCAAATGACTCCCCACATCAGGCATCATTTGACTGAGGCTTACATATTAGCTATAATATGTACATTATAAATACTGTATATAGTTTTTATTTCATATGTTGCTGCATGTAAATTGTTAGGCTGGGCTTCTCCAAGATTATATTCAGTCAATAAACCTGACAAAAAAGACAGCGTAATGAAATATTGCACACAATTCATTGTAAAACTATTCAAGAATATTGTTGACTGCATTAAGTCAGGCTTTTAAAAATGAATTTCTTACATTTTACATCCTCTGGAACTTCCATCTCTTCACAAGCACAACCAAGCAGTGTTGATCCAGAGCAGGGAAAATTACGCTTTCAATCCCAGCCTAACTCAATATGATCCAACGAATCAGTAAAAAAAAAAAAAGGCTCAAAATATATCAGCAAAAAGTGTTTGCCTTTAACATTTAAAATAGGGATGCGTAGATTTTTAATGTTACTCTCTTTGGTGGAAATGCTGTTACCTGGATTTCAGATTCAGATTCAAGGCATTATGAAGCATCTTTTTTTCTTCCACACTCCATTTTAATGTAATCTAAATAACATGCAAGGTCCATGACAATAATAAGATAAATGAATTGAATGGGGACATTGAAATAGTGTTCTAGCTCATCTCGGTGGGCAGATGTTAACATTAAGCTCTGAAAGAGGAGAGAGCAGAGAGGGACAGCTAATATGCATAATCCTACCTCCTGATGTTTCTATCAAGAGGCACAGAATGTGATGTTCATTATACAATGAAAGCTTTTACAAGGCAGCGAGCAAGATTTTCCTCAGGTCTCCCCTAAGCTCAGTTCTTGAGTTGTATTTGTGAGGAATATGAAAGAGTAGAGGTTTTGTGCACATAATAACTCTGCCCACCCAGGCTCTTTTTTTGTTATTAAGTCAGAAGGACCTCAGCACAAAGAGGGTCACGTATTGTGTGTAAGTTATTTACAAAAAGACACTCAGCCGAACAGGGGCTCGCACAGATGGGGGAAGGGAGAGTTTCTTCCGCAGAATGTACATTGTAACAACAAGCTCTCAAAGGGCAGGTGTCACCGGATGCATTGCTGACAGTATACTGTACAAATACAGTATACACTAGAGATGATTTAAACTTACACACAATTAATGAAAGATCATGTGACTAATAAGCTATTTTATGAAAAAGGCACATTTGTATAAGGCTGTCTCAATCCTACTGTTGATTTGGGCATTTATGTGTCATGCAGATTCAAGCATCTGTGTGTTATTGCTTCATGATTGCTCATATCCAAAACAGAGCTTCATCAATTCACTGGGAATGTGTAAAGCTTGTTGTTTTGTTCTTCTGACTACACTTGAAGCAAAATGTTAAGGCAGGCCTATGGGTCGCCTCCAGATCTAAAAGGAAAAAAGAATAAAAAATCACTGTGTAGGTTCTCACAATGTGACGCGTAGGCCTATACGTTTATGTGGCACTCAGGGTCATCTGCAATTTTAGACTTTTTTTTGGGTTATATTGTGGCTTTCTGAAAACCTTTGGGATGTTTGAAATCACAGGAAATGTTGACTTCTCTTCAAGTTTAGTTTACAGGCAACCCCCCCCCCCCCCCCCCCCCCCTACACCAGGTTGTTTGAAATCTGCTCAAATCCAGCCTATATGTTGCCGGATGGAGAGTCATTTGCATGCAACAGGTTACAGACAGGCGATGCATGCACTGTGGTGTTACATGCCACGCTGATCCACGGTCAAACCCCGCACGCCTCGGCAATTATCAATAGCTGAACTCAATGCTTTTATAAACCTTATACTTGGCCGCACCCAGAACAATTCTAGGCGAAAAATCACGTAAAGTGCCGCCCGTGCGTGTCGTCACTCGCCGCGGACCCGCCTCTGCTCGTCTCCTCCGGCCAGCAGACGTATATAAACACAGTGACCCATCTGTCTCCAGCCTACCCAGTAACATCATCGCCAGCGTTACGTGAAAGAGTGATGGGGCGGGCTCTCGGGTTCAGATTTTGGCCGATTTCTGAGGGAGAGGAAAAAAGCACTACGGTGACAGAGGTTTCGCCTCCTCTCATCCTCCGGCAGCGCATCACCCTGGATTCACCTGTTGTTCGCCCCTCAATGGTGAGTCTTCCACTGCCATTAGCGTTATCTATAACATCAGCGCGCAAGTAGCCCTTTTCCTGTCTTATCCCTTCATTTCAGAACAAAAGAATGACGAGGAATATTCGCAGCAAATTGCAAAAGAGGGTTTTGATACAATTAAGACGTTTTTTTTCTAGCGCTCCGCTTCCTGCCTCGCCCGAGCGAAATGTTTATCATGTCGTCACGTTGCTGTGTTTGCGACCGGGGAAAAAATAGAAGAAAACACAAACTCTGCAGAAACAAATTTAGTTTAATTTTATTGTGCGTGCGATTAAAAAAAAAATCTAGGCGTTTCAAACCTAGTGAGACCAAACTTCAGTGTAGCAACAGGTGGCATGTTTTCTCTCTCTCTCTCTCCCTCTCTTTCTCTCTTTCTCTCTCTCTCTCTCTCTCTCTCTCTCTCTTTCTCTCTTTCTCTCTCTCTCTCTCTCTCTCTCTCTCTCTCTCCCAGGCCGGAATCAAGGCGAGATTCAGAGGGACGTGGCGAAAAGTAGGGCGTCATTCAGCACCGAGGGACGCTGGACAGCTCCCACTGCCAGTTTTCCCTGTCAGCTCCCCCTTTTGCAAGAAGGGAAAACCACAGTACCAGGAGAAAAAAAAATGTGTATGTGTGTGTGTATTTATCGTGGCATTGTGCGCATATAAAGCTAACTACATCAGAATACAGCACAACAAGACGTGTAATCATGGATACAAGGCAAGTGCATGACCCTAACATCTTCAATGGGGTCACTCCTTGGTCAAAACGCATCCCCCCCCCTGTAATCAGCTTCCAACTTGCCTCCTCCCGAAGACCCTTCCCTTGTCGCTCCCTCTGTCTAAACTGTCCCCTTATTCCTAACCCATCCCCCCTCTTTCCACTGACTCCAGTCTTGTTGCATAGCTACCAGCTCTTACTGGAGACGCAGGACAGCCGTCTCTCTCCAGTCCAAATGTGACTTATTGGAGAGACAACACAAATGACCCAGATGACGGTTATGCATTTGAATTATGTGTTTTCGCTGTCAAATTGAGTATAATTACAAATTGTGCACTGCTTATTGTGACAGCTTTTTGTTCATTGCATATGGTTTATTCTAAGTGCTGTGGCTGTGATTCGCGCTCTCTCGCTCCCCTCCTCTTGCTGTCTCCAGCTTTTGAGAGCATTTGAAAGGTTGGCATTACAACAACAAAGGAAGGATGGAATGTCAACAAACTTCACAGAGATGAGAGACACGGAGATGGGAATTGGATATAATTGGAATTTTTAGGAGTTTTACCCGAAACACCTGTGACATGTCTCTACACCGAATATGGCGAAAGCAAGTTATGTACTATCTATGGGCTTGTTCTGCCTCTTTCTTTACAGGCTGGATGCATTTGTGGCACAGGAGGAAATATTTTGGTAGTGCTGAATGGAAGACTAGTGATTTTGTTGTGACATTGATCAAAGAACAACAAGTCCCAGTCTGCCTCTCAGCACAAACAAGTTTTCATCAGTCTGCGTGTGTTCACATAATATTCTCCAATGTTGCTGCACAGCTCTCCAACGACGCTTAAAGATGCAACAATGGACCCTGGCCCGGGTTCATGCTTGACTCATGTACTTCAAGGTTGGATCAATGATTGTTTTCAAGCACTATACTATCATGGTGTACTACTCATAAATAATGCCAGCTGAGTAAAACGTTTATGTTAATTATTCATTGTCTGCTGATATGATTTGCTTGTTTACTTTTTACCAAACCAAATAAACAACAACAAAAGTAGATTCTGGTGTATTTGTCAATAACTCAAAAAATAATGTTAAATTAGTCCGTAGCTTATATTGATCAGAATCCTTCTCAGAAGAGGTAAGCCCGAAGCCAGTGTATATTCCATCCCAAATCTCTGTTAACCAATGTCTAACTTATTATACAGTCAAAAATATGACTTGTCTGACCCCAAAAAAGCAGTATATACTCTTCGATGAGATGCCCTCTGCCAGAGACACTGACCTGAGCTCCATGAGTTTGATGTCTTAATGTAATAGTAATTTCTTTCAGAGAACCTTGTTCAGCTTTCAAAAGCCTCGTTCAAAGAGTTTCTTATTTCCACTAATGTGGGAGTTGAAGAGGCTGAAGGTCTCTTTGTGAAAGGCAAGCTAAACTTGTTGTACACAGCAGCTTATGAGTTATGCTTATGAATGTCAGTGGTGTAACATCCAAATATAGCGTGGTTAATAGAGTGTCTAAGCAGAGCAGTGGTGATGCACTCTGATGTAGTAGTAAAGAATCTAGCGGGAACAGACATTTTTTAGACCTGAAACAAATGAACTCTTCTCTTGTGTTTCTGCCCAAATTCAACGTTATACATGCTTGTATTTTACCTTTCTTCTAAGATTAAATTTATTTTGAAAATAGACCTGGCAAATGACAGGAGCAACAGTCAGTCAAAAGTCTAAGTGAGAAGACATTCAGGATTTGAACAAACTCTTCAAGGCATCTGCAATCACGCTTCTGTCAGTCTAGCCCAGGGGAAACTGTGGCTACAGCTGAACACCACTGTGTGTGTGGAGTGAATGAATAACAAATCCCCTACACAAGCGCTTTGGGTGATTTTTGTGTCATGTAATAAGCGGCATACAAATAAGCTTCCATATTCCAAAGTGATAAGTCTCTCCCCCAAACAAACTTTCAAACGTAAATGATTAAGCTCCCTCCCCTCCCCTCCTGATTGGACCACATAGTCAGGTTCACAGGAAAGCTTGTCTCATTGGTCAAAATGATGCCCAGGTGTTCTGATAAGGGAGGGACTTCAGAAAATTATTATTGTTTAACATTACACATTATGTCAAATTTCAGACCCAGGTGGTAAATTCTAGAAATCTATTAAATTGATAAAACATTTAAATTTTCAAACAATTATTTAAGCTGATGACAAGTCAAATAAAAATGAATACATAAATCATAATTTCACTTATTGAAACAGCAATAAATGCAGTGACTTAATTAGCCATGCCTGATGTCTGCTCTCAATCACAGCTCTGAGCCTCTGATTGGCAGCCCGCAGCTTTTTCATATAAGACCAGAGGCTGGTGTGTGTTGCTAAGCAACTCAAAAGAGTCAAGTGCATTTGTTTATTGGCCAAGACTGCAGAAGATAGAGTTTCAAACCTCTGCTGAAGGTCCTTATATTGTAGTTTTTTTTAAAATTATTATTATTATTCACTCAATGCAATATATGCATAGATTTTATTGAATGCAGCATTGTCTATTTATTGACTGAGAATGTCACATATCAAGACACTTCTCAACTAGCCTACAAGGCCATGCAGAATAGCACAAAGGGCCGTTAAAATATTTAATTTGCTTCAGGTAGGATAACACAGAAAAACAGTAATATAGTATAGTTCCCTCTGAGACTCAATGAACCAGTGTGATGACCTTGTAAGCAAAGCTCAGTATAACATAGTTGAGTCCTTTCTTATGTCTGAACAATGGAAACAGACACAGATGATGTGCAAAGTAAGTGCACAACATGTGAAAAATATCAGGCAGTGCAGGCCTGAACTAATGGACATATTCACTTCTTATCACTGGGCATCTAGCCGAGCGTTATGGTATGCCAACTGTTCCCCATGTCTGAACTCGCAAACCAACAATCGACCTCTCTGTGTGACTGCAAGTGTGGTCAAGGGTGCTGTTGGTGAGCAAACATGACTGTCTTAGAGAAGCAGTAGCTTCATGACAATTAAGTAGTTGTCATGTAGCTAAAAAAGAATAGTGATGATAATGATATTGCACAATTTCATTATCATTATTCTTTTCATAAAACAAGCACCAAACCTTTAATTACCAATCAAGCTTTGAATTTACAGGTTTTTATGCTTTTCTTTCCCAGTAGATGGGATCACCTGCAAGGATAGTCTACCGCACCACAAGTTTGTGATTAGGCCTATTACTTGTGCCACTACATTGAGAACCCTACAGCAAACAAAGAAATAACATTGCAATGGAAGTTATAGCACTTTTAGCATGACATAAGTCACCCAAAGTGCTTCACGTTGGTTTAAAATATGTTCATTCTTTGACTTCAAAATTGTTGTTTGCTGTCCACGTGAATAGGCCAATAGCTCCTGAAGCAAAGGCTGGAATTCTGCCACCAAGACCCTGTCTGTTAATTTTAACAAGTACAATAGGTTAAAATCAAACACACCGTGTTTTATGACTTTACCAGATTTCAGTAAGTTCTGTAACGTGATATAGAGCCCGACCGATATGGGGGGAGTGAACAATATCGGCTATCGATATCTCCGGAACCGAAAGTGATAAGAGCCTCAGGGATATTTCTGGCCAGAAATATCAGTAAAACCCGACAGCTAGAATGACCTAGGAGAGGTCATAGTAATGGTTTCAGTCATATAATGGTTTTATGAAACCATTACTATAATAATAAATGTTTAACTATGGGCTATTCATTAAAAAATGAATCACACCAATATCAGTATCGGTCAGGCCCTATTGTGATATACAAGTATCTCCCCTAAGACTTTCTACATTTGCTCTGAACATGTTGAACACAAATGTAAATACCAATAAGAGTATAAAATGGACACCCAAGTCATTTTCTTTAATTATGTGCTTTAAATATCTTAGGGGGCTAATCTCCAAGCTGAAAACCACCCATTTCTCAGTCACACAAGTATCTTGGAAGTATACTGTTTAAGAAGCTCTGCCATTTTTGGTGTAAAAAAGTGGCTCAGGGTAAAAAAGGTAGGGGCCTCAATCTAAACTGTGAGGCCCTCAGACATAAGCTCCTTACCTATGTGAAATATGCCTATTTTGTGGTTAATGTAAGTTTAAGCTGATCACCAGGAGAATACAGGCACATACTGAGATCATGCTAATGCAGGACAAATCACTATACAGTAAATCACAATAACTCAACACATATTTTAAACATCTTTGTTTACACACATAAAAATGTTTAGGATTATATTTACAAAATGAGTCACAAACAACAAAATTTGAGGCCTCAATATATTATAGTACATTAATTCAGTACGCATTGGCAAAAAAAAATCAAGTTCAAAATGGTTTGAAGCCAATTTAAAAACTTCTTAAGATAGCATTAGCGTGTAGCACAAACTCCAGCTAAACAGCCATCACATTAGAAATATAAACGCAATGTAAAAAGATGCCTTTTACATGAAGATATACAAGTATAGTTACACTGGCAATGTGAGACTGTTTTTGTTTAGGCAAACAATTAAAAACAGAATTGAATGGCAAAATATGATATCACAGCTCAAATGATTATTTCTATAACCCATCAGAGGCCTAGCAGATGACAGAAAGAAAGCCATACTTTATCCAAAAGTGAAGTGGCTGAAATAAATATCACAGGTATATAAAAATAAAAGTACAACATAGAGAACAGAAAGCTGATTACTGTAGTTTGACAAAGGTTTACAAAATATTTCTGTTTGAATTTGAACCATACGCACTTGCTAAGCATACAGCTTGTCTCGGACCTTATTTATATACAGTAAGAGCTTAACAGTTGGGGCAAAATTAAATCTCATAATTAGTGGACTATTGCCTGGTCATGATCAGGATCAGGATTTTTATCCTTTGGTGTTGCTCTTCAAAAAAAGTTTAACACTAAGTCAGGTAACGACTGGTCAGGACCAGTATTGTTCAGTTTTAGGTGGTCTTCACCAGATCGTACACGTGGATATGCACGTCATCATCGTATTTGATGTAGTACACAGTAGGTTTGGCTGGAACCTGGTAGATCACCAAACCCGTTCTCTTCAGACCATTATCTGTGACATACTCCACCTGTTTTCCCACCAGGCTCTCTGGCTCCTCACCAGGTTTCCTGTCCGCTGGAAGCAAATGTTTGTTTTCTGAAGAAAGAAAGGTGGGGGTGGCATTAGACTAAACAGTAAATGCAGCATCAAAGATGGTGGTGAACTACCATTTCAATGTTCAATGTAAGTGAAGTCTGCAAACACAATATAATACTGAAGTTTTATAGTGAACATAAACTTGACATACCGGACTCTGGTAGAACACGTAAATCTCCATCCTTGTAATCATCCCAGAGCTGGTACATGTACAGCACTGGGTCCTTCTCGTAGGTGATGTAATACCAGTGGGTCATGATGGGCGCCCGGGACAGCACCATTCCTCTCCATTCATTCTTTTCACCATCCTCTTTCTCAAACAGATGCTCCACTGCTCGACCCACCAGCTCCTCTGCCCCAGGTGGTACCTTGATTTTATTGTTCACTATACAAGAGGGAAGGACAGAAAATGCATTCATAAGCAGTGGCAAAATACGGTCCAAATCTACCCAATGAAATTAAACTCAACCCACTTGACCCTAAAAATGGCCTTAAATTTCCCCACCTGAACCAACCCAGAGCAACAGGGGCATAACTCATGAAAGCGACTTTAATGTGCAGAAATGGTACTTGCGTTTCATCTAATGAGGTTTGAAATTGCGTATGCACTAATCAGGAGTGATGTCAAATAAAAAGCCTATGATGTATATAGTAGAAACATTTTGGCACATTGAGGGGAAATAAGAATGTTTATGATACAGTTAGTCTTTTAAAATGGGAGTCCAACAACACAGCCTATGATTTTGGAGGCTCATGGTTGCAAATATTATGCTGTAGGTTTTGATTAGATGTGTGTCTTTGTGTCTTGATGTGCGTCAGTCTAAGTTTCAGTTGACATCATATCACATCACATTCTGCAAAACAAAACATTAACCTCTTAACCTGCCTTAACTGAGCAAATGTTCTCCAGTTCCACTTCAACCATATCTGAAAGCTTCTTGAAGAAAGCAGCAAAACAGGCAACTAAAATGCAGCAAAACTGGTGACTGAAAAAATTATGAAAAAACGGCAACAACGCAAGGAAAAATCAGTTTTGTGAGCTTTCAAATGAGGCGTTACACTGGTCTATAAAGCTGAACTGGAGAAAATGCACTCTGCTAAGGTGTGGGTTAAGTGTGTGTTTTTTTTAACTAAAATAAAAAATACACAAATGATTAACCTGCTTAATTTCATTAGTTATTGGGACATGGGTTGGACATAATAATGATAACTTACCAACTTTTTCTGCAAGGACCTGCAGGTTTGATACACGTCCATCTTTAAACAACTCAATGCCGTAGACACAATCAAAGCCGTCATATTTAACCATGTAGAGGGAAGTGTTGACGGTGAGGCGCTCCAGCACTGTACCCTTCCACTTAGTTACATTGCCCTTTTCTCTCCAGGTGTGTTGGATCCTGCGTCCCAGGAGGTTGTCAGGGTCTGGGCTCAGAGTTGATGCTGAGCTTTCACTCAACTCTCCACTGCTACGCTTTCTGAAAGCAGCAGACAATCATCATGATCATTACTATATCGACTTAATCGTTCAATAAATGACAGATAAACGATATATTTTTGGGCTCGATATTTATCGTCTGTACATGTATTAGCATTTCCCCCCTATTTTCTCTTTGTAAAACTTTTATTTCAAACGGAAGCAAATTGAGTTACATTATATTTCATGTTTATTGTAGCTTGTGTGGTATTTTAGGATTTGATTATGCACTTTTAGAACAAAGGTTTACTGTCATTTTTATGCCTGAAAGTTGGCAGTATCTAGTATCGGCCATACCACCTTTGCTCTGCCCAATACCGCCAGACCTTGGAAGCGAAGCAGGGAAGGGCCTGCTCGGTACTTGAATGGGAGACCATTTGGGAACACCAGAAAGCCTTGGTGACTGTAGTGAGTGAGTGAGTGAGTGAGTGAGTGAGTGAGTGAGTGAGTGAGTGAGTGAGTGAGTGTGTGAGTGTGTGAGTGTGTGAGTGAGTGAGTGTGGTCGGAGGGGCCGATGGCGCAGACTGGTTGCCTCGAGTCACCACCGAGTATGGCGTGAACGAATAATGCAATGTAAAGCATCTTCAAGTGTCCAAAAAAGCGCTATATAAAACCGATGCATTATTATTATTATCGTTAGAGTCAATAATATAGTTTATGGCGATACTTTCCTGCCTCAATATATCGAACTTCAAATCTGTTATCGTGACAGGCCTAGATATCAATGTACGCAATATTGAAAACGACCAATATAGGCAAAACATTACTAGCTCTATGCTGATAAATAATGAACTGACATGTAGGTCTGTGGGTGAACCTACCTGGCCCGTTTCTTTGACATATTCCCATAAATTCACAGCACTGGAAAAAAGAAAAACAAATATTTGTATGGCACATAAGACACAGAACATACACACTACAAAAATGTACTTTGTCAGGGCCAGCGTCAAGAAACCTGCAACACAACCCAAATGGCATAGCAGTAGAAAATTGATGGACACGTATTTGGCTTTAACCGGATGTAAACAAATTGGCAACATGCTAATGCTAAGTAACGTAGCTAACACGCTAACGTAGCCCACTCTTGGTTAGGCTACATACTGTATCTATAGCTGCAAATAACTATGCGGCTAATAAATGTGCATCTACAGGGAAGCTAGCTAATCTAAAACAGCAAAGTTCAGAGACAGTCGTACAAGACAGGAATACACATATGTGATCAAGAAAAATCTAAACAGAAAACCTTAAAACAGATGCACTCGAATCTTACACGTTTGTTAAAAAAAGGCTCAGTTGTGAAAAGGGTTCAGAAAAAAAGCCGAAGAATGTGGGTGCTGCATTTGTAGACATAAGCTAACCGAACAAAAGAAAACGCATCGCCATGTAAGCGTATATTTTGTAACAAGGTACCTTACGAGAGAAAACAAGACCGACGAAAGACGATTATATCAAGGTTTGAATGCAGTCGCCATTGTGAAGGACTCGAGACCACCGCGATCAGCTGTTTGTCCTACCTGATCAATTATTTCACATGTGTTTGTCTTTCCAGATCAGATTCCACTGAAGGCTGTGGATACGGAAATGATGACCAAGGAGCGAACTACAACTACCAGAGGCAATCTCGACTCTGCAAAGCACGACGGGATACAAAGGTAAAGGTCCAGGTTTTCTAAATAGCATTTTTCTGCGTTTGTTCTATATGCAAAATGTTTAGGCATTATAGCGAGGGATAGTCTTTTTGTGCTCTGGACAATTAAAATCTACTAAATTTAAGCTTAGCCTACATTATTTACCATATCCCGCCCCGCCCACTTTTGCCTCTTTTTGCTTTGTCTCGGCACTTCCGTTGTACAGACACTTCCGGTCGAGCGCGAAGATCGTTTCAAATCTGATGTATAGTCGATTGATTTGTGTAAAATGTCCAATGTTCACTTGCACCAACATGTCAACACTGCACCGTTTCTCTGCACGGCTGAAAAACGGCTTTTTTTCGTGTAGTAACTGATTTTATTTATTCCCATGTTAACAGATAGGAGAAAAGGGGCGGGCACAATTCATGGCGGCGCCTACGCGAACTTCCGGAATAAGGTGATAACAAAAGGAGTAGCCTACTTCTGTTCTGAAACAACCTACTACTTTATGAAATTGTGAATTAATAGAAGCGATATTGCAAATGTGTGTGTGCATAATTTGCATTGCTATTGTTTGTATGTGAGAATGTGTAGTCTATGGTGTTGTGCTGTTTTTAACCACAAGATGTCACACTAAACACAGTTCTTTTCTGTCTGCAGCCGTCCATCTGACGATGAACCCGGCCCGTGCAGCGAGTGAGTGATGCTGTACCCTTGGGTGCCTGTCTGTCCGCTTGAAAGTGTTGTTTTATCGTGTGCCAAGTCTGATTTAGTGCGTTGTGCCGATGCTTCATTGTAAGCTATTGCTATTGCTTTGATTTGTTGATTACTATTGTGATGATGTAGATAATAATAATAATGAGGATGATTTATGTATTCATTTATATAGCAGATTTTGGGACACTTAGATATGTTTTGTGTTGTTCAGCTTCATTCTAGATTTGGTAAAAAACTTCTCTCATCCGTATAGCTGTTTAAATGGAGCGTCTTTTCTCTGCAAATCACTAATGCAATTTGAAACTGTCATTGTCATGTCACAGACACTTCCGACACTGCACAGACAGCCCAATTACCTGCAATTTTTTGTTGTAAAAGTCCTGAGAGAGAGTTGACAATGCATTTTTTTTTGTGCTAAACAGACAAGTTCAATTCTGACTGCTTACATACAGACTATTAGAAAGGCGTTTTACCTACTCAAATCAGCCCCACATCCAAGGATTTCTCCTCTTGTTCATGTTGTCACAGCAACAGAAACCTGCATGTTGAAAAAAGGAAAGGCACAGTACAACAGTACAAAGTACTGTTGAAAATGATCAAGTTAATTGGTGTACCTTTTCAAATTTAAGAGCTAGTGTGGACTTTTACTTACCTGAATTTTACTCCACCACCCAGAATATCTCCCTTTATTGTTAGCAAGAGTTATCCATGCTTTGTCTGTACTCTAGTTTTTTTCGACTCATCATCGGAGCAGGGTAGCCCAACGGTGGCCTGGTGTCCGGGGACATCATGAGAATACCTCCTCCAAAAATAGAGGACTTCCAACCCACTCTTCCAGGTATCTACTTTGATTTGCATTATGGAACAAGAGCACATGCACTAATCATGCAGACAAATAATTAGCAGAGCTGCGAAGTGTTCCAGAGAGGTTTACATAGAAGACAGATGAAGAAAGTCTTGTGAGTGTCCATTGATTGTCCATCCTCCATGCAACCTGAGCTATATAGTAGGTTAAATCCAATGATAGCATATATATATTGCTTTCAAGAACCATGATGAGCCGCTTTGTTTCCTGAATCGTAACTGACTGTTCCTTTAAGTTCACCTCAGAACATGGATCAAACAAAACACAAAGAGGCTTTTCAGAGAGTCTACTCAAAAACATGGATCACCGCTTTATGTTGAACAATGAATATACAAAATGTGTTTCAAGTTTCTGCAGTTTATCGTGAGCATGCTTTAATGTCCAAATGCTACTTAGGAAGAGAAAACAGATTTAGTGGAGCTCTATGGGCAATTTCTTTTGGTGCTTTTATTGTATCCATCTGAGTTTTATGGTGATGCTAAGATCAACATTGGCACTTTGAGCGTCTCCAGTTTGACTATTTCATTGCATACTCTATACATAATGAGCCAGTTGAGGGTTTTCCTGTTCTGGCTTTTTATGATGTTTTGGCTGACCGTAAGTAATGCCTTTGTCAGCATATTTCATATCCTGTCAGGAGCACATGAGGTTTTGAAGTAAGGAGAGAGGTCAGGTATGTCTTAGCTCTTTCTAGTCTTAATAGACTTTTTAATTTGGAGATTACAGTCACATTTTTCCTGATGAGAGTAAGTCAAATTAGGTGGTCCATATCAGGTTAAACGTTCAGACAAAATCCCTAGTCGACCCACTGTTTTCTGCCATTGAAGGGAGTTGTAGAATCCGCACTCAACATAATATTTTAATGTTATTATCATGCTTAAGTGGTGTGTGTGTGTTTGGAAGTGTTCATTCAGTGTGGTAGTAAGTAAATCCCTTCATTAATTGGGCTTAAGGACATGGGGCTGTTACAGTCACAGTTAATTGACCTGAAGAATGGAGCTGAGCATAATTTATACTTAGCTATAATTAACTGTTGCAGAGAATCTCGGAAAGGATTTAGTTTTCCTTGTTGTCCTATGGTACGTAATCCTTTCACCTCAATTAACCAAGTGTGACCGAATGAAGGAAATGTTTTGCGTACATAGATGTCTACTCTGGGCATTTCTATCATCATAAAGCTCTCACATTTTGTTCTCTTATGTAGATTATAAATTAATAGATTACAACTTCCACACCCCACTCTATACATTTGTCTTTGGCACCTGTAGCTGTTGCTTCATATTTGTTTCTCTTTTTGTGCTAAAAGCCAAAGGGTTTCAATTCCCGGACTGTGATGGGCCTTTCTATGTGGAGATTGCATTTTCTCCCTCCGGGGGCTTCGGTTTCCGCAATATCTAAAAAAAAAAAAAATGCACAGAGGGCATGCGCGTGATGCCATAAGATTTTGCAGCAAATGGCAAAATCCGTTTTGAATTTAAATGTGTCAATGATGTTGCCACTCAGTCCGGAATGATGATTTAGCACAAAATTATGTAAGTGCACACCCTCTAAATACTTCAGTCAGGTATAGGCCTGATCAAAACTTTTCCATAATCTGGAGATGGGTGCTGCATTGCGGTCGCCCATTGCTCCTGACAGGTCCCCAGTGGCGCTGAAGGATGGATCAAATGACAAATTTCCCTACAGGAACAGGGACAAAATATACCAAACCTTACTCACCACTTGTTTCTGTGAGGACTGTTGACTGTTCTTTGCAACTGAGCTGTAGACAGGGTACGATGCCCAATAGCTGACACAAAAACCAACACTGCCCACAATAGTACGATGCAAAAGAGTTAAATGACTATATCATATAAATCATATATCGATAAATAGTGCAATGCAGTTTCCAGAAGGTTAATCTAGTCCACACAACTACCATATAAGGTCAAGAGCGTATAAATTACTCAAGTCAGACAGCTGCGGTTATACAACTCTATGTGCGTGTAATAATAGCAATAAAAGTGGTCATATTTTGGGACGTAATGGTCCGTTTTGGTCCCTTACGCACCCTGTCAAGGGCACTCGGCCCCCTGCTATTGACGACGGCGTGTTGAAGATGCAATCTGACACTGTCTTTTTACTGGATAGGCTCATTCACTACGAGGCTGCCACCACAGGACGCCGCAGACAAGCACCGAAGCTCTCCGTTTCCCCACTGAGATAATACGCCGACAAATATATTGATCTCAGCAACCCTCAAATCTGGCTTCTAACTGTGATTACAATGTGGTGTGATCAAGGACTAACACGTCTGTCTTAGTGTTTGGTTGCGATACTGATCAAAGGTGTGATTTGATGGATTAGTTTTTATTGACGTACACAAATCAGACAATACTTAGACTGGTGACATCAGTGATAGCACACACTCGCTCTTCCTTATTGGTTACTGTGAGTTGTTGGCTTACTGGCAGCAGCGAGTGCGCTTAAACCTGACAACAAGAGAGTAATAACACTGTATTATGTCGTAACAGTTAAAAATGTAATTAAAAATTCCCTACTTCTTCTCTATGAAAAAACACATTTTGTAATAAGAACAAAAAAACGTAACATTTTATTACACCTTGAGCTGTTATGGTAAAATGTGGCTTCATTTTAATACTAAACTGAACTCTCTATGTTGCGGACTGACTGTCAAAACAAATGATAATGAATAACATAACTCATTAACGGTTATTACTTTAGTTGCTATGATGTTGCTATGCGAGTTTGTTATGAATACTTAGTTGACAGGTGCCCACCACATTATGGCACCAAATAGAAATGGTATCGATCAAATGTGTCCTCTCTTGATTTTGACCTCTCCACATGACGTGTCAAATCGAGTCGTCTTAAGAGCCACTTCTGAGTCCGGCGTAAATGTGGCGAGTAGTTGTGCCCACGCTCTCTCGCCTTGTTCCTCAATCCCTTAATCTCTGCATAAACCCACTGTGACTTCATCGCCCTGAGTCATACTGTATCAGACTGCTCTTCCCTCTGTATTTCTCCCCAGTGTGCTCTTCCCGTCGCCAGGGCGCAGACAGCGGGAGGTACTGCACTCGTCGAAATCGCAGCTCATTTACATGGAAGTGCATGTGATATGCTCTCCGTAGGAACATGAGCTATTTTTACACAAATCTGGAGATAATTATAGTGCAAACAGCTTTGAAATAGATGTTATAAACTGTGCCCTGAAACACACAAGATGATAGTATATGAAAATTGACACTGGATGCACTACATTTCATTGTGTATAGTGCTGCCTATAGTATTATTGTGTACAGTTACAGCTCCAGTTTCCTTTCCTTTCCATGAGCTTGATAATGGCTGCATAAATTCTGATCTTCAATTAGTACAATATATCTGTCACACAAAATGTCCTGTAACTTGTCATCAACGTTTCTCAATTAGTCATCGTATACTGTGCACATTGCACCATAATTCAGTGTAAGCAAACAAATGCTTTCTGCTCACTGAACAGGGAAATAGATGTGATTATGAGGCTGTGTGCAGGGGAGTGAGAGCTCGGAAGAGGGGAAGTGTGTCATACTTGTCATATTACAATTTATTAAGTAACTCGTATTGGTGAGAAAAGCATATTAAGTTGAAGATTTATATAGTTTTATAATAAAAAACTATATTTCCCAATAGAATTTCTCAAAAGAATCAGTGTATTGTGTGAGCAGTGTTCGACTGACGATGTGCTATCCTAAAAAACATCCAGACATGCCACAGTACTCATCAGTCCACTTACATCTGCATAGTGCATGTACTGATGCATATTTGTAATACATGGCCCTCACTCATGTTATATATACTTTATTATATATTTAGTTTATTTCAACACATAAATAATACTGTGAACATCACATTGACAATTCAAAGATAAGGGCAGGACAAAACATCCTTACACTGTCTGATCAAGTCGAAAACAAAATAGACAAAACAGGCGGTGACTGTAGTGTTGTGCAGTGCTTTCCAATCTGGGGGGATGTTGCTCATGCTACAGTACACCGCGCTGACGTCACAGGTACAAAACTGTTGCTGCAGTAGTAAATAAGTGCCCAGTTTTCTTCTTCATGCACTCTCCCTCTTTGAGCTTATGACGAAAGCACTGCTTCGATTCCACAGGGTCACGAGGAGTAACAGACTTCCTGCTTCCTCCTTGTGTGTGTGGTGATGACGGCATCGGCTGTGGACAAGCTGCGTGTCTCAGCATGGGGGGGTGGCTGTGTTTGTCAGAGGAGACAGAAGGAGCTGAAAAGTGGTGGTGCGCTGCGTTGCTAGCTCATCCAGTGACTCAGCAATTTCACCAATGAATTTTGTAAATAATCCCCTCTTTACTTCTTATCCCCCTGTGGCCCTGTTTTTGCAGACGTGACATAATTATGAATGTCTCATTAGTTAATAGCTTTTGAAGAAGGACGTAATGACTTTCAATTAGGAGAAAATGGACCAAAAAGAGGCTGTCTTCTTATAATTACTATATTTTGAGAAGTGTCAAAGCGTCTATCCAATATTCCGTAGCAAACTCATCACTGCCTGGAGACGTCAGAGGCACTTCGCTGAAAGCAAAGAAAGACAGAGGACAGAAATAGACTATGCAGCAATATGTGAGGAAGAGAGCGAAGCCTTGGGTATTCTGACATTCCAGATAACACACAATCCAGTTGTGTGCTCTGGGACTTAATGCGGAAGACAATGAATAGAATAGTAGAAGGGGAGAGGCGCTAGTGTGCAACGGGTCAAAAACTGGTGCTTTTGGGTAGGGTCACAAAAAACTTTACTGACTACAACTCAACTACAACTCAGACAATAGTATCATCTGCAGTACAGTAACAATTAACACTTGCCTGATATGTTCTTATGCTAACAGCTTACACAATGGTGAAGCCAATGCAATGTGTGTTGTAAAAGGAAGTATATTTTAATGGTTGTACAAAGTACATAACATGCATAACTCAAATGTAAATCCAGAATGCACTTTTTAGCTTAATCCATTTTCAATTGTGACCACTTTCTTAAACTATTCAAAATATGTTATGAATTCCCTTGTGTTGTGAGTGCAAACCACCCATTTCCAAATATCTGTCTCTCTCTTGGAGATAATGGACACATTAGGTCCTATAGTGATAAAAGGCCCAGAGTTGGAGCGGCGCAATGCTGGTCTGTATGAAGGTGATGGATGCGGTGGGGATTTCCCAATCCCCCTGACAATTAAACTGTCAGAGCCTTTCTCCTCTACACTCGGAGACTAAGGCCTGCTTCACAAACTCATCCATCTATTTCTAAGGCCACTTAAAATCACCACTGGGAAATTGTGACCCTGCACTCACAGCTAGACACTGTTAAAAATGGACACTCTTTGCACCACTTGTAATATTAGTAATTTTGGTGACATCGACACCAACAGCAGTTTTTATTAGATATTAGAACAGACAGCTTGAGCTTTATGAACTCTCCGCTTTACGGCTTTAGCTTTTATTCTGAACATGTTCTCTGTTACATTCCATAGTCACAGAGTCTTTTTATTGTCTATTTGTATGACAAAGACAATTCTCTGAATGTTGTTGAGTCCATTCTTTCGGCTTTACTCAGTGCGACATCAGAGCTAAAGGTGCGTACACCGCTAACCGGTCAAAATGCTTCTATTTGGTCGCTTTAAACCGTTGCATGTGTTCACTTCAGGAGGAGCCACTGCTGCGCGATACCTCTGGGTTTTTCCCACGCTCTGTTGTTGAGCACTAAGTTGTGAATGAAATGTGTGTATTGCTTTATATTAAGGTGTGCTCGTAATAAGCTTAATAAACTTTTTCAGATTAAAGTAATGGTTAGGATTAGGGTAGGCCATGAATAGCCTATTATTAGTATGTTAATCGATAAGCATCTTATTAGTTTCTATACAATCACATTCATGGCCTATTCATTATTAATGCTTATTAATACCTTATTAATTCCTGATTCTTAGCTTGTAGTTTGGTGACAGTGGAAGGAAATGTTTTACTACCTTTCTCTGACACTTGACACATAATGCAAACCTGGCCCCGCCTTCATCCCGCCTGCCTCTCCTGGATATTTTTTTAATATTTGTCTTTATTGCGTCCGTGTTTTCAGTTTATTGAAGCGTATAGTTCCTCTGATCCGAATGCCCGGGCTCGGGAAAGGCATGTCAAACCACAGCCGCTGCGTTGGCATAAAGCTTTTCCTCCTCTTTTCATATGGTGTTTCTGTTTCACTGGTGTTTTTATGAAAGCAAAACAACCGACAAGTAGCACATGTTTATGGAATTGAGAAGAACTTTCTGAAGTTATTGTAGTAGCGGTTGACATTATTTAAACTTTGAACCTGGAAAAGTGGGGTATCAAGATTTTTATCTGCAGTTTACATTATTGAACTTTTGAAATATAATAGCTGTTAAGGAAAGTAAGGTGTTGGAAAGTTTTTTAAAAGCCAGACATTGTCCTTTTATTAGCAGTGGAAAAAAGCAACAAAAAAAAAATCCATGTTCAGATGGAGAATATTTTTGTCCCTCTCTATGGACGCGAGTCTCTGATGAATAACCACAATGTCAGCGAGTGCAGACCTTGACGGAGCAGAACAGATGAGATGATTCAGAAGCCACAGCATTGTCCTCGCTCTCATTACTTCTGTGGCAGCCCAGTGCAAATATAATCAGTGGAAGTGGGCAAGAGACGTAAAGGTGGGAGAAGCGTGTTAACTTCCAGTATGCATCAAAAAAACAAACAAAAAAAGACATCTCTACTCCAAGGCTAATCAAGACATGGCCAGTTCCTTATAGCACCACTTTTGGAGAATTCAACAAGTTTCTGAACAAAACTAAACATTGAACAAACATCAGGCAATGCTTTACCACATAAATGACAAAACAAGTTGACAATGGGTTGTTCTGTTTTTTTAGACCGCCCTGTCTTTTCTGTCTCATTTTCACACGCATGTAGCAACACTGGAAAAGGGTTGATGATTTACATAAACACGGCATGTTTCTGCTGCTGGCTCTGTCTTTGCCCTCTTCATCTTCCTCTCGCTCTTCCTCCTCCTCTTTTTTCCCAAGAGGATGCTGTCCATTACATAATTTGTTGTAGAGCAGAAAAGGCTACTGTCATGTACTGGAAACAGATACTTTCTTGAAAATGACTTATGCTTTCACATATTCACATGAGCACAAAATGATTGTTTTACTTTGCTCTGCCCTTGATTGGATTTTTAGCCGTAGTGGGGCTCGAGCGTTAATGCTGTGGTTGATGTGTGTTGGTCCTTATTGTGCGCAGCCAGTGTGTGTCATTTAACAGCAGATTGAAATACACTTTGGTCAGGGTCACATGATTTGTAACCGCTGAGCGTCCTTGAGTAAAGACTGAATTGATCTGGCACAGACGGATAACTGTTTTAGACCTAATGAGAAAAAACAACACACTGTCAGGGATGAAACGGTAAAATGCAGAAATGTATTGAACTCCATATCCCTCATGTGTCTTATCTTATATCTCCATGGTTTCAGGATAATTCACTGTATTTATGCCATTTTTGCCAATTTATCTGATTATTCTAAGCTAGGATCATTTGTTTACTGGCGTGTGTCTTTCTCCCTTAGTCCAGACAGCCTACATGAAACATTTATAATTGGAGAAGGCATTCAAAACAAAAACATAGTGCACCTGCAAAACTGAAAAAGCATATTTGACCTACTGTATAACACCTGGGGGACACAAAAGCTGGGCTTGCCCAGAGCTGGGCTTGGAAAACTGCGTGGAGATTAATGGGAACGGTTTGAGTATACCAGGAAGAAGCTAAATAAGCAAATTGCCCTCTGGAGGCCAACAATGTGGGGGGTGAGGCAGGAGATATGATTAATTGAAGTAGGACGGCCAGGGACGTTGAAGAGGACCGGGACTAGAGGAATGGAACGGAGGACAACCCATACTATACAAGATAAGCAGAATGTACAGTGCTTTTAGTCGAGTTTGCGTTGTCATTATGTGAACATTTAACAGCAGATTGGAGGAAACTGAACAAGAGAGAGAGGACATTATGTCACATCAAGGTAAGACTGAACGCACTGCGGATGGCCTCACCCACATTTGTGCCAGAAATAGGGAGGCTACGCCAATGCTGTGGTGTTCACCTCAAATCCCCACCTTCAAAGTAATTTTAATCTTGCTATCTGCACTATGCATAATCACCAAGAATCCGGTGTGAGCGGCAGACGTTACTTAATGGGGACATGAGTCATATTGCCAACACTGGTGATTGTACTGAACACTACATCATCACTGACTATGATAAACTTACAATCTTACACAATCGGCAGAAATAAACTGTACAAAGAATAGACTAAACATGTGAGGCTTAATGATGTGAGTGAAAGACATTTGGAGAAACATAGCAAGACACTATTTTATCGGATAATGGTGTGGAGGTTAGTTAGCAGAAAATGAATAGGAGTCGATACAATGTCCGCTGAACTAATGAAATAGAGTGACTAAATAGACTGTGTGAAGGAAAGAAGGACAGAGGAGAGTGTCCTTGGGCTGCCCTCTGTTGTGACGCACGCACCCACCGAGCCGTTCATGCACAAACACACACCCTGCACGCCTTCAGTTAGTCCCAGATTCAGACCAGAGTTAGTGGAGCACTACTAGTGTTCATGATTGTAAGAAGGTGCTGTATATATACGCACCACTTTGTGGGTTTATCTCAATCTGAGCACTCAGATGTCTCATATGAAATGCAGAGCCTGTATCTGCACAATATCTCGTCTTGAGGCTGGCTGTGGGACACGGTTTTGACTGGACACATTGTATCTCATTTGGATCAGGTTTATACCATTGTGTGGCGTGCTTAAGTGTAGTATATTGTCAGTGTAGACAGAATGCCTTTAGTGTCTTCAGCTGTATTCTCTCCAAGGTTTAGGATATATTTTGGTTTATACATTGAGTTATTTTATAATATTTTTGGTTCTTTGTTCTACTACTACAATGAGACATTAATTAAACATCATATTTTTTGGGGGTGTTCTAAAACTTTTGTTCTGTATTGTGTGTGAGTCACACCCACCGTTGCATTCGTGTAGTCTGTAGCTGGGAGTACGTACTACGTAAGATCAATAAATTCACTTCAACACAATGTTAGTATGCCAATGCGCTCGTCTTTTTATTGCACAACAATGTATCATCTTTTGATGCTTAAACAACACTGCCATTGACTGACAGACCGGCTTATTGAGAGAGACCAGGGTGTGGCTCCATGTTCTCAGCTAGCTGAGGGGTGGACAGCCTTTTGGAAAAAGTCGAAATCAGCTCAGTGCCCGCACGGCCAACAGCCGGATAGTTAAACTATCAAATGTATCTCCTGTTATCAATATTCAAGGGTCACTTTGATTCTTTCAGAGCTGGTTGCTGCACTCAGGCGGAGAGCTGATTTGAGCTTTACTGATAAACATCAACTTGGTCTAGTCAGAGGTCTGAAAGACTTTAAAAGTCAAGCCTGAGATGGTGGCAGACTTTAGTACACGTGTCTTACATCTGTGCTGTAGTCCACATGGTGCTGGTATTGTCTGGCCCACACCAGACGCTGCTGGTGCAGGCTGTGGAATGCTACTAAGTATGGAGATGTGCTAGTCTTTTACTGGAGCATTAGCATTTTATTTAGATGTGATGAAGTGGTGAGTGTAACTGTTTGCAGCTTGTGCCAACGTCTCTCTCGGCTTCATGTGGGATCCAAACCCTTAATGGCATTATATTCTCCAGTGGGACCAATGTTATAGAAGGAAAGGCACAGGAACACACACGCACAAACTCAAGCACACAAGAGACAGAGTCCTGAAGCAGAGAAGGCTTAGGTAAGCTAAGCAGGCTACAGTAGCTACGACACAAAGGTATAACTGTTAACTGACTAAATAAATCATTGTACACAACAATGTCTAGATTTGAAGGTCCCACTAAGAAATATACACAGAACTCTGCTTAAATAAGAAAATACAAGCATGCACTCTGCTGTTATTTGCCAGGGTAACTCAACCAGGAGTCAGACTTCAGTGAGGTGTTCTCCGGCCCCAAAATGTTCTCAAAGGCAGACACCAGGACAGTGTGCAACCAGCATCAGAGTTAAAGACATGTGTAACATTTGGCATTATAAAGAGTCTCCTTCATGTTCAGACCATAATGTTGCTTACAGATGTGCATTACCCCACATTATCACTTTGTTATTTTGATGTTTGGCTTGTTGCAGTAAGCAGGTTAATAGTATAAGCTAACATTTAAACTGCCGAAACCACCAGAAGCCGTCATAGCTCACTTCTCCTGGTATGAACTGTTTCTATACAGCAGTTAGTGGTAAAAACGCAACAATGTGCCCCACATGTCTGTGTATACCATATGTACAGGACATGGACATACAGCGCGGATGATGTTGGAAGGCTCAAACCAACAAAAATGTGCAATTTTGTGTTTCCCATAGGAGGGAAAATATATTTACTGACATTGTCAATTTAATTCACTAATCAATATCTAATCTTGTTACATATATATTGCAATTTATTAAATAAAAACACTTATCTGCATTTTTACAGGCACATACATACCACAAAAATAGACTATGTGGAAACTATATACTAGGCACAAGGTATATACAGTCTATGTGCAATGGGCACATTGTATAAACAAAAAACAAACTTATTGTCAATACAAAGACACATAAAAACAAAAAATATACCCTGATTTGCTAACATATCACACCAAGGCAATCTGTACCTTTATATCTGGTACTGTGAAAATGAGAGGTTTGAAACAGACATACACTTCAGGTCAGTCAGTGGCGAACATGCACGCAGGATTCCAGACCCACTCTAGAACAAGGTCCAGAAAAGATCCATAAAACAATCACACTAAGCTCCTGCCATCAGGGAGAGGCAGCCCTGTAGAACATGTCAGTGAGGCTGCGAGCCAACAAACTGTGACGTGGACACAGAACAGACTGACAGAGTCTATGGGCTTAGCCGCCTGTATCGGTCTATGGCAGAGCAGGACTGATCAAAGTGCCCACAAGACCATCCTTTGAGCGGGCATGACTTACACAACAAACTTTAGAATACAGTGAACAGAGATGTGCCTGATATTGCCTGAAACATTAGCTCTTAAACTCTCTCCATCTTGCTTTCACTGACTGTGGACACATTAAAACCATATCAGCACAGTCCTGATAGCAGCTTATTAGGGCAAACTCTGGTTTTAGCACAAAAGAACTGGAATAGGACCAACTGATTGCACTGAAACAGCATTGACATACAACAGCTATTGATTCAAATAGAGTTTGTTCATTCACAATCATATTGGCATTTGGCATACCTTTCCCATAGGAAAAAAGCAGTATAGAGTTCTTGTGTTGCTGATGACTCGGGTCGCAGCACTGTGACCCACATAAGACAAAGAACAAGTTTAGTGCATCTATGAAAATGAACATGTTCAGGAGCTGGGGTTACAAGCCATACACTTAAGCCCTTATTAAAAACAATCACCTTTACTATGTAGAAGAGTTTAACAGCTCTCAGGAAAAGTGACCACTTCAAAACGATAGCAACAAACTCAGACTCGCATTATACTTGCTTCTCGAGGCCAATCAAATTCAAGGATAATCATACAGCGTGTTAGACAAGTTGGAGGAGACAGTTTCTCTTAAAATCAATATAAAACTATGCTGCGGCAATCAATTAAACCCTCTGTAAAGGTATCAAACCTGAGTGAAATGTCCATCGCATTGATTTTACAGTTTAGCTCTGGATCGCCCCAAGAGTTGGGTGTAGCGTTTGTAATTTGACAAGTGGATTGAGCTACCTATCCTCAGTCTCCTTTTTATTGTTTGTGTTTTCGTTTTTAACCAGATAGTGTAAGATGTGCTGCGTCCATTTGAGAAAACAGTACATTGATTTTCATTTTGAAGGTTGTAGTGCATCACAAAGTGCTTTACTGCATGACCTCAGTGCTCGCTTT
This sequence comes from Gobius niger, assembly GCF_951799975.1. Taxonomy (NCBI): domain Eukaryota; kingdom Metazoa; phylum Chordata; class Actinopteri; order Gobiiformes; family Gobiidae; genus Gobius; species Gobius niger. The sequence goes on from NC_136864.1 coordinate 19,336,363, forward strand.
GGTCTGTGGAGTCCAGAGTTTGTACAACTCACTCACTACCTTTTAAAAATCACTAATTATGTATCCTCCATAATGGTAGGTTTTTGTGTCAAAATCAATCAGACCCCCCCAGCTGAATAAACAACACCCACACACACAACCCTTCCCTTTGCATCATAAAAGGATCGCTGTCCTTTTAGGTACATGGCAGTTTATTTCTGATTGGCTTTCCAGTTCTCTTATAGCATACATTCAGCAAGAAGATGAGAAGGTTTAACCCATCTTCAACACAACCCCAAATGTTATGGTATTTGTTGCCACATTCATCTGAGTTGTGGATGTTACTAGGAAGTTGCAGATTTATTTGTACGTTGTAGAGTACATTACACTAGTCAGCCATTCTTGTACCATGTTGCCCAGATTAATTGCATCCTTATGTCACATTGTAAAAATTACTCTTCAAGTGACACTTTTAGGACTTTAAATTGCTTTTGCTTCTCACAATGCTTTTGGTTAGCAACATGGTCACTGGATGACAAAACCTTAGATGAGGCCACAAAACTGCTGGACTCTTGAAGATTTCACAAGAAGAGATAAATGGAAAAGTTCACTTTCCTGTACAGCATATTATGTATAGATATTTATATTTATTTATCTTATATTTAGGCAGGGTAGAGTATTGCAGAATTATATTGCATGTGTTAATCAATATAAACCTAGACAAAAACAAGCAAGTATACAGTATGGGCTGTAAATGTATCCCTTCGATAAAGCTCTGATCACCTACTGCCTCCCAATAGTTCACCCTCATCTCCAGGGATTACAATCAGTGCGCTGAGCAAACAAAGGAATGTTTGCTGGATGGTTCATGGTCACTGTGTCAGACCAGTCATGCTCAACAATGCAGTGAGCATGAGTCCATTCTCTGTAAATTATAACATAAACTCCCATACAGTCACACTCCCACATGTTCTCATACACACAAACCAAATATATGGCTTCTAACTTTGAATCAAGGCAGTTAAATAAATGGCATTTTCTTTCATGTTATTTTTTTTTCTTTCTTTTTTTAGTTGACACAACCAGACTTTGTGTTTAAGCTCACCTTTGGTTTGAATAGATACAATGAATATAATATCCTTCATTCTCTCCTCAGTAATTATGTACACTTCTATGTAAGATCGACCAGCGGTCTGCAACACTATGCTCACATTAAAACAATATGATGATATGGTTCTTTTGCTATGTCAGCTTGTATGGAAAAATACACTCAAAACACTTGAAAATTCATTGTCATTTAACCTCACATCCCTGATTTTCAAAGAAATTCCAGCTCCAGCTAGATTGCATTGCATGGATTCTACACAGTATGTTTCTTCGTATCTTTACAAGACAGCAATATACAGTAGGTGTTTGGAAGCAGTGTTGAGTGATACTAAGGGTGCTGGCCCAGCTGACTGAACCAGTTCAACCTTAAGTCACAAAGTCAGTTGGATAGATTCCTCTTATAACCAAAATGTCAGACTTTCATTTTGCTTGTAAGGACACCAATATTGAGCATCATCCTGGCGTCGAGCAATTGTGGCTTGACCAAGACTTTTTTGGTCACTTACTGACAGAGCAGCTGGACAGACCAAGAACTAAGAATCTTCACTAAAAGGCCTCTTTCCTGAACTTCACCAGGGTCACAAATTGGAAGACAGCCGGGATCTAGCAGAGTCTAGCTCTGGAAGGCTGACAATTGAATCTTTTTTGGGGACTCCAGAGTCTGGAGGTGCTACTGCCCCCGTCACCGCTGGTCCACCAGGGGGCGGCGTTGAGGCAAAAGCCACCCTTTGCTGAGAGCCTCCTGGCCGCCCCACCCCTGAGGGCCCTGGCACTCCTGATGGCCCAGGCACACTTGGGTGGGGGGACTGCGAGGGGCCAATGGAGGTGTTGGAGGTGCGTGTGGAGGGAGACGGACTGGCAACAGCAGAGGCAGCCTGTGGTGTTCCCTCCTGGGGGAGTGAAGGCTGAGAGGCAGACAGAGCTCTAGTGTCCTGGCTCAGGCTGCCTGTGTGGAGGGAGTGGGTGCTTTTGTGAGAAGCTGGCCGCTGCTGCATCTGTGTGGGGCTGTGGACATGGTGCTGCACTAAGGACAGTTGAGAGCCAGAGGGTCCTGCACTGGCCAAGTAGGGGAAAGTCCGACCAGTGGCTGCAAGGGGGCTCTGAACAGGTGGGCTGGAGATGGAGCCAAACGCCCCACCAAAAGTCTGAGGGGGCTGAGCCTGGAGAGGGGACATAGACACTGGACTGGCCAGGTTCTGCATCACTTGGAAGCGCCGCACCATGCGAGGAGACTGTAGGTTCCCAGGACCCACCAGAGGATTTCCCATCTGTGGGCAGAAACTCATGGCAACAGCCTGCTGCAGGGTGGCGATAGCTGATCCTGCCTGCGCCTGACCAGGGTGGGCAAACATCCCACCGATGGATGGTGTCATAGACATGGCCCGTTCCCGCTGTAAATCCACTAGCTTCACCATTTCTCGGTCATACTTCACAATTTCCTGGATCATCTCATTCTCCTGGTTATTGAAGACTCCAGAGTTGAGATCATGCTGAACTTTGTGCATCAGAGTGGAGTTCTTTTTTCCTGAAAACAGAGCAAAACATGAAATTAGAAAATTACAGACTTGCAAGTTCTAGTTTCCATCCATTGTCCCGCTATCTCAAACAAACTCATTCTTTCTGGCATGTTATACCGGTTTTAGTGACAGATGAACTGCACGGACTGCAAGCTCTGATCCACAAGGGAAACCCCTGGGCATTGTCACAGTTGTTCAATAATAGTAATCTTTTAAAAACAATACAACTTCCATAAAATCATGTTTCCTTGTTGAATCTACTGTACAAAATGTGATGTATTGTTCCCCACCTATACGGTCCAGTCGATCTATGGCAACAGTCTCAAAGGCTCGCCTCATCATGGGATACTCCTCTAGCACCTCATTGAAGTGGTCCACAGACAGGGAGTAGAGGCGACAGTAAGTCTCCGCTCGGACACTGGCAGTGCGTCTTCCTCGGGTTAATAAACAAATCTCTACACAAAAAGACAAGCTCAAAGTAATGTCGCAACTGAATTAATACACATTTTCAAAATAATATTGCACCTCCAAAGTAGGAACCATCGGAGAGTTTCATCGCCAGAGTCCCTTTGGTAATGACATTGCAGACTCCATGTTGGATGAAGTACATTTTCTTCCCAATGGTGCCCTCTCGAATGATGTAGTCGTGAGGTTGGAACACCTCGAACCGCAGCTTGGTCAACATGGCTGTCACAAAGTAAGGCTCTGCATTTGCGAACAGTGGCATGGAAGCTACTAGTTTGCGACAGTTGAAGTTAACAATTTCCTGAAATAAACAGGCATTATACAAGTGTTAACAATATATGTGTAAAAAACATAATCACACATTGTTAAATGTTTTTTAAATGTTTTTTAAATGTTTTTTGTTCGGAAGTATTACCTCGCGAAGCGGCTCACTCAGTTCATCAAGGATGCTCTCCTCATCAAACATCTTGCCCTGGTATCTGTGTTCATAGTAGTCGTGAATCTTTTGGCGGAAGTCGGAAGGTAGTTTATGGAAGGACATGTACTGCTCCACTTGTTTATACTGTAAGAAGATATAACATTGTATTGTTCATCTGATTTGAGATGTATTATTTGAACATACTCAAAAAAATAAATTCATGAATTTTAATTATCCCCACTCAACTTAGTAGTTTTGATTTGAAATGAATTATTATTATAAATTGAGAAATAAGTAATTTTTAAAAATTGACAAAATATTAAAAAAAAAAAAAAAAATCCGATATTACAACACAGGATCCATCAGACCTACAGCCAATTCAAACCTTAATGAGGCTGATCCCATTTCACTAAATCTACTTGATTTTCATGTATTGAGTACACCGTGAAAAACTGATGCCTGATGCAATTTTGTTGTGTTTGTAAAGTACAGGGGAGTCCTGGCCTCAGAGGAGAACCTATTGTACATGTTTTTAATGGTAGGGGAAACCGGAGTACCCAGTGGAAACCAGAGTACCCAGTGGACACCGGAGTACCCGGTGGAAACCGGAGTACCCAGTGGAAACCGGAGTACCCGGTGGAAACCTACGCTGACACGGGGAGAACATGCAAACTCCACACAGAAAGGCCCCGTCCAGGTGGGAATCGAACCCGGGACCTTCTTGCTGTGAAGCACAAGCGCTACCTTGCTGCCCAATTTCTTACACATACAAAAAATGTGCTGGCTCAGTCTCCGCTCAACATGAACAAACATGGCCAATGTGCCAGACACAGTCATTCTTTCTTTATTGAACGTGTAAAGCTTGTGAATATTGAAAAAAAACATGTAGTGTTTTACAGAGTTATCTAAATAGAAAACCGTCCAAAGCAACCACTGTGAAAGCCAAAGTTTCCTGGCAATGCTCCAGACAGAGTGATAGATTTGTTAGTAAACAGAGCAAACGGTGGAGAAAAAGAAATATCTTTTGCATAGCCTTATCACACAAAATGTAGACACAAATAGAAAGCTGAATTTATTGTGCATTAGTGACCAGACAATTGAAGACTCTATTCATTTTGCACATTTCCTCCAGAGGATGAATATACTAAACTATATAAAAAACAACAACTCTTCCTCACCCTCCACGGGCGGTCTCCCCGAGTCCCCCAATGACCATTTTCTCCAGCTCTTCTCTGAGCCCCTGGTATTTCTCTAGTTTCTCGTTTCCTCCAAGCTCGGGTCCTCTACCAGAGGCCTGGGAGCTTGAGGGTTCTGTGCAGTATCTTTGCTGTTCCTAGAACTGCACTTTTCTGGACCGAGATGTCTGATGTATTTCCTGGGATCTGCTGTAGCCACTCCTCCAGTTTGGGGGTCACATATATTTATATATATATATATATTTATATATATATTTTTTCAATTAAAAAAAAATATCTTTGCAATATTAACACAAACTCTTATGCTGATACCAACTTGTTGCTCTGTTTTGACCAGGGCAGTGCATAAATGAAATAGATTTTGTTTACTTTAGGCTCTTTATGTTACTGTCTGTATTGTATTTGTAAATCAATGCCAACTCATGCATGTGAAGTCTGCATATATCCTTTGTCTTTTTTTGTTGGTTTAATGGTTTGGAGCATCTTTGTCCTAAAAAGAACATTTTGTCAGAAATAGGTAATAGCACACAGTTCCATGAGTTCCCCCTCCCTTCTGTGTGCTTCTTTTTCAGCTCCAATGATGTGGCAGCCAGTTAGCATAGCAGTATACCATTGCACCTCTCAAGGACATCACCATTGCAGTGGCAGACAGAGAACAAGGGAGAAAAAGATCCGACATAGAGAAGAGAGCCATACAAGAGGCAGTAAATGTAGATATGTAATAACAGTTGATTGGTCAGGATGTAAGCAGAGACTGTAGAGGAGTAGTGAGCTGATCCTGAGCATAGCACCAGAGGCAGCCATTGGTGCTTACGTCACCTTCAGGATGACATTGGCAGGACACACAGGTCTGCTGCCTCATCAATTCTATGCTGCCCAAGGGGACATAACCGCACACAGCCTGTGTCTTGCTCTCTGTTTCCCACATCAGCCCCTCCTCATACCCCCGGCCCATGGCGACGCGGCTGTACCTGGCCCAACACAAAAGCATGCTCTGATTGGCCAATGAGAGCTGGCTGCTCTCCTCACTCTCCAGCCGGTGAGACTCTGCTTGGATACAGAGCGGCTACACTCACTGACAACCACTACAGGCCACCACCACTGCTCCCCATTACTTCTGCATCTGCATCACATTTCAATTTCATGACTGGACTGACATTTGCTGAAAGAAAATCCGATAAATCCCACAAGAAAAGTGTTCAAAGTGTAGATCACTGCATACGAATGAAAGTACAATGGATAGAATTTGGAACACAAGATGTATTATTACAAGAATGAGAAAGTGTGGTATAACTTAGCAACAGATTTCTGATTGTTCTGTTTGTCAATTACATTTCATGTTCCCATAGCACTATACATTTTTGTATACTTAAGTGCAAAAGTATAAGTAAGGAAACCTTGATACTCAGAGTGCGATCTATGTCTCCCTGCTGCTCTCAGGACTTTTCATTCCACTCCACTTGTTCCAGAGTTCGAGGCACTTGCACCTCTTAAGAGCAGGTCCTGACAGAATGTCTACTGTATATACTGCATCTGGGGAGCCAGCCCAAATACAACCTGTCATTGTTCTAGGTTTTAAAGGACTTCGAGAAAAAAAGTTAACAACAGGTGGGAAATTTCATAGTCCAGTGTTTACGGTAGTGTGTGCCATCCTCTGTTACAGATTTCAGTCAATTCAAGTCAATTTGTCCTCTACATTTGACCCATGCTTCAATGCCTTCAGGGCAACCTGTTATGAGCAGTGTGCTGCGGCGGTGCAGTGCCAGGGAACCCATCACCAGACCTGGAGCTGGGTTCATGGTCAGGAATGTTCAGCTTGAAGATTAGTCTATTGGGGAACACCTGAAGGAAACCCATTCCATCATGGAAACAACATGAAAACACAGAAAGGCCCACATGTTTGGGAATGAACCTGAGGGCCCTTAACTGCTTAGCTATAGGGTAGCCTCTGACAACATGTGTCAAATTGTTTGTGAACGAGTTTGTCTATTGCGATTCACTGATGTACATTGTGGAGTGGCTCCAGTCTTACGTGACAGAGAAATGTTGAGCTTACCTTTTCCTGGTACTGTCTTCTGGAGGAGTCCAAGGACTGGATGAGGGCTGTGGCGTGGCCAATGAAAACAGCATAGCATGTGGCTCCTACGATCATACTGAGCATGGTGAGCCAGATGTCTGAGAGACTCTCGGGGGCCTGCCGGCCATAACCAATGCACAGCATGTGACTCATGGCCTTAAACAGAGCGAAGGAATAGAGCTCTGACCAGGTATCATTCTGCAGAGAAAAGACAAGGGACACAAGGAGTTAAAATGTGCTGGAGGACAAAGGAGAGAGCTAGTACCGACTTTGGAAACAGCAGGGTCATGAATAGCACTTATACAAATTAGAACTCCTGGGACAGAGCTGCTTTGCAAAATAATGGGAGGAAGAGGAACCGACACCAGGGGAATCCTTTGAGGCCTAATCAGGAAAAGTAGAAGTGGTTTGAAAATTATTTCCACAGAGAAAAATGATAATGAGAGGTCATTAAGTATACCCTTTCAGTGCTGAGTGAATGGGAATCTACTACAGTCTGACAGTAGCCCACAGTCACAGGCTAATTGCACCAAATAATTATATAACCATATATAACCACAGTATGCTAACTACAATACAAACTGAAGGTTTGATGGCAGGCTAGATTTTGTAAAGAAATGACAGAAAAATACCATTGATAAACACAAAGCAAGACTGAGGTAAAAAAAAATAATTTAAACTTCAAGCAAAGAAAATAAGCAGAGCTCCACCAAGTGGGCAAAGACTAAATGTGAAAACAGACAGAGAAACAGTAGAGTGAAACAGATTGAATAATAGATGAATGATGAGCACTTTGATTCTGAAATAGCACAGGAAAACACAAGGAGTCCAGCCTTATAAGTCTCAACAGCTCCCCCAGGAGACTTTTGTTTGGGAACTATCCACCGCTTGTTACTAATCATGGTCTCCATTAGTTGAGAAAAGTCAATTTGGGGTTTACAGTTTCACACTTGCGTGCCTTTCTTCCTTGCCAACTGTGATTGTTCTTAATGATGTGTAGTATGTTATTAATCTGTTCATGGTAGGCTCAATGTGCCCTACGCCTAAAATATGCAATGACTTAAGAAATGTGTCTTGCTACCCCATGCCCCTCTACGACAGCTCAATGACTGAAAAAATATTCAGTGAATGGAGCGTCAGAGTGCGCTTTTAGAGGATGTTATTGCAGTGCTTTTAACTCAGTCTAAAAACACCTAGGTTCCTTTGGGACTAGTGTAATCACATCCGCACAATCCACTGTCTTCGCCCGAGAAACAAACACCAGTGGTAGTGATTTACACAGCTGGGACAGTAGCATTCACCTTGTTCGTCTACAGGCGAGTTGCTCAAATCAAAGTCACCATGTTGTCAAACTTTTTTATTATTATTTCTGTTTTAATAGGCAGCTGTCCTGTACCAAAATCTTAAACATTTGGTTGTGCAGTTTGTTTGTAATTGTAGAAATTCTGCACATTATCCTCCTAGTATAATCATATATTAATATATAAAAAGTGTTGGGAAAATAGTAGATAAAAAATATATAATATTTATAGTGACAGTAATCAGACCGTATATAATATATATCTGCAGACCTGTACATATGTTCTTGATCACAGCTGTTTTTGAACATTCACATTCTTTCCCATTTTAATCTGTAGTAAAATCCATGTTTTATTTTTTCAGGATTACAAATTGTGCATATTATTTGTATCAGACTTTGCATTGGAATAGTCAAATTAAAATCAAATAGTCAAATTCAAATAGAGTGGTATTAATACTTCCTGAACCAACTGTATGTCAGAAGTCGTATGATAGTGTTTGGTTAGATGAGGTGCATTGGGTTTAATTTTACGCAGTGATTACTGCCTTATCTTCTCCCATGGCAGCATGGTCGTGCGGGTGTCACAGCAGGATAATAGGGAGGTACACTGTGTGTACAGTTTGTGCAGTGCACACACTGTAATTACAGAGGAAACTATATATTGTCTGTCAGTTAGCACTGTTGTCACTGCTATTATCACCCTGACTCATGAACACTATGTCACCCTCCTCAAATATTATTGAGCCAGTTAATACTAAACAGGAAAAGTAATGACCAGGAGCTGTTTAAAAACAAATTCCTTGAGGTATTACAACTTGCACAAAGTCCAATTACTGATATAGTGGATGTCATTGGGAGTACTTGGGACGCCCTCCACATCTCCTGCCCGTAGGCTCTGCTGTACCAGGGCCACTGTAAGGGTGCAAGGTGTGATTGATCGCCAGGCTACAGCACAATAGCTAGTGTTACAAGTTGTTGACTGCTCAAAAGGGGAGTGGTCTCAGGTGGCTCTCGGGCTGCACAGACTAGGACGACTGACAGCTCTCCCGGGAGTGTCTTTGATTAGACACTGGGACAGAGCAATGACACTCAAGTACAAAAGGCCCCAAAGAGTCAAAAAAGTGAGCCTATAGGAGAAAGGGCGTGGCTATCCCGTATGTGCATGGAGTAGGGGAAGAGGGTTTTTAGACAAAACAAAATCCCAGTTTACTTCAACACTTTGAGATAGACATTCAAGCATTCAAAAGACAAGACCCCCAGTCACAAACAATGATGGACAATGTAGTGTATTAGACTAACTGTAAGTAAGAGTGCAGTGAGCAGTACCAAGTGGAAACAAAGCAGCCTCTTTTCAACAGGATGTGCCAACGTCTAAGGGGGGCAGCTGTGGTCCACAGTCACTTGTACACCTCTATCTTAAAGCCACTAACTATACATTTGATGACAATGAGGTATGAATTCTAGCAAGAGAAACTTGCGTTGAATCATGGGCATGGCCTCAGACACAATTTGTCTCCCCAGCCCAGGACAATGGCTATTGAAATTAGAGTAACTCTGCAAAAGAAGTGCAGTTGGTGGCGATATGGCAGTCCTAGAATTTAAATAGGCTTGTGTGCTTAGCCAGCCTGACATTTGACTACGAGACCGAAAAGAAACTTCCGAAGTTTAAAGTGAAACATTCTGAAGTAAATCACCCCGGTCCAGTCCATCCATCCATCAATCCATTTTCTTCCGCTTTATCCGGGGCCGGGTCGCGGGGGCAGCAGTCTCAGCAGAGATGCCCAGACTTCCCGATCCACACACACCTCCTCCAGCTGTTCTGGGGGGACCCCGAGGCGACACCAGGCCAGCTCGGAGACATAGTCCCACCAGCGTGTCCAGGGTCTTCCACGAGGTCTTGTCCCACTAGGACATGCCTGGAACACCTCCCGCGGGAGGCGACCAGGAGGCATCCGGAACAGATGCCCTAGCCACCTCAGCTGGCACCTTTCAACGTGAAGGAGCAGCGACTCTACTCCGAGCTCCTCCCGGGTAACTGAGCTCCTCACCCTATCTCGGAGGGTGCGCCCAGCCACCCTGCGAAGGAAACTCATTTCAGCCACTTATATTCGCGATCTTGTCCTTTCAATCATGACCCAAATCACATGACCATAGATGAGAGTGGAAACGTAGATCGATCGGTAAATCGAGAGCTTTGCCCCGACTCAGCTCCCTCTTCACCACGACAGACCGATACAGCGACCGCATCACTGCTGATCCCGCATCGATCCATCTATCGATCTCACGCTCCATCCGCCCCTCACTCGTGAACAAGACTCCGAGATACTTGAACTCCTCCACTTGAGGTAAGGACTCCCCACCGACCTGTAGAGGTCCAGTCCAGTCAACAATATTAAAACTCTACTACAGTGGAAAGGTCCAGAACGACTGTGAGCCTATGCTAACATACAAGGAACTGAGAAATGGCGTGGAATGCCAATTCAAAAGAACAAAACACTGTTGATCATAGGTAGATAGGAGAGAGAGGAGTTTGTGCTGAGAGATATTTGATCAGAGATGTCATTTGAGAGACATGCGGTTCAACAGCAAAATTGTGGAGAGACTTTGCTATGAAGATAATCCCAAAATAATTTCCAAAAGGCAGGACTCACCATGCAACAGAATGTCTGTCTATACATCTAGACCTTCAGAGGCATAGAATCAGACTATTATTCACTCACAATATTTTACAATACATTTTGGGAACCTTGTGGGAAATAGCAGGAGTACAGGAGATCTGATGTCTGGAGTGCTAAAGTAACCCCCTACATACTACCATTGATGTTGGAATAAAGTAGGGCTCATTGTAATATTAGATGCTGATGATCCATATTACTAAGCTACACTGTATAAAAAAAAACACTCTTTTCTTTTTTTGTTTTGTTTAAATTGAATAGAACAAACTGCTGAAATGGTTAATTATATAATAAAATAAAGCGATAATATTGTCATTCCAGTTCCAACGATTTACAGTCAGTAATTACTTTGTACAGCTATAAAAAGAGATGTAATAGCTCCAGTCCTTTCTCGTGCTACACTTTTCTGCGGATTTATGCCATCTCATCTGGCCCAGCATTCTCCGAGTGCATTCAATTATAACCCTGTTTGGACCCGTGCCTCCTGCCTGGGTTATGGCTCTCTCCCCTCACTGTGTAAAAAGCTACACTGACAGACAGACCTATAAACAAGCAGCTTTTATCTCTGTGAGAAAGACATGGCAACAAAGGGCCCAGCTGCCACACCAAGCCATCCCTCCCATCCCTCTGTTTCCTCCCCTTTTATCTTCTCTGTCATCACCCTTCCAACCAGGAGCATTGAGAAGTGTGCTCCAATCTCCTGTTCAGTGGCTCTCCTCTGCCATCCTGCCCACTTGTTTAGTGCCACACAATTGAGGCAGGTAAATTCTATTAAATGGGAGAAACTGCAAGCACACAACATGTTTAAGCTTTCACCTGGATATTCTTTAATCAACTTCACGGGTAGTTTTCTCATGCATTTTTCTGAGGGATTTGTCAATATCTAAGTTCTTGCCTGGGTTATTTCCTTCAAAGTTGAGTTTTTACAGATTCCCCCCAAGTAAAACCTAGTTCACTCAAAGCCAAAAATAACCAATGAAGAAAGTCTTTGTATCTAATGCCAACAAATTAAACCCACATGAAGCAGCCAACCAACTGCCTTCTTCAGGGTCTACAAACCCTGAAGAAGGAAGTCGGGCGCTACGCATGGGAAACTCAGCATGCAATATTATTTAAAGCCTTTTAAATCAGTTAATGTAAAAAAATAATAATAATAATTTTGATACAGAAGAGTGCCCTGTTTTTTCCCCTTTCTCTCATGAGATTTTGCTTCTTTAAGGGGCTAGATGCACGTTAGCCATTTTATACTCACTACTGCCACCTCAGGTCATACAAATAACACCTTTTTGAATGTCAGTGCAGGATTTTAGAGGCAGTTGTGGTGAACAGGTCTGGGCTCATTCTACACCTTAGGACATCATTGGAACATGTAGGGGGAGGAAAATACTTAATTTTAACATTTTTAAACCCTGTATAGTCCCTTTAAAGCAGAACTAAGTAACTCGTGCCCCTAGAGGCCATAAGCACCACTGCAGGTGTTGTAGAATGCTACGTTTTTTTAACATTCATTAATTGTCCGTGAGAGTAAATACTACACTGACAAAGGGAGAGAGGGATATTGTACATCTTGGATCGTGTAACTATACATGTAACCATATTAAAAACGTGGAAGAGCTTCAACCCATTTGGCCCCATAAAGAAAACGAGAGGCTAAATGATAACAACATCTTTGGTCTTTTCGCATGACTGAGCGCACCCACAAAGACCAGACAGGTACACATCAACTCGTCTAAGCTCAGGTAAGAACATATCTCAGTATGGAAAAACGGTGGTCTGTTCCTTTAAAAAACAAAGGGTAACATACATTTTATGTCAGTAATCCACAGGAGAAGTTTCACATTGCACATTTTATGTTCATTTATATGTGTTGAAGAAATGTGTCATCTCCTATGAGTCAAACAACGCAGGCATGAAACCGGAACATAATTGTGGTTGTGGTGGCATTGGACATTGAAGTCTAATCATGCTTCCACATAAGGAGGTTTGAAAAGACCGGCATCGAGCCAAAAATGCCAGAAAGGCTTGAATGATGCAAATTGGTCAAGGCATATTATTGTTACTGTAGGCTTCAGTGACACAATGTTATTATGGCTAGAAAACAGATGAAGATTGGTCCAGGAGAAAGTCGACATAAAGATGCCGGGCATAAATGGGGTTGACCTCCACGAATGTCACTGAGAGGGTCTCTGAAAGGCTGTGCAGGAGATGGTAAGTTCCTTAACAGCATACAGTGCTTCTCTCCAACTGACAAATAGCTTTCAATAAGGTTGATGGTGAAAGCTGTTCAATAATAACGAAAACATAATGAATTAATCAGTATTATCCGGAGGGCTGCATTTATTGTCTATATTGCTATTTAGAGCATCTCTCGACCTAAATAATTCACGTGTTTCAAGACTTTTGTGTGAGTGTGTGAGTGTGTGCGCGTGTGCGTGCGTGCGTGCGCATGTGTGTGTGTGTGTGTGCGCACGTGCATGCAAAAACCTTTTATGGCCCGGAGCTATTGACTAACAGTGTCACAACATGTTTATCGATAGCTCCTGACCAGGGTAATCCCCTTTCAAATGAAAGAAAAACAAAAGGCATAATTTAGTCTGAGGGCAAGAAGAAGACTGACACATACCTCCATCTTGTTCAGGGACACCCAGCAGTCAGAGGGGAAGTCCTGTAACATGGGGACCAGGAACTGTAGGCAACCGTCCCAGTGACACAGCAGCAGCATCATAGCAATAAGGTTACAAATCCGCATCACGGCACTGGCCAGGTCATAGGTCATGTGGAAGATCTGGCAGACAGAGTGGACACAGATATAAGACAGGTTGGCGAATACGGTGAAATTTAGAGTTACAATTGTGCGTGATAATCATTGTTGATATTTTAAGAGCCACCCTGCTCTGGGTGACTTGATTAATGGGACAGACAGGTTGCCATCATCTCCTCAGCAAACTCTACGGGAGCAGAGTCAAGTATTTGTTAGATTCAGAGTCCGGACATCAATCATGGTTCAGTCATACAGAGAGGTGCTCACGCAACCCCGGGGCCACATCACGCACACAACTTCAGGAGCAGTGATAGACAGACATAGTCATGGCGCTTAACAACTGATAGTCTCTGCCGCCTCGCACATCAATCACAGCAGACTACGGGACAGCGGCTCTGGTCAGGCACCAATCACCTTACTGGTTTCACGCTGCTTCTACAATGAGGGATGTCTGATTAAGCACGCAGGTCGGGGGGGGCATCCAGTTCCAGCTATTATTAGGAGTGATTCAAAAGGTCACAGGCAAAAGGAGTGCTCAGAATGGATTAAATATGTTTGCTAACACATTCAGTAACTGTCTATAAATATTATCTCACCTTACGAATGAAAAAAGCTGAAGAACGACAAACAAGCTTGTCATCTGAGCTGCCAAGACTGGTTACCTTGTCTTAACTTGGATAAAGTACTTTGTATGAATTTTAACATCTACAGTACTACAAGCATGTTCCAACTCAAACCGTATACTGTGTATCAATCAAACTTCAATCAAACTTTATTTATAAAGCGCTTTTCATACTGAGAGGTATCACAAAGTCAACATTCAAAACAATACGCCTGGCACAGCCTCCCATATATATATTATATATTAGGATTAAGTAAATAGATTAGTCAATTAGAAGCTAAGCTAAAAGGGTGGGTCTTGAGCCTGCTCTTTAAAACATGAATTTGCAGCCCTGAGCTGCGGGTGTATAGGCGAGGTGTATAGGCGAATCTTCCAGCAAGGTAGGTCTAACTGATCTGGAGATGAGTCAAATGCAGATGGGGGACAGTGAAATATCTTAACCTAAATGCTTACTATGGACAGTGATAAAGTTAAAATAGAAAGTGAGGGTGATAAAAGACCTGTTTTTTTCTGTTTGTATTATTGTGTTAAAAGTCCAAACAAGTATTTTTCCTCCAGCTGCAAGAAGTAAGTCCTTCCAAATCCTGTGTTTTCTGCTATTCTCACTGTTTCCAGCCAGGGGTCAAACTGGGGTTATTACCAGAAAAAACACATTGGATCATTGTCGCATGTGTTTCTTCCTGCGTCTTAGCTCTCACTCACTGTATGCCAAGTCTGACTTCCCATCAGGCACCACTCAGAGTCCGTATGTGTACGCATCACATCATATCTTCAGAAATCCAATTATCCAAAGGTCAAGTGCGCAACGGAGCCCCCTTTGCACAGTTCACCACTGCAAAATGCCACATACACGGGCACAAATGGGGAGTCGGGTGACCTCATGACCCCTCTGAACCTCTCACCTCTTTGGCTACTTCTCGCAAGACTCGTGGTTGGTGGGAACATGGTTAAACAAACTTCATCCCTCCAGTTTTTTAAATATTTTTAATATTATACGCAAGAATTCTGGAGATGCTTCCCCGGGCGCTGCACTGCCCACTGCTCCTCACGGGTCGTCCAGTGGCGTCGAGGGATAGGTCAAATGCAGAGGACAAATTTCGCTGTACAGTTGTTGGATAATGATAAATAAGAGGCAAAGTAAGCATTCAACAGGTTTTCCAATGACCCATTAAAACAATAATCATGCTCACCAATTGCGTTGGAAGTCATATATCTACATGTTTTACTTATTTTTAGTGGAAGTTAACATTTTTTCTATCGCAAACAGATATAACGGCTTCAGCAATTAGAGAGCGGACCACATGAGCCAGCCTTCACTGCCCACATGCGTCACTAGCTGCCGATTCATCACTCTTTCCATGGCTACATTTTGATTTTTTTGCTCTCCACCAAAGCTGCAGTTTGGAATTGCTCTGACCTAGTTGTCTAGCCATCATCAAGTTTGTAGAGGCTTGTGCCGTGTGTGCTCTCTTCACATGGATCTCAATGGGAAGCGGCACGTGAGGGCATTCATATTGGGCAGGCAGCTGGAGGAGACACTACTGAGGCCTCAGGTTGGTCCGGAGCCAGCACCAGCAGATTGTAAACAATAGTGAGATTTTTTTTTCTCTGCCTCTTGGCTCCAGACTGGCTGTTACTTTGTCTGCGGCTAAGAGCAGAAAACAAGGCCAAATCACCCTTCACGGAGGGTATGTAGACGATGTCAAATAAAATGCCAGTGGAGTTTTTAACATGTAAAACAGTGGAGTTATGAGCGGTGTTGTTTTTACATTAGTCTACAGATATGACATGTGCCCCCTAACATGGAGATTTCCATGGTGACAATACATTCATGACATTCCATCCTGAACTCTACACATACATATGTCTCTGCAGTGCATTGCAATGGATTAGACACAATTTCTGCTGGGGGAAAAGGAAGTTGAAGACAGTTAAATGGTCCTAAGAATATTTTTTCTTCAAAACATGACACATTGTTGTTTGTTTGTTTGTTTGTTTGTTTGTTTGTTTGTTTGTTTGTTTGTTTCATTCATTGTATTCTTTTGATTTACAGGCTGCATTGTTAATACTCATTGGGCCATAAACTCATGGTGCAAATAATCAACGGCTGTTGGTGAGGTTAGAGTGTCGAGATTTTAATCTAGAATCCAAACCTTAAATTGGTCAAATAAAAGTCTGGTGCAAACTGTAAGCCTTACCTCCTCCCATTGGTGGATGTAGCGTATCAATCGGGACAGTCGCAGCAGCCTCAGAAGACTTAAGATCTTAGTGAATCGGACGATCCTCAAGGCTCGAGCAGTCTTGTATACCTCTGAGTCAATTCCTTTTTCTACAATGAGGAAAATGTAATCCACTGGGATAGAAGAGATAAAGTCTACAATGAACCAAGTTTTTAAATATTTGTTTTTTATCGTTTCAGGGTCCAAAATAATGTCAGAGTTGTCCTCTATAATGATCCCGGTGCGAAAGTTAAGAACCAAGTCCATGAGAAAGAAGGTGTCAGACACCACATTGAAGATGATCCAGGGCGTGGTGGTCTCTTCCTTGAAGAAGGTGATGCCTACAGGGATGATGATCAGGTTGCCCACCATAAACAGCAGCATTGTGAAATCCCAGTAGAACCTGGCAGAAGTGATTTTGAAACGGGACGGAAAATAGGAAGGGGGAGTGGGGGTAAAAGACAAAAATAGAGTCAGATGAGACAATAGAGTTGGAAATGAGATAGCCACAAGAGACAAACTTGGAAATTGGAAAGATCGCCAAATAAGTATTACTTTGCATTTGGATAATTTATCATAAAAGGAAAACAGGGTGGTTGTTTTTTTTCTCGATTTTACCAACAATTACCATGTCAGACTGAAAATCCAGCCTTAAGACAAGGACATTAACAAAAGCCTTGGCTGTGACTTTCTCAAATGTTCTTAAATCATTACATTGAACTGATCAAAGTAGACTAGATTTTTCTCACCTACAGGTCTTGTGGCTTTTGATACCTGATGTTTATTTTGGGGGGTGGGGGCAGACAGTTATAAGGTCATGGTGTCTGAACCCAGAGTTCTCTGCAGGACAGGTGCAGCGCTGACTCACTTCTGCTCCTGTGACTTATGCAACATGCGCTCTGACTCCTACAAACCTGGAAAGGTGTTAGGAGTTTCTTAAATATCGGAGATATAAATTAATTACTGATGTATGCACACTTTTATGCTTTAAATTTTGCAATCTTCTCATATGACCATTCTCTTACCAATGTGAATACATTTTGACAACATAAACATATTATAGAATAATTATTATAGAAAATATAGCCTAGTGTATGAAGGCTATCATATAATTTCTTTAATTGCAAAGACATAATTAAAAAATGTTTAAAACAGTATCAAAATCCCCCTGCATTCAACTGGCTATGGAGTGCAGGACTTTAAGCAGGAGGATTTTGCAAGGGTCTTCATTGAGTGGGAGACTGATGAAAAAAGGTCTCCAAAGTGGTCAGATTACATCCACCTGTTCAGTACAGCTCAAGTTTAATTCCTGTGGTCCACAGAGTGGGCCAAATACAAACCGTTCTGTGTGGATGTGCTGGCGCTGTCCGTGGTGCTGAAACCACGCAGCCAAAAGTAGCCCCTGATTGAGCATCTGGTCTCAGTTAAAAACATAATTATAAAAAAGGATTGAAGTGTTAAATTTACGAATTCTAAAAGCTTTGGTGAACTGAACATTACAACCACAAGAACGACTCCAGAGATTGTTATCAGCAGGCTTTGAGGCACAGCATATCCGTCACTGACAGTGCAGGGTGCGGAGCCGTCTGCGGGCGAATATGTCTCCAGTGAGCATGCTTGAGGTTTTCGCACACTTGGCTCAAGGTGACATTCCGTTAGAGCCGCGCACACCTTTAGCCTACATCCTGTCCTGGCTGTGATGGCAAAGACATGTGCTGTTAAACCGTGGGTTTTGAAGAAAGCGTTTGAACTATGTTAACGCAGTGTTTAAACACGCCACTAAGATGTAGCTATGGGCAGACAGTTAGCAGGCCAGGCTTGTTGAGCATCCAAAACATAGTGCTGTACTTGAGCAGCGTTTGTTTACCACTTTTATAGAACAATGTTTGAAAAGTCCATTATTTTGACAACAGGTTGTTAGAAGAAATCATAGGCCTAATGCTGCATGTTATAACCCCTCATACATACTGAAGATAGTGTTATATTTCTCAATCTCTTTGCTGACCACCTGAAAAGTGAGTGGTACGTGAGAGACCTACCTCTCTCTCTTTACAGCCACAAGTTCCTGCTCTTACCTGAAGTCACTATAAGGATGAATAATCCAGTTCCCCGCCGATTTCACCCTCTCCTGCTCCCTCTCCACCGCCTTTTGACTTCCATACATGCGCAAGGAGAATTTATTGACTCCCGGCTGTAACATGCTGCTAAATTGTCGTTGCATGAAGCTGGCTTGACTACCCCTGGGTTCGGCATCTTCAGCTGGCACGATCTGCGAGCCATCTTCAGTTTTCTGGAAAGTGACTGAGTTCCTGGGCTGCTGTGCCTGGGAAGAGGCTTTCCTGCTTGGTGCGTTGGAGAAGGACACCTTAGAGTCCTTCTTCTCGGGGACACCTCCGTCTGCTCCATGGCCCCCGGTCAAGGAGCCACCTGGTGTGATAGAGCCGTCCATGCTGGCAGTGGTCGAGTTTCGGGCACCTCGCATAGCACTACCGGCGTCCTCGGCCCTCCCTTTGGAGATGATTGAGCGCAGGCTGCCAGTTCCAGAGTCCCTCCTGCATTCTCCGTTTTTGGTGCATTTCATGTTTGAAATGGGAGCCAGACCATCCGCCGTTGCCGCGCTCATGGGTTCGGCCACTGCCGCGGACTGCAACACCTCCAGCCCAGATTTGGCGCTGACTGCGCGCTCGCCAGCATCGCCCGTACAGGGTGTGTGGCAATCCGAGGCTCTGGAGGCAGAAATGGGCCGTGGGGCGGCGGTAGCGTCCTCTGCGTGCGTAAGGATGGGCTCCTTGCTTGAGTTTCTCCTAGAAGCAGAGGACGCGGCTCCCCCTCCTGGCCCAGGCGTAAAGTTCTTCATCCTGATGCTGCCACTTCCACTCGCCGCTGCTCGGCGCGGCCGTGGATGCGCAAACTTACACTCCTCGTCTCCGTCGTCTGTCTCATCCATCACGACGTTGCTGGCCACGCCGGGCTGCTTAGGGCTGGCTGCCCCCGCAGACGCCGAGTCCACACAGTTCTGGCTGCTGTTGTTTCTCGTGCATTTGGACGCGCTGATGTGGCCGCCCACCGTCTTCTTTTTCATAGCAACAGCAGACGCCAGCGATGGCTCATTCCTTTCCATGACATTGAGCACCTCAAAATTACCTCCAATTATCTTTGGGGAAGACCAATCAGAGACAGAGGGTAGACGGGCAGAAAAAATATGGGAGAGAATCGGAGAGAGGGAGGGTTGGACGTGACTTCTTTGCTAACTATAGCCAATGATTTATAGTTTGACAGACTGTGTCATAAAGCCTCGAACGAACACCACTCAAGTTAAATTACTCTACGTCAAATGTCACCAAACTATATCCTTGGCTTCACCAATCTGGATTTGTTGGGCTTAGACAGAGAACGCTCCTCGGTTTATTGCAAGGGGACACATTTATGGAGAAAAATGGACTAAAATAAGTTTAATCACCACGTGTTAATGAACACTCGCATGATGTCATTTGTTTTAGAGGGTGTTTTCAATGACAACCTTCATCTTATTAGGATTCGCTATTAGATTAATCTTTGGCGACACGTAGTGGTCACTTAAAATATAGCATACGAAAAAGTCTTGGACAAATTGACCAATTGTTTGCTGGTGACTAAATCGTTTTTAAGTATAGCCTATAGTCTTTTATTATCATTATCATTATCATTATCATTATCATTATCATTATTATTATTATTATTATTATTATTATTATTATTATTATTATTATTATTATTATTATTATTATTATTATTATTATTGTGCAAGATCATTTCATTTGTGAACCAACTGATGTTTTGTGACTATCAGTAATGGTTGGTTTTGGTATCTTACCGCTTTCAGAAACAAGATGGGGCAGAGTAGCCAATATATTTACCCAAGTAAGAAAAACGTTACTTTAAAATAATTTTACTCAAGTACAAGTAAAAAGTAGTGACCAGATATTTACTCAAGTAAGGGTGCAAATTTCCACATCATTTTGTGTTTTGTTTCACACAATTTATGGCGTCATTGAAATAAATCAGACTTCACTCAAACAGTTACTCAGTTTCTCCAAGTACATTTTACTTTTACTTGAGTCATTGTTTGGGTTATTACTTTTTATTTGTACTTGAGTAAAATTATTTCAAAGTAACGTTACTTTGGCTGCTATTTTGGCTGCTCTGCCCACCTCTGTCCATTTTATAGATCAAAATGAAGCATTTGCCACTTAAATATTTACTCACAGTGGATAAAGTACAGATACTTCATTATAATTTTACAAAGCAGAAGTAAAAAGTACAATTTCTTCAAAGTTACTCAAGTACTCGTACATGAGTAAATGAAGCAGAGTACTACGCCCCTGTGTATCATGAAGCTATGCTGCTTTTCTGTTCAGTTTATGATCAATTCAGACATTGTCCTGTAAATTACACCAGTCTGCAGTGACAAGGTGTAGACATATTGTATATAAACTTTCTTGCTTCATTTTGAGCTTCTATAACTGCGTAATGTGAACAGTTAAGAATGTGCTCAAATAAACTAAACCATCTGGTTGGTTTACAGATTAAATTTCATATTCTTCAGAAATGTTATATTTCACACCCTTCTTGCCATTGAAGTAATAGGTTATTATCTACATACTGCTAGGATAAGAAGAAGTCTGGAAACTTGTTGTACAAATAGATAATTGATTTTTATTTGTGTATTTTAAAGACTAGTTTGATAAATTACCATACATTATCTTATCACATGAAATGTAGACTTATTTAGGATTTAAAATACACTGAAATCATAAAGTGGGAATTAAAAAAAAAAGGAATCATATAATCCAAGTTGTTTTTTAATCGAACATTCAGCACCCTGGAAACATCTGCTCATGGATTATTGTTGATACTTTTGGTTTGCTGTTACTTTTAGTATTATACTAATTGTAAAAAATATATATTAATCCGATTATACTGTACTTTGTACGGAGCACAGATTAAAACACCAAGTAAATGCCCATTTTTGCTATTAATGTTCTTGTTGTTTTGTTTTTTCATTTCAAGTCAAAATAAAGTCTTCAAATATATTTGGCCAATTCACTACTCTTTAAGTGGCAGATGAAATATTACTGCATTATTTGTAAGTAAAACTACTGAAATGATCATAAAACATTTTTATAAGCTATAGTTTAACATTTGAAAATATTTTTATGGGAATTTATTATTTTAACATGAAACAAAACATTTTGTGCAAAGTAAAAAAACAAATGTGCAAATAAATAAGATAAGCATACACTCTCATGGCTACCCAATAGGTTGCGTTCATGTTACAGAATTCCATTTCATTGGGAGGACAGGGGCCAATACAACTCTATGGGACAGGAAGAGATTTGGAAAGAAATTTCCCAAAAGAAAATGTCCAAATGTTTTCCCTGATCATTATTTGATAGTGATTGGATTCACAAACCTGCCACTTCATTCGTATGGCTTAAAGTCTACTGGCCAACTTCACACACGTTTTGAATATTGTCTATATGCCTTTATGAGGCAATAATTAGACCATAGTCCATGTGCTGGAAGAGAGGAGTTTGAACTTTAGTACCAGTTTTGTTTTATGTGAATTGGCCCAGGAATTACAGAGAAATAGGCAATAAACTAAGACTAGAAATCTGCATTTTGACAGTTAGTTATGCCATATAATTCTCAGCTGCCCTCCACCTCAATGTTCTGATGTCACATGAACGCAACCTATAGCACGTCAATGGTCTCATCTCAGTTTGCATTAACCCAGGCAATGTTTTAAAAGCATTTTGTCTTTGACATAAACATTTCTGAGCACTCCCAGTCCATAGTTTAAATTCACAAGCTTTCTGAGCTGTCCATTGCCCCACCTTCTAGAATACTTAAGCAAAGCAGCATCAGCAGCAAAGGCTGAACCATCCACAAGTCCAGCACAAGGAATGGTAACTGCTCCATCTTGACACATCCCTTAGGACAAGATAGCGCTCTTGGTTTAAGTGCAGTTTAAGTCTGTTCTTATCAGGCATAGGCTGTCATGAGAAACTAAGAATTGGCAGCATTTTCATTGCTTGGTGAGCTGGGGGAAGATGAGGATGATGATGAGGGAGAGAAGTTTATTCCTGATAATCCTGGTGGATCAGTGGCTGTGTTCTGTCCGCTAAGACTTTTCCGGCACACGGGACATGTATCATGCTGCAAGAAGGCAATAACAAGCAAACATCATCTAGGATTCTGAACATTTGCAGATGTACAGTATTTAGTAACCGTTTTTATCTTTAATGACTGTCATGTACAGTACCTGTCAAAAGCTTGGAAACACTTTTAATGTATTGGCATTTCTTTATTATTAGGGCTTTATCACAATTATTTTCTCATACTGCTCAATCTCGAATTTCAATCTTATGTTTTTTTTTTTTTTAATAATAAAAAAAAATAATATGTGGCTGATTCATATCTTTTATACAAACCTCAGCTCAAACAACAACAAAACATGCTTTCCTCTAGTATCATTTAATACAAAATATTCTATTGTCTCATTCAAACTCCATAACTAGAGAAAATTAAGAAAATGTCAAAATTGTGCAAAGCAAGTAATCAAAGCAAAAACTATTTTAAAGAATATATTTCAACTTTTTTTGTTTAAAACTTAATTCAATTTTGTGTTAATTCATAAATGAATGCCTTCATTGAGAATCTACATGTAAATGGCCTTGAAATAAAAGAAAAACCAACACATAAGATAAGCGTTTCCAAACATTTGATGGGTACTATTATACATTAGAGAATGAATACAGATGTGAAGGCAAATCCATACCTGTTCCAGCCATGGTACTATACAGTCATTGTGAAATAAATGATTGCATGGTAGTTGTCTGACACTCTCTGACACACTGTAGTCTTCTTTACAAACAGGACACTCTAAACCTGCACCTGAAAAGGGGCAAAACAAATAATGTTTTAAGACAATGTGTGTGTGTTATTTTAATTATTAATTATCAGAAAATGTAAATGTTCCTACCAACATGTTCTTCAGTTATGGCAATTGTCGGTAGACTTTTTATTCTTTCCCTGTCGGCAGGAGGAGGTCCAGTGTTTTCAAACTGGTTCAACAACTAAGAGAAAAATGGGGGTATTGACTCAACAAATTAATGATGCCGCCCCCCCCACACACACACACACACACACAAATACCTGAGTAATTATTGCATCGAGTCCATTGGCACCCCAAGCGTAGTCCATTGGATTTGAGTGTAGCATACCCCTACAAATTGGAGTATATATAAAAAAACACATTTTCAAATAAATGAAAAGCAAAGCGCAACATGTTTTATTATTACTCACCAAGGTCCCACACCAATATTAGGCATTGCCGTAGGTGCAATAATTCCATTAACTAGCTGTTGAATAATTCTGCAAGACAAACCAAAAGAGTTATTTTTGCTTCCATATCGTCAGAAGACTGAAGGCAGTTTGGGCTTGAAACCAATTAAAAAGCCTCACCCCTCTAATGTAGGTACACCTTCATGGCGCGCCCCCTGACGTCGAGGCCCATGTCGGCCACGTGGTTGCCGAGCACTGTATCGTTGCCGTGACGCCATTTCCCGCTCTCTACGGTTTTCAGTCTCTCTATTGTCTTCTTGTGGAAGTCGTGTTCGAAGATCAAAGTTTTCATCAAAAATACCAAGAGCAAATGGACCATAACCAGAGGGAAATGTGAAAAGGTGTTGGTGATCCATATGCTGATGTTAAATAAAAACAAACAATCAATTAATAGACATTTTATAATATACTTTTTATATTTTTGACAAAAGTATGGCTCACCTCAAAGATAGGGCGGTTTTGGTCACTGGAGGAGGAAGAGGATGAAGACGTTGACCCATTTTCAGTACTGCAAAAAACATAGTACCACATTTTGTTGTGTATGATGGTTGAAAATAATACATAAACTAATAGTCTCTCTGCACATACCTCCTTTCCTCTGGTAGTTCTTCAATGAACCCTGACTCGCACACTGGACAGGTGTAATCCTGTGTGTTCAATCAACAATTGCTTAAATGCACCTTTGCATACATTTGATCTATTGCTCCCCTAAGACTATATTTTCCTTGTGTCTGATAGAACAGAAATGGCCTTGAACTGTTCATCCTAAGCAGTTTTGTACAAACTTCTGATAAAACTATGGTGAAATACTTTGATTATTTTATTTAAGGCATACAACTTATTTCCTCTATTTAACCTTTTTTGTTACTTTATATTACAAGAAGGCATAATTTGATCAACCAATTAATTGTGTAGCTTGATTTGATGCTATTGGAGGAAAAAATGGCAGTGTGGGAA
Organism: Gobius niger; assembly: GCF_951799975.1. NCBI lineage: Eukaryota > Metazoa > Chordata > Actinopteri > Gobiiformes > Gobiidae > Gobius > Gobius niger. The sequence goes on from NC_136864.1 coordinate 19,361,042, forward strand.
GTTTCATTCCTTAACACAAACTCAACATTAGAACTATGTATATTTCAATCCGTATCAAAGAAAGATGCTGTGACAAACGCTGTTTTCGCAACAGTCCGCCATATAACGAAAGCAAACCACCCTAAACAAAACCACTCACATAAGGTAACACAGTAGAAGTTACTATTTAGTATACTGAAACAAAATAGATAACATTACACATCAATGGCACGACTGTCCTTCGTGTTGTCTATGGAGCAGGCTAATTAGCATAGCCTCACTACAGCAATGTTACCAAAGGTACGCTACTACCGACTCAAGTAAGCTCAGTTTACTCATCTTGGTAGAAAATGCTAAATAGCAGATGCCATTCTTACCGGTAATCGCGGACAAATCTCTGCTGAACATCTGTGACAGAAGAACCGGCTGGGTCGAGGGGGAGCTTCTGCCATTTTTAGCAGGGAGTTCTTTTTCGTACGCTACGGATAGCAACAAGGGTCAACAAACCTCGGAAAGAGCGCAGAGAAGACGTATGGCGAAAACGGGAAACCGTCAACAGGACCTTTTCCAGTCACCTAGGAGTTCACAAATCACACTGGCATAGTTTTATCCCATCTATTTAATCTATGATCAATATAAAGACCAATAGCCACGAAGATAAATGGGCTTCAAAAACGTACCGTTAGCTACTTTTATTTTGCTGTAATTGTGTAGCTCACCGGAAGCTTTATTGTGACTGTGTTGTGTCAATCGACAGCGTAAGGCCTGGACCATTTGTTTTGTTTTACAAGCAAAGGCATGGACTCCAGCGATGCAGGTAAATTGCCTTAATTAATGATGACTTGTCAAATCTGTTAATACATTTAAAACGTTTTGCTCAATTCACCTTAACTGTTGGAAATTGAAATAGCCGCACTAGTATTTAGCATAACGCAGTGCTAGCTCATTTGCTAGCATTCTATCTCAGCCTTCAATAAATCCATCTTACACATAAAAAGCTCTGACTATTTTTTTTTTTATTTTTTTTTTGTTGCACGGAGAGAATTCACGCACAGGCCAATATCAAACCGTAGTATCATGCATCTGACATATTTTGGCATATAACGTTAAATGTAATTCGTTTTAGGACGTGGAAGTTGGAAGTCTAAATCTCTTCAGGCACAGAAAAATAAACAGAACATGAATATCCTCCTACAAGAAAAGCTTATAGCACAGAAAAAACGGGAAATTGAGGAAAAACTGGCACGACAGGCACAAATGAATGCACAAGCATCTAACAAGTCACTACAGCCAAGGTAAGAAGCCATTCAGGTACTAATTTGTATGGAAGTGTGAGCATAATTTACTTTTTCTGTCTTTCAGTCGTTCTCCTATACCTGATTTGGCCTCATCAAACAAGTTTGTAAATGATGGAAGCTTTTTTCAGCAGTTTATGAAGATGCAGAAAGACAAAGCTACCACTATTTCTGGTCAGTATATTCATCTTAACAAATAAGAAATATGCAAAGGTTTCCTGGGCATGATCTAAAGCAGAGGAATTAGCCATCTAATAAATTGACGTTGACATGTTTTTAGGCCCTCCAAGCGAGATAAACAGTTCTGCGTCCGCTTCAGCTGTGGGAAACATACAGCAAAAAAAGAGTATTCTTTTTGGCAAGCGCCCAGGACTCGGAGTCAGTAGCATGATTAGTCAATACAAGAGCTTTTCTCAGTCCAAGAAAAACCCTATTGTGAATCAAAGACCGAGTGCCTTTTGTTCATCAGACGATGAGGATGAGGATGCAGATTACTCAAGATTTTTAGAAATAAAAGGTAACTCAATAATACCTGTGCTTTTTGCATTATTTGGGTATCCTCGAAGACATAGAGATTTCTTTGCATCTTCTCAATACTGCTGTGGCACAACTGGCAGTATATTGGTGCCCTAAACAAATGTTCTGATGGCCTGCCTAAAGTCTCTCCTCCAGAGGATTCTGACACGAGGCTCATTATTGACAAGATGGCCTCTTTTGTGGCTGAAGGGGGACCAGAGCTTGAAAGAAGAGCTAAAGAAGATTATAAGGATGACCCGGTTTTCTCGTATGTCAATTTGTCGATTTTGTACAAAATTAGCAATCAAAGCATTTATTGTAATCTAAAGACTATCTCTGCTTTTGCCTCCTAAAGATTTTTATATGATAAAGACAGCAGAGACTATCTGTACTTTAAAAGAAAAGTGGCTGAACTTCAAAGGAATGTGCAAAAACCAGACAATACTTTTGATAGTGGTAAGTAGAAGTTTGAACATTCTGTTTTTGTTTTGTTTTCTCTTTACTTTTTCGTACAATTGTTGTATTTGTATGTCAGAAGCTTGATGGAAAAATGTATTCATATATTGTTGTGGGTCTACTTATGGAATTTAAATTGAAAGAAAGCTTTTTATATTAGTTAAAACAGCTGCCCATTTACCAGACTTCTTCCTTGTTTTATACTCTATTGGCTCTAGAATGGTGGTGTATGAGAGCAAGTTCAATACGATGCAGTATTTGAGTGTGAATTGAGTCCAGTACTGATAGGATGCTTAAAGTCTCCCCCCCAGTGGACCCAGAAACCCAGCAAGTGGCTGAGAAGCTGGCTAGGTTTGTGGCTGAAGGTGGACCAGAGGTAGAAGCCATCGCTGTGGAACGAAACAGAGACAACCCGGCTTTCAGGTCAGTCAGAGTCACAAATGGAAATTATAAAATCAAAGTCAAATCTTATTTGTACCATTAGTGAACAGTTTATTTTCTCCAGTTTTCTGTATGATCATCAAAGTCCAGCCTATCGCTTTTACAAGGAGAAATTATTGGAGCATAGTGGTGCAGCCTCCCATACATCATCACTGGCCTCAACAGAGCTTCAACTTCCAACTCCTCCACTAGCTGCGAATGGCCCATATCCCAGTCAGGATCCAGATCCACCTGCCAAACGAAAGAGAAAGAGTAGATGGGGTTCTGAAGATGATAAAGTCCAACTGCCCATTCCACCCATTGTTATTCCAGAAGATGTAGGATTCCCTCAACCCAACATACCTTCACTCTCTGGTATTAAAATTATGTACACAGTGTTTTAATTCTGTTTTTCCCATATTGACTATTTAAAAGGTGCGCCCTCTGGCATTATCTTTAATTCCCTTAACGTTTCAGTTTCAGCTAGTGGTAACCAGTTGACTATTATAAAATAAACTTGTCTCAAACAAACGGTATGATGCAATTCAACACAACTACTAACTATACTGTTTACCATTTTAGCTCAAGAGCTAAAGGGACTTGGTTATAACAAGGGAAAGCCTCTTGGCCTGGTTGGAGTCTCTGAATTATCAGAAGATCAGAAGAGACAGTTAAAAGAACAGCAAGAAGTATAAATATTAATAAACACATCATTAAGACTAAACATACAACATTTTGAGCAACTGTTTCTTTCATAGATGCAAGAAATGTATGATATGATTATGAAACACAAGCGTGCAATGGCAGACATGCAGGCGATGTGGGAGAAAGCTATAAGAGATCATCAGCATGAATATGACAGTGATGAAGAAGTAGACCAGTCTGAAGGTACTTGGGAACATCGCCTCAGGAAAATGGAAATGGAGAAAACACGAGGTTAGTCAAATGCTTAATTTGCTTGTGAACCTGGTGAACATGTTTTAAGTTGCGTCAATTATGTTTCCTTTCCTTAGAGTGGGCCGAGTCTCTCACTGAAATGGGCAAAGGGAAACACTTTATAGGGGACTTTCTGCCTCCAGAGGAGCTTGACAAATTTATGGAAACATTCAAAGCACTGAAGGTTGCGTGTTTTATTTTAGTTATATATTTTTTCTGTGAATGTGACATAAAATATCTTTGTCCACAGGAGGGTCGAGATCCTGACTATTCAGAATACAAGGAGTTTAAGTTGACAGTGGAAAATCTTGGATTTCAAATGCTTATGAAGATGGGCTGGAAAGAAGGAGAAGGTCTTGGTAGTGAGGGGCAAGGAATCAAGGCTCCAGTGAACAAGTAATTAAAAATACTGGTTAAAGCATTAGTTGTTATACTGTGAAATGTTATTTTAACGGTGTTTATGTATTTCCGTTAAGGGGAACTGTAGCTGTAGATGGAGCGGGTTTAGGAATTGACCGTCCAGCAGAGCTCACCAAAAGTGATGATGAATATGATGCGTTCCGAAAGAGAATGATGCTTGCCTATCGCTTCAGGCCTAATCCACTTGTAAGTTATTTGTTTTTACCTTTTTTCTGTCGCATCAACAGAAAGACTTACTTATAATAATGGTCTTTCTTCCTTTTTTCACAGAACAATCCACGGAGACCATATTACTGAATTTGAAAATAGAAAAGTCAATCAAGAAAGTTCATATTGTAAAAAATAAATGTTGGATTGCTCAAAATGTATCTTCTTTGTTTTTGTCACTGTTTTTTACTTTTTTTCTACTCTTAAAATTCAGTTATTGACTTTGCAATATTATTTTGCCTTTATGCCTAGTGGTGGCATGTTTGTATCATTAGCTTATTTATTTTTTTAAAGGACAAAACAAAAGAACGAAAATATTTATAATTTCCATGAACTGATTTGCTCTACACCAGGGGTACCCAATAGTGCGGCCCTCAGACCAATTTTTGGTGACCCTTAGGCTTTTTGTTGAATTGGCACACATCTCCAGAGATAGTATTTGTACTGCAAGTTTCATTATTCCATACAATTCAGATCTCAAAGATCTTCTTGTGAGACAGAGCTGGCATTTTGGTCCCATGCCTAAATAAAGGTGTGGGGCACGGTTTGAACCATCCGGGGGAATGTTTCACCACACTTATCACGGATCTTTGGCTCCACACACTATACATTTATGCGGCCCTCGATGAAAACATGTTGGACACCCCTGCAGTCCACCCAATAAAGTAATTCACAATTTACATGTACAGTGAAGACAAAGCTTGCGCAACATTTCCCCAGAATTAGAATAGACAATTACGTCTCAATCTGAATCTGTCGTGCACACCATGACACCTTTTTTCACTAATGAATCCAGCAGAAATGCAACGCGACTACAAATTGCACTCTTTTTGAGAATATTATTGTGAAGTAAGCTGGATGCATTTGACTGATGAAAAATATAGTCACGCCTACATTCCTACCATCGAAGTATTCATAATAGTTCCATAATCCCATCCCAAAAAGTCTGGTTTGACCAGGGCTGGCTAACCATGGAACTATTGACGCAGTAACGTGGGGGCTGTCAGAGTCGAAGGGGAGGTAAACAAGATGGCGACAACCTGAGTAGCAGAGCGAAGCAAAAATCCAGAAACACTAGTTCGCATTATCAGTGTCATCCATATAGCTTTCATCGTGAATGATAATAAAGTGACATCCAACAGTAGGTATGTATGCGCATCAACTACAGACTTACGTTAGCATTAGCCTCCAGTTAAACAGGGGATTCTGAGCGGTTGCTAACCCTAACAGCCCGGTTAGCATAACCTAGCTTGAAACATTGGGATGGTGTCTTATATGCGGGCAGGTTCGGATATTTCGTGGTCATGCTGGGAAAAAACAACTCCATCCGAGAAACTGTTACTATGGCTAGCTTTAGCCAGTGATAGCATGTTAAGTTAGCTAAGGCTAATAGTAATGGTAACGTCAAACCCAAAGTTGATTAGCTTCAGCTGCCTATCACCAAGAAGCTAACACCGCTGCTGCGATTGCTGAACGTCACAGTTCATCATATATCTCTCAAACTTTTAACAAGACAGCTTTGATAGTGACACATGAGTGTGTGCTGTAATGCCAACGTTTGATGCAGACATATCACAAAATCAATGCTGATACACCAGTTCGTCTAGTTAATAGCTTTCATCAGTAGTGCTAGAAATGTTTGTTCAATGTTCATCAATTGTAGTGCACATTATGCTGCAAAAGGTATATTGGCTTGCCTACACGTTGATTCATTGATTGATTGTTGATTCATTGTTCTAATAACGCTTGCTTCATAAAACTCTGTATTCATTTGTATGTTGTTAGGTACTCTTGGAGAATGCACCATTATGGAACAGTGACCCACAGGAGCTGACCTGATTCCTGAATGGTCTGGCTGTATTTTTGTCCGGATACAGATTGATACAACATACTAATGCGCCATAAGGAAAAGTGTGTTGTGGAGCATGAACTCTTGAAAGAAATGCACTGCTGCATGTTCTCAAAGATGTGCTGTACATCTTTTTCAACAGCTGACAAGTATTAGTCATCTGCAAGTGGAATAGCGCAAACAGAAGCAAACTTTACTCTTTCATCTGTTTTCCCTGTAAGGATGCAGATCCTGCTGAATCAGTGCTGAACAGGATCCAACCTGCCTATCCAGCGTTTCTCTAACTAAAAGAGTCTGGATGAATTTGGCACCAGTAGTCACATTGGTCTATTCGTTTCTGTTTTTGCCTGCATTCCATTGTTTGGATAAACCATTTGCAAAACAAAGTTCACAGGAGAAATATCCAGTGGCAATCAAAACTACCTGCAGCAAATATTTTTTTACACTGAATGCTGAAGCTGAAGTGATCTGCCATGAGTACTGGTGAGGTGCATCATCTGGACTATCTCAATGAAAATGAGCTGATGGATACTTTTATTCACCGTATTGACTCCACTGAGGTGATCTACCAGCCACGGCGCAAGCGGGCTAAGCTAATAGGAAAGTATCTTATGGGTGATCTACTGGGTGAGGGATCATATGGCAAAGTGAAAGAAATGTTGGACTCGGAGACGCTCTGTCGCAGAGCTGTTAAAATACTGAAGAAGAAGAAGCTGAGACGAATTCCAAATGGAGAAGCTAATGTAAAAAAGTGAGTAGAACGTGTTATGACTATTCAGTTGACTAGTGCTGATTACATCATCTCAGGAGTAAAGTAAATGCTCAGTGACATAGAACTGCTTTCACTTGAAGTAATCAGTCTATGTATCTTTTTTCTTTTACATTAGTGGCTTATGCCACTACTCTACCACTTCATGACCGTTGAAGCGTCAGCATTTTTGAATATTTTTCTAGCTTAAATTGTGGAGTTTTAAATCACATTGGCAAACAGAGGCAAGTGAGTACAGTGAAATTACCATTTGCTTCAAACCTAACCCCTGCATACCCTCTATTAGATTAAAGCAGTTTGTCTTATCATTTCATAAACATTACCTCTCTGCATTCCCTTAAAATGAATTAAATATGTTCAAATGAAATATTTATTTTTAGCGATTGTAAGTTTGAGTTATTTACTATTACGAAAAACTTTTTTTTTTTTTTTTTTGACTAAACCAAATATTTAACAAACATGATCTAAAATACGTTTGTTAAGTGGGACATCACACACAATAATGATCTGCTTCCGGGTTCAAACTGTTGAGAGTTCCACTGATAAACACAGCAAAAAAAACGCAACTTTATCTGAATCTCCTGCTGAAATAACAATAGATAAAATGCCAAAAAGTGTTTTACACCTAATTTGAACAATATAGCTCACCATTTTTAATGCCAGAAAAGCATTACTAATGAAAATCCAGAGTAACTGTAATATTTCTTTGTGATCAGATGTTTGAAAAGAGCCTGGTAGTCAGCTCTATAGCAGGTTAAAATCAACAAAATTCCATCATAGTGAAGAGGGTTAAAGCTCCCCTGGACCTGGAAGTAGAGCAATGACCTCATCATCTAACAACGTATTGATGATCTCTACAGAAATCCCTGCACAGGACTGTGGCTGCCAATCACTCACACTGGCACACACATGGCAACACATTCTCATTCATTCTTATATTCATGTTATAAAATATTTGTACATGCATTTTATAACGTGTATATAGTGAGGTTCTGCTGTTTTACATCTGATCAATCCCTAGCTGAGTAGTTTTTTTTTTTTTTCAGTAGCTAGCATAATATTCTACTTGAGTAATTTGCGACCATTCACGATTTCCATTTCATTGCAGTGAATCTTACTGCTCTACAGAGATTGAATTTGAATCTCAAACATTGCACAAAATTCTAAAATAGCATCAAAATACCTTTGTGTGGACACTTACATTTTAAAATCCATATTGGCTTAACATAATTACTTTTTGTGGTTAATGATTAATCATCCCTTAATAATTTGTTTAGGCAACCAGTTAATTTATTTAGAAAAGTGCTTCTCCACTGCAGTGTGAGTTGATACATTATTCTGACATAATCTATGGTCTTTTCCAATGTTTACTGACAATAATTTTGAAACGAAGTTCGTTCAAGGTTGCCATAGAAACTAGCTGATCCTCAATCTGAGTGACTGCCCATCTGATGTGCCCATTGAGGCACCTAATCTCTGCCTTATCCGTTTTTCATCGTCACATAACATTTTCTGTTAATTGTTCTCGCAAATTGAAAATTCTGTATTTGAGGCAAAACACAAGTAGGCAATAATGCAATTCGATTAATTCTCTCTGTAAATAAAGACAACAAACAACAATACCTTGCAGTGGAAGGTATTGGCTTCCAGCCTTCAAATTGTAGCAAAACATTATTTATATATTTTTTCTTTAAAAGTTGGATTTGTGGGGAACAATGTTATACATCTGCATCGATACAATGAACAACTAGCTGCTAAGTAAACTGATAATGTAAAGTACATTGTGTTAATGTTTTATAACAAGGCTCTGATATAAATTTAGTTTCACTATTTTCCATATTGTGTTATGTTGCAGCCTTACTCCAAAATTGATTAGATTGTTATATAAAAATAAAAAAAATATTAATAATGTATTTTGAAGTATCTGTAAAATATGTTTTTCGTGTGTGCCAAAATAAATCCCTCCTACCGCCTAACAGTGGCACCTGAGTAATAGTTTCAAAATGACACTGTGTAAAACACTCTTTCTGTGTTTTATATGATGCAAAACTGCATTTGTACTCCGGTAATTTAATTTGTCAAAGAATGCCATCTCTTTAACCAAACTGGCTACATAATCAAAACTACATTTATCTCCCACTTAATCCCTACTGAACCAGTCCAACTCCCTGTATGCTTTCCTGGTTAATGTAGTGTGTAACTACACACTGTAATACATGTTGGTTTTGCACTTACTTTTTCAATTTTGTTAAAGGGACTTGATGCAAGTTGGTCATTTTATTCTCACTACTGCCACCTCAGGTCTTACGTGTAACTGCAGCTTCTATATTAAGCTTGTGCATGACGGCACTTTGGACCCGAATAACAACTTTTTGAGTGACAGTGCAGGATTTTAGAGGCAGTTGTAGTGAACAGGTCTGGGCTCATTCTACACATTAGGACATTGCTGGAACATGTAGGGGGAGGAAAATGCATAATTTAACTATTTTTCAACTCTGTGTAATCTGTTTGCAAATATGAAAATTTGTGTTGTTCACAGGGAAATTCAGCTGTTAAGAAGACTTCAACACAAGAATGTGATTCAGCTCGTAGATGTGCTCTACAATGAGGAGAAACAAAAAATATATCCTTGCAATTTTTTTTGCTGTGGCATGTTGGCTGTATTTTTCTTGTTATGTGCACAAGTATTGTTTTTTTTTTCCTTGACTAATCATACGTATATGGTGATGGAGTATTGCGTTTGCGGAATGCAGGAAATGTTGGACAGTGTCCCCGAGAAAAGGTTTCCAGTATTTCAAGCTCACGGGTAAGTGTCTCCTTTTTCTCCCTCACCCCAGCCTTTCTATTGGCCTTTGGATATATTTAGTCCAACTCACTCCGCAGTCTCTGCTTCAGGCCCAAATTTAGATTCAAGACACCACAGCCTTTACTGTTGAAATAACCAGTCTGAAGACTCAAGAATTTGATTAGAACTACCAGTGTTGAGTCTCCAGTTTATTCAACAACTTTTACTAATTGCAGGTATTTTTGTCAACTTATCGATGGCCTTGAATATTTGCACAGCCAGGGAATTGTCCACAAAGACATCAAACCTGGCAATCTGCTTTTGACCACTGATGGGACACTAAAGATCTCAGATCTTGGTGTAGCAGAAGTAAGAAATATTTAATTATTATCTATATGTTTCATATGAAATGTATTTATGAAATGTATTACAAAAATACTTTTATTATTTGCAGGCTCTTCACCCATTTGCAGAGGATGACACATGTCGTACCAGCCAAGGCTCTCCAGCTTTCCAACCTCCAGAAATTGCTAATGGGCTGGATACCTTTTCAGGGTTTAAAGTGGACATTTGGTCTGCAGGAGTAACACTGTTAGTATTGTAGCATCCTAACGCATTATTGTGATGATACTGACTGAGGATTCAAAGGTAGTAGTTAAACTGTTCTTTAAGGAATCTGGAGTTGTGGCTTAGTTACTTAGCTTGAGTCCAAATAGTATGTTCATTACTCAAAACCAACTATTTTATTTACTGAGTCTTGGACTCAAACTAGCCCTATTGAAGCCTTAGAGCCAACCTTGACTCGGCTCAAGTCTTAAGTCACTCAAAAAGACACTACTTGACTTATACTCTGGCTCTGATTGACTTGCGACCCGAACTGCTAGTCTAAAAATAGTGAATTGTCAAGGGATTAGCCGTAAATGTCCGAATGAGAGACCTTTGTTTTCTTTTGTCAGGATGTTTCAGAAAAGGGGTGTAATTTCATGTTTGGTTACTAGTATTTGTTTTATTTTCATTCAGATACAACATTACAACAGGTCTTTATCCATTTGAGGGTGACAATATCTATAAGCTTTTTGAAAACATTGGAAAAGGAGATTACACTATTCCCGAGGAGTGCGGACCTCTGCTTTCAGATCTGCTACAAGGTGCGTGTGCCTCTGTGACAATGTTTCAAAGCATTTGTTCTCCACATATACAGTATGAATGGTGAAAAGTAAGATGTCAAGAGACCTCTTACTTAAACCTTTTTGAGGAACAGGCCCAGCAGGTGGCACCATAACACCAAAGTGTCTTGAGTTATGAAACATTGGAAAAACTTTTGATCAGAATCAGATTTGGTTTTACTGCCATTTTAACTGAACAGGTTCACAAACGAGGAATTTTGAAAACTTTATTTGGAAACAGCAGTAGCATAAGTGCTTCAAGCACAGCTCTGTCTGTGTGGAGGATCCATTGATGCCTAAGGATGAAAAATACAACTCATCTCATTGATGAAATCCAAACATCAATTCTTAAAACTTACATTTTAATAAAATGGAAATGTTTTTGATGTTCATATGATACAGTAACTCCATAATTGCATAGCCAAAATAAGTCCTGCCCATAAATGAAGTCCATTATATAAGTGATTGCAATGTCATCACATCTGGTCCATTAATAAATGGAATGGTAGCTTTTTGTAGAGTGCGTTTCACATGACACCCAAGTCACCCAAAGCGCTTCACACATTAATGTATTAAATGATTATGTGATTGGCCAAAAAAAAAATTAACAAGTGGGACATTGCTTCCCTTGTGCTGTAAAAGATAGATGGTCATTTTAAAAACAGCGTTTGATGCTAGGATGCATCAGTTGTTTGCTGACCATTCACCAAAACATATGTATACAACACTATTAGCTCGTATTAAAATTAGCACCCAGGACTGGCCTCGTGCATTTAGCCTGCGCCTTGTAGCATGAGAAGACAACATTCAGAAGACTGGTGAGTAAATGTTAAATGTAATTTGTCTCTTTTAAACCTGTTTATTAGGAATGCTGGAGTATGATCCTGGAAAGAGGTTTTCTATACAGAGCATTAGACAACACAAGTGAGTCGTTTGACTTTTACCTATACAAACATTGACCATCGCCCTATAGTGCGTAATTTGTCATTGAGTGCATTTCGCTTCTTAATTGTTACATAGCTGGGTGCGTAAGAAACACCCCCCATCTGAGCGCCCGGTGCCTATCCCGGCCAGCGCTGAGAGCAGAGACCCTTGGCGCAGTATGACTGTGGTACCCTATCTGGAGGACCTGCACGGCTACACAGAGGACGATGATGACGAGCTCTATGATGGAGAAGATGAGATCATATACACTCAGGACTTCACAGTGCCAGGTGAATAATAATGCCACAATCTACCTTCTATGCCATCAGCACAGCTTCTATCTTTAAAAACTAGAGCCCTAATACCTTCATTTATTCTTGAGTTCTGTCTCCATTTTTTGTCTGTTGCTTGGCAACAATCTATATTAAAAAGTCGGTGGATGAAGGTCAAAAACACTCAATGATTTGCAGGGAGAGTATGAATGATTATTACATTTTCTGAATTGACAATTCATTTTAGATTTATGTGCTTAAGTCTGTTGTAATAGCACAATAGTGTTTTTAAGTGATATGTGAACAGTTTGTTTATAACTCAACTGAATCATTGCTTTTTTTTTATAATTGTGTAGGACAAGTGTCTGATGAAGATCATGATCAAGCAGACCACAGTCCTGCTATGGCTAAACCAGTTTGTGCAAATGGAACAGAAGGAGTATCTCTCAACAACAAAGCCAAAGCCGAACGCAGATCATCCTCTTCATCAAACCCCTCACGAAAAGGGGTTTCCACAGCCAGCAAGATTCGCAAGCTCTCCACCTGCAAACAACAGTGACCCCTAACCCATCGGTTAGTGTTTGAATTTCAGACGAGACACCAGTCTGTAAATAGGGACAGCTTTTTAAGCTTTTTAGTGAGGTCTATTTTCAAGCTATTCCAGCAAAAAAAACATTTTGATATAGCGGTGTAAAAAAAACTGAATAACTCTAGTTGAAGTTATAGGAGAAGAGGGTGGACTTTAAGCAAACCGTTCTTTGGTTATTTGATCAAGAATTTTCGCCAATTCTAGTTGAACCTCAAACAACCTCAACATGATGCTGTTGAATAGGTTAAGGATTGAGGTCTATACTCAGTGCCGTGACTCACCGCTAATGTGTTCAAATGTGCACACACAACACGAACAATTAACCTTGCTCTGTTAACAGAGTCTGGAGTTGGTGTCCTTTTATTAGAAACTTAATCCATCATTTTATTCCAATGACTCGTCTGCGATTTAGAATAGATTAGTTCTCAGTTTTTTGTTATCAAGTTGTTGTTTTTTCCACAGATCTGTCCAGTCCAAGTTTGGAGATGAGCCTGCTGACGCTGGTTCCCGCTTAATCCTTGTGGACTACCAGTGTACAGAGTCATACATTTCAGTCATGAAAGGACAACGTACAATGTTTAAAACCCTGGAAAAACCTATTTCTCCCAACGTAAACGGACTCCTTCAGCTTCAGTCATACAGTCAACTCTGCATCCTCTTCAAAGTCAGTGTTGCTCCGGACTTTAAAGTTTCACCTCCACTGTTGAGTTCAACCCACTCTTGTTTATTTTACAACATTGTTTTTTACAGAACCCTAATGACCATTTTAAACATATTCTGATGTTATAACAGTTAAAGAAAAATATTAAAATTCTCTATTTAAATCATTGATAAATGATGATAGTCCTTTTAACTTCCATCAACCAACACTGCATGCCGTACAGCGCTGAAGAGCCGGAAAGCTCTTGCTTTGTGAAGAGACTGATCAACTGAAGCCTTGAAATCCACTGCTTTTAATTTCCATTTAGATATTTTCTTTTTCAAAAAATAATTTTTAATTATTATTTATATAAAATGTGTCCCGATCAGGTCGTTTTGTTGAATGATCCTACTCATTTAAGTTGAGTCTATTTTTGTTAAGCAATACAAGTCAGTTGTTTATTTACTGTTATGTGGTCATTCTTGGTGTTTGACATTTGAGTCCTGTACTTTCTTCCGTGGGTGGTTGCTCAGAGCAGATTTGCCCAGAGCTTTGGTGTGTATCTGGAGCTAATGCAGGTGGGATGCAGGCAGCAGCAGCATTGAAGGCTCTTTGTTGTGCCCATCACATCCACTGAAGCACTGCCTCTCCTCTTACGCATCATCAGTCCCTGGCTGGGAATAGATCAGAGAGCAGGTGAGTCACAGCTCTGAGGGAGGAGGGAGTAGCACTTCCTGCGTCAGCAAGGTCCACTGTGAGGTTCTCCACTTAAAAAGAAAGGCACAGCTCGTTTTTCTGCGTCACAATGGGGGTTTGTAATAATAGATATGCTTGACACATTCTCTTCAACAGCTACCACAAACCGTGTTGCGTAGTAACTGAATACATGTATTTAGAATACTCATTTTGAGTAACTGTATTCAGGTACAGTTACTCTTTCATTTGAGGGTGTTTAGAATACAGTTACTTTATTGAGATCAAAGCAATGCATATACTCAATCCTTAAATTTAAGTTTCATATTCATAACAATGAGAAAGAAAGGATCAAAACAGCTGAGTAAAGTTTAGCTCTGTCCTTCTGAGCTGTGGGCGTTTGCAAAGTGCTTTTTTCGTTCCTAAATGGTGGTAAATAAGTTCATATCAGGCGTGCAACAAATACAGCCTAAACCTCTTTATCAAACACCGCTTTTATGCTTTAATATTATGCAAGTCAACAGTACTCTCATTGGACAAAGTAACGGAACGTTAAATACATTTTGAGGCAAGTATTCTGTAACTAAATCCATGAATACAAGTATTCTCCCAACGCTTAGCACAAATGACAGGAAAAAGTTGTACAAGTTATACGGCTTCTCTTTATTTGAAAAATATTCAGAGATGATAAAAGAAGGTGGGCAATTGTTTTGCCTTTCGTAAAGGCTGCATGACATTTGCATTTACACCATGGGTGTTCAGAGCTGACACAAATAGTTTATGTAGATTCGGGCAGTGATCTGTTATGGTCCCAGACCAGTGTAGTGCAGGAAAGAGATGTTGAATGTGTGCCCATGAATTATCTTCATTACTTGTAGTTTTCCAAATGCCAGAAATTCTCTAGCTTTAACATGCATCTAAATTATCCACAATAAAAATGTGTAATGAATGCAGTATCAGTTTCTATATCTGAATTGGAACAAGCTGGCATAATTAAAAAGGTTTTGTGGTATTGCACAACAAAAAGAGCTTTAGCTTTGATTTCAGCAACTAAAATAATTCAGACTTGTTTTTGACGTCTTCGGTACGGACATGACCTTGTGAGATGTGGAAGGATTTGGTCATTCACAAGAATCACTGAAATGTATAAGCTTGTGCCATATTGAAAATGTTAACCTGTTTTACATTGTTTTTGCTTGGCAATCTATTGCTAAAGCTCTTTAATTATGCAGAGACAGATGGCCAACAGGCAAACGTGACAAAAATAGATCAAATATGAATATAAAAAATATTGATGTACCCCTACCACTCTGTTTTTGTTGTCAAAATTCTCTTCACAATTCTTATTATGCTCCCTGACCAAATACATATTCATACCCTGATGGTGGAATAAAAGGACACTTAAGGAATGATTTCACAAGGGAATAATGAGTGTCTGACACTGCCAGTGTTTTGTTTCTTCCCCTCAAAGTGCTTTAAGTTAAAACTGTACATTATTGACATACACAGTCACATACGGTAGCATGCTGCAAATTCACAGTAAACATATTTTTTTCATTCAAAGTATTCAACTACAGTATTTAAAATGAATCATGGCGGAAATAATATAAGGGCCGTAACATTTCACAGCACAAGTTTGAAACAATACTAGGGATGTTGATATGAGCATTTGATATTGTGTAAACATAACCACACACATTTTATGAGTGTTTGTATACAGTATGTTGAAGCATATCATATGGGTTTAAAGTCAGGCGAGGCTGTCTGAGCAGTTGCTACAGCACCCTCGGTCCTGCCCTGGTTAAGCTTCTCTCTGCCTCTCAGACCACCATAGAGTCTTTCTTCCACTGACACCACCAGTTTGTCTGCCAGACTGCTCTCTGATAGAATAACTTGACTGCTGTTATTGTTTCTATTGACTCTTGGGTTGATGTGGCTTGTTTGGTCTGTGGCCAAGAGTGAGTTGCTTGTGCTTTCAGTGTCTATGTTTGAAGAAACACACTCAGTATTTTCCTCACATCCCGTCACCTCTGCATCTTCTAAGGATGTTCCTATTTCCCCTGTAGTTCCTTCTACAACTGGCTCTTTGTTCTCATTGCTCTGTTTTGCTGCCTCCTCACTGGTTGCAGACTCGCTGGCTTCTTCATCGGCAGCACTTGCTATTCTTGAAAGTGTGCTGTGATATCGAGTGTCAAGGGGGTATCCTGCACTGTCCCCACGCCTCAGTGGAGTGAACCTCTGCCTTTCCAAAGATGGCGAGTACCTTCCTCCTGAACTGGACCCTGGATCGCTGTATTGCTTGTGTCTCTGCCATTGTTTCCTCAAGTGGACTCGAGAGCGCCGCCTTGTGCGCAGAGGAGAGTCCTGCTGGTCAAACCTCGGGTCATGGCGGAGAAACTCATTGAACAGGGCATCTGTCTTCTCATCAATGCTGTAGTCACGGCGACGGAGGCGAGGCCTATGAGGACTTGTTGGCTGCGGTTTCATTACTGTAGACACAAGATGGGATGGAGGCTCGGGCACCTGTGGATGAATGGATTTTGTATTAGAGTCTTGTAGAGCAGCTGACTGACTGGAGCTGTTTTGTAGCATCTCATTGCTTTCTGTTAGGTCGTCTTCTAGCTCTTCTTGAAGCAGCCTGGCCTCCACGCTTTCACACACTGAACCCTTTCGTCCAGAGTTTGTGAAGAACAATCGTCTCTCCGATGCGGTCTTCCCCCGTGATGCCCCAGATGTTCCAAAAAGCCTCATGTCCTCAGGGGCTCTGGCGGGTGCTTCAATGGAGGCATATCCACTGTCCATCTGCAGCAGCTTCCTGTTTCCTGACTCTCCATCTCCCACTGCTCCATTGCTAATATCGCTGTTACCACTGGGACCTTTGGGCCTTCCATATTCCCCCACTCCTTCACCCTCTGGTTCATCGTCCAGGTCCTGGGACAAGCCTGTGTCCAGACCAGGGCGAGCACCCGCTCCTCCAAATGATGAGACGCTATCTGCGTCACTGCGGATTGACTCCCGGTCTGTGCTACTCTGGTCTGAAGAGGCATATTGCTCCAAAGAGGCGCGTAAACTCCAGATGTCTCTGTAAAGGGAGGGGGGTGCCTCTGTGCTTTCCTGGTGGATGAATGACTGCGATGAATCAGAGTGCGTGCGCTGCCTCACCATAGCTCCCAATAGCACACCATCTCCATCTACCATTTCTGCTTGATTATTGTTTAGATTTTCCTGTCCATCTGTCATTTTGAGTATACTTTCTTGAACTGTTTCCTCATGTTGTAACTCAAACAAGTCATCCTCTTCAATAAAGTCATGCCTTACACTAGCAGGTTCCGTGTGAACGGCTGTCTGAAGAGGGTTTGTTTCCTCATCTTTCACCTGAGCCTTTTCTTGTCCCCCATCATGGGGAAACAAGCAGACTTTTTCTCTGCTTGTGTTGTCAGTTACTCCATTCTCCATCATGGCCTCCAACTTGAGCCTGCATAGAGGGGTATGAAACTTGGTTGATCATCACTGGTTGATCATGAAAGTTTGTGGAAGGTGACATACTGTACCTGCTGAAGAAGACTGGTGGGGTGGGTGCAGTAGTTGGATGGGTCAGACACTCTGCAGACAAAGACTGGAGTCCACTGCTCTCAATGGGAGACTGTGGGAAAGATTCAATTGTGTCATCTCTAAGGGAAGAGTCCTCTGTGTGATCAGTTGTTTCACTTGCTGCTCGTTGTCTCTGGAAGGGCCGTCTTTTGGGTGATCCTAATTGGAAAAACAAGCTACATTAAACCACATATGGCTATTATATGATTTGATATGTTTAATAAAATTAAAAACCTTGCAGACCTTTATCATCAAGGCTTGCTGCCCGATGGCTTGAGTCAAACTTCCATCTTTTAAAATATGGTCCCGCCCCCTCCAGACTAGCATGGCGCCGCAGTTTTGAGAAGAAATTAAGAACTGATGCCTGCCCCAGGACTTGAAATGAGGCACTTTCCTGGCCTCTTTTAGATTCTGGCTCACCCCTGTTCCCAAAAGTCTCCATCTGTGAGAATGAATGTAAAACAAAGTAGGTGTTATTGGATCATTTTTGTGTGAATAAGGTAGAGAACAGAAAATAAGCTCTCAAGACACTCATTTGTGTCTTAGTTTATTGTCTGAACGTTCTGCATACTGTGCCATGGAGACTACTTCATGCAGTATGATGTTCTTTTAAAGCTGCACTGCGTAGAATATTACCCAATAAATAAAACTGAAATATGAGCATTTGTTATATGACAGATATTTTCATCATTGAAAAATACCTCATAAATGTACAAACAAATGTGCCTTTGCTGTGAGCGGCTCACCTCTCCTAAGACATGACTGTAACTTTACCGGGAGAGGGTACGACTCCTTCCCGTCTCCATGGAGATGTGACTAAAGGCATTAGAATTTGAGATTTGAACAGGTGAGGTTCTCCATTCTTTGATTACCCACTGCAGAAATAGCATTTTCTGTGTTGAGCTGGTCATTAGGAGCATGTTCAACAGTATAGTCCAAAATGTTACGCAGTGACCTTTAAATAAAATAATAGGTGTGAAGTTTGTGCCCAGAAGCCCAAATGTTTTCCATCAACTGTACTGGGTTGTTTGCATTGAGAACAAAGCTGTTGAGACCTGTTCAGGACAGGTGAGCGTGAACAAGGTTAAATAAAGGTTTGAATGAATACAGCTTTCGTCTTCCGCAAACTTTTAGCCTTACATTTAAAGATAAATGTAGCAAACATATGACGGTTAAAACTGAGAGTGCAGAGTTAACAATCAATACAGTCTGGATAGAGTGTGCACGTACTGTCTGGGAGCGTCTGTGTGGGGGTCTCTTGACTAAGGAAGACCGTGTCCCCTGGTCCATTATGACAGAGTGATGAGGGTCCCCTGGCAAACCGCCAACCCAGTCCAGAGGATCCGCAAAGACTCTTCTCTCACTTAACTAAAGAGATCAAGTACTTCAGAGATCTGTATTACATGAGGAGAGATCCTACTTGAAGTTAAAGTGTAGACCTGATAGATGCTGAGAGGCACTTTAGAAGCTGGAGCCTCATTAATGTTCACTGTGCTGCTTTCAGCTGAGTCACACTCCATAATGGTCAGTATCTTCAGATCACACGGAGCTGGAGGCAAGTGCAGATGAGTCAAACGGGCCTTTTTTAGATGATGGAAGTCTCCTTCTGTCAGAGTATATCTGAGGAACAAGACCCTCATGAACTGCTTGAACTAACAATCACATATTTCTGCTGTAACCTCACCTCCGTCCTTTGTCCTGAGAAGCCTTCTCCTGTTCGTAAAGTGCAGATTCATTAAAGGAAACTCTACGGCCAGTGGTGGCTGTGGAAACAAATCGCTCCGAGTCCCCATCGTGACAGCTTGAAGCTGAAAGAGCGTCTGAGTCATCCAAACGAATGGTGATTTCTTTGAGGCAATGGAGACAAGGACAAGGTAAAGCCATAAAGGAGTTGGTATCAGCAGCAGAGAAGAACAAAAGTTATGTCTCTCGTCTCACCTTGGGTGGGCTGAGAATCCTCTACATAAGTGGTGTTTGTCTTTTCAGGGTCATCGCTCGCTCTGTACAACACATAAGTAATCATTTTTGTCATTCTCTAAAAATGCATTGACATTATGCAACAACATTGAGATTTAAGGTCCAAAATGTCAGGGCTTTATTCCAAATCTTGGGCTCTAGTGGGTCCTCACCGGGAGTAGCGGCGCCCCCCCATGCAGCAGCGGTGACAGAAGAGCAACAGTAGAGACACCAGCACCAGGCTGCCCCCAGCAAACACACTCAGCACCACCAGCAACAGCACATAGTTGTCCACCTGGCCCGCTGACACTGGCACATCCTGGCAACAGCAAGACAGTGTCAGTGCATTAGAATGGGACAAAAGTCACATTTAATGAACCATGGCTGCATGCATATGTATCATGATTACACAACAGAACGCCTCTATTGGTTTCCTTATGCTTGACATGGTTTAAATCGGCAGACATCACTTTGACAGCTTAGCACTCGAGGTACTGTAACTTGTCCTTTTAAGATTCACCAACTACAAGCCGTGATGCGTGTCGCAACACTGCTCTCCTCAGTTCTCTGGTTGATTATTCATTGTGAGTGAGGATGCTAATCGAAAGACTATTAATTTAATTTCCTAGCTCTTCAGAATGAGAGCCACTGCGAGCTAAAATGCTTCATAGGGAGGGGGAGGGAGAATAGAGATGCACACGAGTAATAATATAATCCCCACACCAGGTTTTCCCAGCTCTACTCCAATCACCACTCTCTCTAGTGGAGAGTGGAAGTGATTGGAAAGAGCTACGGTCTCTGGTTGAATATTCATCATTTAGTGTTGTATAATCAATGATAATGTGGAAACTTACCAAAGTAACTCAATAAGAACCGCCACACAAACCACACTACGATCTTTAGAGGACTCAAGGTCACTCGTCTTAACTCATGATGTAGAGCAGGGAAGTGATGCAATACAATCTTAGTAAATAAAATAACCTATGAAAGTAATGCTTTCTTTATTTGATCATTTGAATATTTAGTCATACAGTGCCAAAGTAAAGGCTGGGAATCAAATGCACAAAACTGCTTTATTGGCTGGGTGTATTCAGCAGCTGTTTTCTGAGATATTTTAGAGTTTGGAATCACTGAAAACCCCTTTTTTTTCTTTAAAGGATTTTTTGGTCCATAGGCTGTATTCGATAGGACAGCAAAGGGTGAAAGGGGGTTAACAGTAAGAACAGACATTCATCAAAAAATAATAAATGCCGGGACAACACTGAGGACCGAGCACTGTTCAGTGTGCAGCAGCCTTATCGTTCCCTAAAGCTTGTCTACAAAACAAGTGAACTGGTAAAAATTGAGTTTGTGGAAGGCAAAATTTGTCTGAGTGGCACGGATCAGTCATGAAACGAAAAATGATTAGGGTTCAGTTCAGAATGAAACTGATGTATGCGCTTACCCTCAATTGGCTGCACAAGGAAACTCCATCTTTTATAAAGGCCTTTTTTTTTTTCAATTCTAAACAGAACTCTCACTATTCCGGACTGAGCATCAAAACAATGCTGGGATGTCATCTGCATAACCTCTATCAAAGCCAATCAAGACCCAACAGCAACAATGTGATGATGCCACAATTACTTTCTCAAATGCAACACATGTCTTTTATACCCAAGTCCAAATGAAATAAAACTGCTCCTCCTGTCCAGTCAATTCATGTTATCCCTTCAGCTAATCAGTGACAGTGAGGTAGAAGCAAGAAGCATTTTACGTTTGTTCTGTTGGTTGCAAAATCATGTGAGGAACATACTGATATTGTAATGGCACAGAGCAATGCTTTGTTTACGGCTGTAATGAACTGAACTGAACTACTGCCTCAATAACAGCAGGGCACACCGATTCAGTTTGTTAGTTAACAAAATCTGCTATTTCTACAAGTTCAGCTGAACAGCAACAATAACAAAATCAATCAGCTCGACTCGAGTAGAGAGGCTGCGCACTATAGTCCTTTCTCAATGCAAATGCACACATATACAGTTGGCCTCCAGCACAGGGGTTCCAGACCAACATCTCGGGACCCCCACTGTAAAATATAAATACTGTAGTATTTACGAGGGAGTGCTCTCAAAGTGAATTTTGTTGTGATTAATTTCGCTATGACATTAAAGACCTATCCTATCCTAAATTCAGGTGCACGACATTTCACTAAAATATGCTGCTTTAAATCAAAAATCCATCAGGTTCATTGTTAAGAATTTAAAAAAACATCTCCCCCACCCCCGCCTCAGTGTCTCCCGACCCCTACTCTAGAACAGTATTTCTGAAAATCCATGGCCTTCTTTTTTTTTTTAGTAATAGGTATTTTTCTTGAGCAGATTTGGCTTATACTAAATGTATCCATAATTTAGGCCCACTCCAATTTATGTCTAGTGTAGATCCTTTTAGACCCGGATTCATCTAGATTGGATCTTGATCGAGGCCTGGTACTTGGAGGTCACCTACTATATGAGGTGCTATTCAGTGTTGGGGGCAACGTATTACAAAAGTAGTAAGTTACAAAAATATATTGCATTATTCAGTAACTAAGGAAAGTAACATATTACATGATACTGTAGTATATTTGTCATTGCAATTCAAGTAACTCAAGCTACAAGTGCATTTAAATGGTTTGTATTTATGCACGAACCAAAAAATACCAAACTCTTCCAAATAAAATGCAGCACCAAATCTAGTTGGATACTGGTGTATATATACACACTACACACCATGTTACCATCACCAAAACAAAACACAAGAATGGGCAAAGCAACAGCAAAGGAAATCTTTGACTGTACTTTTACTCTGTGTCATTATTACTTTATTCAGTTTATATTTAGGCAAAAGTAACTCAGAAGTAACTCAAAGTAGTGTAACTCAGCTACATTTTTGAAACATTAATATGTAATACAAACATATTACATTTTTAACGCTGTAACTACTAATATAGAATATATTACATTTTAAAGTAACTTGCCCAACACTGGCGCTATTATTGTATGAGGTTCTACTTGGTGTGAATAGTTTGAGAACCAGTGCTCTAGCAAAAATAGATGTGGCCGCCCACCCACACCCGCCGGGTCGCGACACACTCTACCTCGCCCACTCACTTAGGTCACAAGTCTTGGTTTTTTTTACACTGCTTGAGCTTCAGTTTAATCAGTAAAGTGTTAGTAGGTGCATGAGGTGATGCTCGGCCAAGAGGATGGATAAAGGGTGGGGTGGTGTCACACTCACCGTGGAGTTTTCAGTCAGACTCTTCAGAACCGGTAAATCATTGCTCATGGTCCAGGTTTATGTGAGGGAGCCCTGCACAAAGGCACAAGAGTATTCTTTGTGTAACAGATAATAGAATAATAATTATATAATTTAAAATAAAAACTGAAGAACTTGGCCATTTGTGGGCACTGTGCATCTTATTATAAAGCATATTTTCTAGTTTTCTAGCGTTTCAGTGTAATTGACTCTGAAATGTTGCCTGGCAAGCTGTGAAACGTGCCTGTAAAACCATCCCTGAGAAGAATTGGCATGCTACAAATATGTTAGGAAAGTTAGGCATGAGTTGGGAGTACAACTAACATTTCGATTTAGTGGCTTGCTCTTTCATTGTTTGTTATCAGAAAATCAAGTATAGGGCCTTTAAGGTCACTTGGTAGCTTAGTTAGCTAAGTTATCGTGATGCATATATTAGTTTTTTCTATTCATAATATATTATTCGTAAACAGATGATCAGTCACACACATGTTGTTGTCTTGTCTCATTGTTATTTTGTTTATTTAAGACTCAGTGAGTCAGAAGACAACGTTAATATTTACAAAAGCAGCAGGGATCTTATCTGTCGCCATAACAAAAACATGCAGAGGGAGGCTGGTGGTCAAACACAACTATATAATTATTACTCAAGAGTAAAAAGGTAGCTGGGGAAACTGCTAGTACTGTGAGTACCGAGAACCTTTGTGAGAATAAAAGTCTGATTTACAATTAGTGACATAAATTATGAAAAAACAAAAAAGAAATGCCACAGAAATATACAAAAATATTTTTTTCTGAAGAATAAAGTACATGAAACACAAACTACATCAATAAAAAAACAAGTACAATAGGTTCCCCTCTGGGGCCAGGACTCCCCGAAAAAGAGATTCTTATCTGAGCGGGACATTCCTGGTTAAATAAAGGTCAAATAAAAAATATTTTTATTTGTGACATGAAGCTTTTCTCACTGAGAGATTTACTCACCACGGAAAGAGTAACTATTATATTTAAGTACAGAATACAGATACATATACTGTTTTATAATATTACTCAAGTAGAAGTAAAAAGTATCTCAGGTAAAACTACACTAAGAAGTACATTACTTCAAAATGTTGCTGACTACCTGCCTCTGAATACTGGCAATTTCAAATTGTAAATTTGGTGCATGATGCCCACTACTTGCGTTTTAGGCACAGATACAGTATTATATACAGGACATAGATGATAGCCATTCAGATACATTACTTAATGGGGCCATGTGGTCTGTAACATTAACATGGCGCTCCTAACTCCTCCAAAAGAGCATATTTAGCATATATAAAAGGCAGACCGGCTACAAGCCTCCACAGTCCAGGGCCTGTCAATCAAGGCCGCAGGCTTAAAGTTTTTTCATTCCAAAAGTCCTTTCCAAGAGTTATCATGTGGGTCACAGCAACCTTTAGAAAAAAGAAAACTCTTTGGAGTCAGACTTTTTTTTAGCTTTGGGGGGTGTTAAGTCTCCATTGGTTTCCATTTTAAAAAGCTTCTTTTGAAGTTGCCCCTGGCCAGTGGAATTGCAGCAATGTCAGCTCCCTTCCATGAAGACCAAAGAGAAGCACTATCCTCACCCAGTGGTTTTAGCACTTGTCTTGGTAAATGACCCTCCATCCCCATCTCTTAATATTTTTTCTTATTAAAAAAAAAAATATTATATTTATATTTTCTGTGAGGCTGAGTGTTTTTGGTTCTCAAAGCTGTGGGTGAGTTCTGGAAAATCAAAATCTTGCACATCTTCATTATTAGTGTAAAAAATAAAGTGTAAAAAATAAACAAATAGCTGGGACATATCATGAATTTGTTTCATTAGTTTGAAACGTTAAAAAGTGGGATTGTTTTGTTTTTTGTGCTCGAGTTTTAATGCTGTTATTTATTCATATATGAATATATTTTAAATGCTGGTATTATTAGACGGAAAAAGATACACAGCCTACGTCATCTAATGCCAGCTATGACTCAGGGTTGTAGGCTTTGGCGACTGATTTTAGAAAATGTCGTTTTTGGGAGGAAAAAGTGTAACAGCCGGCCCATGTATGTAGTTCTCCCTTCCCTGTTAATCCCGATCCCCGTGCGCTTGCATGTTTAGACATTAGACTCTGCCATCTCGACATAACGCGCCGATGGCTGTTTTGGAACACGGTCAAGGATGTGCAGAGACGTCGCCTGCAGCAGGGTGACTGACCGCTGCTCATACGTCTCAACATGGACGGGTATCGCGGTGTAGAGGATCACCTCTTTGCTGTGTGTACGGTTACGCACCGACGAGCAGCAGCTGGCGGCTCTTCACAGCAGAAGCATTTCTCCTCCTGACAGAAAAGTCACGGATAATCAGCGCAACCCTGCAATCATTGTTCGGTGTTCTCAACCTGCGGGCTATAAATCAGAGTCAGCCTTACACCTCGTTCACGGAACTTCCACGCGCACCGTGTCTCGCGAATTCAGATGATAATGATATAGAGCCAGCTGTGTCAGCTTTCTGTCTCACATCTTACATAATGAAATAGTAACAGGAGAGAGTGACGATCTTACCTGGGTGTGAGAGTGAGGCCTAAACGAGGACCATCCTGTGGTGACAGACTCCGTTTCGCGCGCCCCCCACACCAGTCCGCATACTTTAAATTGAGCCCTGTGAAGACTGTATAGTTATGAATGAACCCACACGCTTTAGACACTCCCACCGCCCTGCTCCCGCCGTGTCACGTGATCACACGCACCGCGCTGATCATGGTGGTGGTGGTGGTGGTGGTGTGTGGGAGTCGGCCCCAGGGCCGGCCCTTTCTCATTCACACACTCATGAATGGAGCTCTCTGTAATCTGATTGGAGGCGCGATACAGAGGCAGTTTTTTTTTTTTTTTTTGCAGAAATACTTGTTACCATGGAGCTGCGGCTTTGTGAGAGCGTTTTGCTGATGGCTGTGGTCTGTGTAATACAGAGCTTGACCAAAAAGTGTCAGTGTTGCACTGAAAAATATTGTTCTAATCACAGGCTATAAACAACAGGGGCTGTTTCACAGCGTTGATCCTTGGCCTTGTTTTTGAAGACAGTGTCTCGACCTATTTAGTCCAATACCCTTTTTAGTTAGTGATGATCTGGGTCTGGTGGAAGGACAAACTATTTGATTGAGACGGTATAGCCTTGGTAACTTGGTGTCAAACGTTTGAGAATGTTGCCTGTGATCATTTGTAAATAAAGTTATTCAGTTAAAGCTGTGGGTGTAAAGTAAACATATCAAAATAAGCAAAGCCCTTGTGCACCCCTGAACTGAGGTGGTCGTGGCTACTGGCTCGCCTGGTCAGGTCCAAATTGTAATACTGTGTCTCATCGGTAAGTGGCGCTGTGGGCACATGGTGGAGAACAAAGGGAGGAGAAGAGCGAGTGTGTTAAAATAAAAGCAGCTGCGGCGCGAGGCTCGTCCCAGTTCCACTCAACCCTCCTTCCACCGCGCAGCTCCACAGCGAGAGTAACGGTAAAGCTCTTTGGGGTTTATGGTTTGATTTTAGCCCATGAACCTGTGTATATTGAAATATTGATGTATTTGCTACAACGTTACGATCGTTAATTGTAATATTTTAATTTAATGCGATGAAATGGGACCAAAATGATTGCATGTCGCTAAACTGCACGAATAGAGAAAATAATGAAGCCGCGCAAACAATTCTCTTGTGAATCGATAATGCGAAACGTTTCTCTGATCTGTGTTTTTATCGAGTGACTGGGTGAAGAAAAGACGACATAAGTAAAATGGCGCCGAAGATAAAAAGCTAACGGTTAGCCATTTGTTACCACGCGTGGAGGCCCGAGGCCGCAAATCGACTGGATGCTTTGCATTTATATATTAAGTTATTAATACCACCGCATTTACAGATTCAATCAAACGTTCGAGAGTTGGTTCGTGCACGATTATTGTGTTTTGGTTCTTCTGGAATTAGGTCCTACTGACCTACTTCTCTGTGGCAGACCACGCTCTCTGTGGGTGTTGCAGCCTCCATCCAATATGACTGCAGCGAGTTGAATAAATTGTAAATCGATGTCTTATTTCTAGAACGATAACGATGTCGGACGAAGGAAAACTTTTCATCGGGGGCTTGAGCTTCGATACGAATGAGGACACCCTGGCTGCGGCCTTCGGAAAATATGGATCCATTGAAAAAGGTACGGACTCCATTTTGGACTCCATTGCGTGGGCATGGCAGTGAACGATGGCAATTGACACTAAATTTGTATTTTGTTCTCTTTTAGTTGATGTAATCAGAGACCGAGAGACGGGAAGATCCCGCGGATTTGGCTTTGTTAAGTACGACAATGTCGAAGATGCTAAGGACGCCTTGGACGCCATGAACGGCAAGGTAAATGCTCGTGTTGTAAGCGTACCGTTATTACGTTAGTCTTTTTTTGTTATTATTATTATTATTATTATTTTTTTTCAACCATTGTGTAATTGGCGCACATCCAATTTGAGATGGTCATGCTGAACCATAATTCGAGTTGCTGTGATGTTTACTATCCCATGTTCACTCTGTTTAGACTCTTGATGGTCGGGCAATTCGCGTAGATGAAGCTGGGAAGGGAAATCGATCCAGAGGAGGTGGAGGATTCAGCTCTGGACCTCGCGGTGGAAGCAGATTCAACAGTGGCTCACGAGGAAGAGGTGGACGTGGCTTCTCAAGAGGTCGTAATTTATGATGTGTCGAATGTGTGAATTTCTTGTTTACTCGTGTTTCTGTTCCAGGTGGCGGATACCAGGAGCGCAGCTATGGTGGTGACAGGAGCTACGGCGAAAGGAGCTATGGTGAAAGAAGCTTTAGTGGTGGCGATAGGAGCTTTGGCAGCGGCGGCGGCAGCGGCGGATACAGGAGTGGTGGTGGAGGAGGTTACTCTTCCGGTGGCGGTAGCTACAGGGACAATAGGTACTAGCACAATTTCTTTAATTATTCACTCGTTTCTGTAGCATTGTAATACTTACACTATTTTCTTTGTTTCTACACAATGGTTAGGGGGCAGAGCGGATCATACCGTGACGGATATGACAGTTATGGTAAGTATTAAAACAAATTTAAACATTTATGTTGGGGCCGTAAGTCACAACGATGGATTTAAACCAGCTCTCACTTAGCTGCCTTTTTTTTTCTTCTCGTATCCTGCCATGCCAATACAAATTATGCCCCAACATATGTAGAAATACATATTTGCGTCCATGTGGTTCAGTCTGAATGTCATTTGCGCCGCCCTTTTCCTTGGTGGACTAAAAGCCTGTCATGCCCCAAGAAGCACCAGCGCTTTATGTTGACATTGATAAGTGGTCATTTCCGAAAGTGAGGGAGGGTTTCACGATGGGTACAGTGAATTGTTGTGAACTCTTCTGACTGGAAACTTTTCAGTGTCTTTACTTGTGCCCACTTCTTATCCTCAGCTTCACACGAGTAAACAACTCCCTGATTCAAGATCATCACTTGGCTGGCTGTATTGCAAAGATGCGCTCCTCATGGAAAAAATGTCTACATGTTATTGCTGACCTTAGTTTGTAGTTCTGTTGTAATTGTTCAAGCATCTAAAGACTAAAGCCATACATACTGGTCATTCCTGAACTAACCATGTTTAACGATTTGACATGGCACAAATTAACCATGTTTTAAAGGCCACCGCATGGCCATTCAATTAAATTTGCTGATAAGGCACCATTCCTCAGATACCTGTGACTCAATACTTTGATTAGTTATCGGATTAACGTTTCCACATTCTTAAAAGCCCCATTTGTTGACGACTTGTCCAGCAAAGTTGCAGGTTTTCTAATTTGTAATATTGGGGCATTTACAACCCACCCCCCGCCCTCCCCGAATTATGTCCGTCCTGTTTTTAAACCATTTGAGGAAAGACACTCGAAACGGGCTTGAGAGATTTTATGGCAGTTTTTTTTTTTTTTTTTTTTCCTTCCTGAACCTAAGCAGCTGAGGGTCCTATATGTTCAATTTCCCAAAAAAGTGAATTCCTTTCAGACTGGTGAACTACTCATCCGAAGTGGCCGGCCGTAATGAAGTTGCAAAATGCACCTTGCCACAGTTTGCCCAAGGTATCTCCTGTGCTCTGCTCAACATTTGGATTTTTAAATGTGCTGTGAAATGGATGAATCTTGTTTCCAAAAAAAAAATGTAACTTAGTTTCCTCAAAGTAGTTTAAACCGGGAACCGTTTTGTACTTTATGTTCTTTGTATGATCGATTTATTTGTCAGTTTGGCTTCATGGAGCCCATTAAACAGACTGTGGAAAATGATCTTGATTCTCTGACTGTCGATAAAACTGCCATGGGCCTTAGCACTGCTCTGCCCTTTGACGAAATGTACTGATTAAGCTTGCTCGATATAGTATTTCCAACGATATTTGAAGTTAAACGTAAATGGTTCAGCCGCTCGAAAATAACACTGGTGTATGGTCATGTTAATCCTTCATTACATTCAGCTGCATCTCAATTCTACAAGTCCTTGGAGTGAACTGTTGCGCCTACCAACTTTTGCTGCTCAGAGATGAAAGCTGCTCTCTTGCCTATATCAAATGTGGAGAGTAGGCCAATGCACGTGAGGTAAATCCTTTTGCTTTGCTCACATCCTTCAACCAAGTTCCCATTTTTTTTAACTCCATGAAGTTCTCTAGCCTTGGTGTTCAGTGAAAATATGCCATGGCCATATCGATTATCCTTAAGCATTTAAGGAGCGTTTCTGGGCTCATTTTTCTCCCTCCACTAAAGCTCACCAGGGACTTGCTTTCCCAGTTATGGATAAGTCACTGTTCACTGCATTAGTGTCAATATTTTCAGGACTCTAATGCAAGGTGCCTAGTTTTTTTTTTTTATATATATAAATATATACACATTTGCTCTAGAACCATCAGGGGTGATATGTAAACCTCTCTGTTGCATGCATTTATCTGTAAAATATTGACACATGGACAAGTTTTAATTGGTTTTCTCTTTTTAGGATGAGCAAGGTGACCTACAGCTTTACCGGATTTCCTAAGTCCAGAAGACCAGCCCGTAATGTGGCATTGTTGCAGAACTGGTAATACATTTCGTCTAACTCTGCCCTTTTTGTTTAGTGGTCTTATATTAATAAGAGAACTGTCTTTAGGTTTAAGCTGGTTCTGTTCAATGGCGCCTGGTGAAGATCGAGAGATTTCATGACTGCCCGAGCTGGCCTCATCTAGTTCACACGGTTCCTTCAGTGGTTGCATTCATTTTTATTTATTAAAGTGGTTTTCTGAATCATTGTGGTTGTCAAATTATTTCTATCCAATGAGACTAGACATGTGAACAGAAGTGTTCCCACAGGTTGAGTAAATGTAAAGTAGTGCAGTGGTTCTCAAAGTGGGATCCGGGAGCCCCAGCTACTACATAGAGGGGCTCCCAAACCTTATCTACAAAACCAGAACTTTAAAAATTGATTTGATAGGATACATTTATTTGCTAGGGCTGGGGTGATCCAGTTTTGTCACAACCTGATACGCATCACGATACTCGGGCCGATATGTATTGCGATTAGTAATGTGTCAAGTCATAGAAACGAATGCCATTTACTGAATTGTTAAGACTGGAAAGTATTAAAGTAACTAACTGGAAAGGAATGTGATTAAAAAATGCCTCTAAACACAAGTATTGAAAGTACTGCGATAATCTATTAACTTGGTATTGCAACACAAAGTATTGCGATCCAAGTCCGATCCGATATTTTGTCATAGCCTTATTGTACCATTTCAAAACTAGTATTTAGCCTAGTCATTGCTAGATGTGAAATAGTAAAATTTCTTTAATTGTAAATATTTCCCATCCACCCCCTGAATCTGATTTGTAAATTTGAAAAACTTTCAACTTTACATTTCAAAAAGGGCCATGAATATGATTCACGTCTTAATTTTAAAAGCCTAAATCACAAAGAACAGCGAGTAGTGCTGTACAGGTAGTTACACAAGGAAAAGTTTGGTCCTTAAGTCATGATTTCTGTACTAGGAATAATGAAATTAAGTACTTTAGCACCACTTATTGACATGAGTGGGCGCAATGCTCTGCTCAGTCACCTACATGGACAAACCTGTGTTCCACTGGTGGTATAGCCGGGCTGACGCCAGACTAAAATCACAAGTTGTACAGTTCAAAATGATTTGAGTGCACACAGCAGCATGGCATTAGCCAGGTTACTGGTGGTACTCAGTCATCTGTAATTTTAGACCGTTTTAATTTGTTTCTTTCATGCATTTCACCTGACTTTTTTGTTTCTGCTGCCGTTACCATACAATTATGATTTAAACATTCCCAATAAGGTATAGGTTAGACCTGGTTTAGTCCAGTTGTCCCTGTTATCCCCATAAAAAGAATTTAACTGACCGTGTCAGATTGGTTCAATTTAATTGCTCTGAGACATCAATAGCTGGATCATTGCTGTAGCTCAGTCAAATCTGTTGACATTTTTGTGCTGTGTTTACAATTAACTCAAAAATATAACCAATTCTTATGTACAGAAAATCATATACTTTAATATGTACCATTTACAAGAGGAATTGAATAACGACTGAGGTCCACTGGGACTGTGTGGAAAAGCCTTTAAAGTTCTAAACGTAAAACATGAAACCAAAACGTTTGTGTAATAGCTCTTCCTTTGGCCGCAGGTTGAACAGCTCATCTGGCAGAGGGGTGACCCAGCGGTCTGTGTGGAACACACTCTCGCCGACCTAGGCACGAGATTAAGTAAATGTATATTATTCAAATTTGAATATCGTTTGTTTCGACATTCAGAACAGAGCAATTAAAGAATACCTTCCAGCCTGGGACATCCTTCATGATGATTGCCTCCTCTTCTAGGTTCTCCCGTAGTTTCTGTAAAGTTCTAGCCAAAACAAAAAGCTCAGTTAAAGCAAAAGGTTAATGTTGACTGGTGCTTTTGATATTAACTATATCGCATTTTACTTGCGGTCGTTTTCAGCCTGTAGGAGTGGCATTAAAGCAACTCTTGTTTCCAAATCCTCTATCTGCAAACGCCTATAAAAAACAACCAGACAGTGACTCAACTTACAGATGGAATATAAAGTATTTATTTCTTCATAACTCACCTCCTTTCTCTGTTCCACTTAAAAATTCTCCAATAGCCAAATACCATGGTTCCAATTCCAATGGCAAACATACTATATCCTGTCAAATACACACAATGTATAAGAGGCACAAATCATGCCTAACCTGTCGTAGTGAGGCTAAATCGTCGACGTTTTGTTTCTATTCACAGATGCTTCTTCTTAGCTCTTGAGAAGCGAAAAGTCCTCAACTCCATCAACACAGTCCAGTCGACGATTTAGCCTCACTACGATGAATACTTCCTGGACGAATGAGAGCCTTTACTAACGATGTCTAACCAAATTCACAAAACAAGCATCCTCGGTCTCCTCCCGCCTTGTGGATTACAAACACGCCATTTCTTAAATAACACGATCATTTCTCGCTACATGTAGGCAAATGGTGAGCTCTGTGTGGCTTTGTATGTTATTAGCATGGCTAGTTAGCTGCTGTCATTAAGTGGCTGACTGCAGACGTGCTTTTGCTTAAAAGTGACCAAAAAATTAAGACGTAACATGAGCACACATTTACCAGAAAGTCCCCGTTTTGGTAGATTTCTTTTGTAATCAATTGGGCCATAACCTCCCGGTGGAGGCATGTCCTGCTTCACCTTGGACCCCGCCATCTTTCTCCAGGCTCCAGGCTGCACAGCACGTCTTCTTCTTTTAGTTTAACTGGACAATGTATGGCGCATGCTGCCACCTACTGTATCGAGTATGAAATTACATTGTGCCATAAAACAGAATGACACAAACGTGATTTTATAAGCACAAAGTGAAAGAGTGAGCAATGGTATGAGAAGGGTAACGTGAAAAAACACTATTTAAGCTACCTTGCCACCATTTGATTCATCAGATCTCATATCTGTTTAGCCAGATTGTGTCTCCAATGTCTGTGCCATGTGTCACTCAATGTTTTTTGTTTTGTTTTCTGCAACCCTTTGCCTAAACCAAATGTAAACCAATTGGTTCTGTTTTTCCAAGCCATATCGCAAGGTGCCACAATAAACGCTACATGGGTCAAAAGTCCTTGATTTTTATTTTTATTTATCACCATAATAAAATAGAAAGCCTAATACTGTAACTTCACCAAAAATTTAATTATTTCAGTGGTTTAATTGGATTAAACACACTGTGAAATATAACATTGTTTTCTTTTAACAAGTAACTGTGAGAGAAAAGTAGTCATGGTGTCAGGGTGTACATTTTTATTTTTTCTCATGGAGCAAAGAAAACAAGTAGGCTAAGCCAAAGAATATGTAACATAATGTAACTTTTAAGTGAACTGCAGTGACAGTAAGGGTTCAGTCGTGTACTGAGGGTTGCATTTGCACTGAGTAGCATCAATTATCAGCATTAACATAACACTCAAAACTTTTACAATGTTGTCGTTGATATAAAATTAGCAAGTTACTGAATAATAACAAACAGCACCACACATAATCAGCTAAGGTGCAAAAAAGGGACAAAACGGGTTTAAGATACGCATGCCAAAAACAAAAAATAAAATAATATTTTAATTTCACAGAGTATCTTTAAACTTCTGTCAATATAAAATAACTTACTGCAAAATTACTGATACTGTGTTACTGAAAATTCTACAACCCCGTTTACTTGTTTTATTAAAACAGAATGACTAACAGTTCAAGCATCAACATCTTGGATCATTTTGGGATCACATGGTAGAAAAAGGACAATCAAAGAACATTTTCTCAAATGAGTTCTTGTTTTACAAACTGACTTTTTAAATGATCACTTCAGGACCCCATCTGGAGGTTCTCCAGGGAAGCCCTTCAAGTAGTTTACATGGGTTGCCACAGTCAAAGTCTACTGGTTTCTGTGCAGTGCCAACAACAGTGATGATCACTTAACTTAAACATACAAAAAAATAACTTTGAAGGATTGTAAATCTTAATTGTCCAGGGCTGTAGCTGGCCACATTATTAACAAAAAAAAAATCCTTAATTGAATGTTCACAGCTGTTTTTATTACTTCCATGTATTGGCTGTTTGGGAGATGGATGAGCGAGAGGGGATCATGTCCAGCAGATACTCCCTCTGACGAGCATCCACAGATGCTGAGGTCTTGTGTCCCGTCAAGCTTGGGTTTACGTAGGCCATAGTGACTCCTGTAAATGTCCAAGAGCTGTGTGAAAAAACAGCAGTATGGCTATTTACATGTAACTGCACAAACTAAAATTAACTGCATGTTACTAGAATAGTAACAGGAGAAACGGTGACCAGTGAACCTAAGGAAAGTCACCACACTAAACATCTACTCTACAACTGGCCGGCACAGTGAAGTGGCATTGCCTTGTCTGAAATCATGTAAACGCTCAGCTGTGTTTAATGGCATCTAGTATAAAGTCAGTGTAGTCTTACAGACTAAACCATTAAAGGAATAGGCCACCGTTTTTATATACTAAGATATGTTCTTACCTCACTTTAGTCGAGTTAATATATCCCCGTCTGGTCTTTGTCCGTGCACTCTGTCACGCAAACGGAGCACATACGCAGCCTCTCCCATATGTCACATAGCTCCGAAAAAGCTCACGATAGAAGCTACCAAGCTCTTCCACGTGTTCCCTATTTAAATAAAGTTACGTGAAGTGTTTTCATGCGAAGTATATTTACACAGAAATGTAGCATGTCGATTTTATAAGCAAATAAAGAGGGGGACTATATTGTGAGGCGTAATGATACGAGGAGTAAAACGTCTGCGCAGTAACTCCTAAAGGTTATTGACGGAAGTGAGCGGGGGAAGTCTTTAGGAGTTACTACGCGGACGCTGTGCTCCTCGTATCATTACGCCTCACAATATAGTCCCCCTTTTTATTTGCTTATAAAATCGACATGTTACATTTCTGTGTAAATATACTTCGCATGAAAACACTTCACGTAACTTTATTTAAATAGGGAACACGTGGAAGAGCTTGGTAGCTTCTATCGTGAGCTTTTTTGGAGCTATGTGACATGTGGGAGAGGCTGCGTATGTGCTCCGTTTGCGTGACAGAGCGCACGGACAAAGACCAGACGGGGATATATTAACACGTCTAAAGTGAGGTAAGAACATATCTTAGTATGTAAAAACGGTGGCCTATTCCTTTAAGGATCGCTTTTGGGCAACTCATTAATTTGACAGGTTCATGGTTGTGCTATTACTATAGATATACCTGTTTGCCTGTTGCTTTGCTTCTTCCATGCAGTGGATGATGCACTACCACCGCTGAAATTCTTGCCGCCGCTGATTCCACTGCTGTGCACCTTTGTACTCTGGACAGAGGGACGAGAAGCCTGAGAACTCTTACCTGGCCTGCTGACCAAAGCTGCGGCTGCCACTGCACTCTGGAGATGAGAGGAGGACGAGAAAGAGTGGGGAATCCGTCTAACACTGATTGAGGACACACTGCCATGAGACAGCTGGCTGTGTGAACTCTGCAAAAAGGAAAAACAAAGTAAATAAATAATACTAACTTTGCATATATTTATCTTATTCAAAAAGAAGGTTTCACCTGCTTAATGGAGTGATGTTGTACCAGGTTGGCAGTACGACTTGTTTGGTGATGGTGCTGTAAGGATGACACTCTGGCCTGAGCTTGTTTTAACTGCTGAGATGCAAGATGCCCCGTCTTCAGTGATGATGATAATGAAGAACTACTATGGGATAATGTGGGTGAGGCCTGAATAATACACTGGTCGATTTCCTGCTCCTGCTGCAGGGCTTTGACAAAAGCTGCTTTCAGCCTATTAGTATGTTCAGTTTTGAAAGCTTTTTTTTGATTGGATGACATACAGTCTTCACAAAAGACCAGTCCACCTTTAACTTTGTCTAGACGCCAACGGCAGGTGAAGTCAGTCTTGCATTGGGTGCAAATGAAGGGGTCTCGGACGATAGGTCTGAATGATGTTGTGCCTGTTTTTCCTGTTTGGGAAGATAAAGACAATTAACTGACATAAAATTGTTCATTTATTGATTAAATATGATTGTATGTAATCTATATCAAAACAACTGAAAAAGTATACTGAATGCATACCTTTGTGGAAAGTATCAAGCAGATTCTGCACTACTTCTTCAAGTCCCACTAGATAGATGAATTCATTATTGGCCGCTGATGGCAGAAAGTTGAACTCCAGGGCTGGAGGCTTTGGAGGAGGTATCTCTAAGAGAGTCTTCTCTAATTGTTTCCTCAGAGCAAGTTTGGCAGCAGCTTGGCGACTGGCAGGAGAGTCATTCACACTTATCACTGAGAGGCCACTTCCTGAAGTAGAGACTTTCAAACTTGACGAGGCCTGAAAAACATGTGGGATGGTAAATAACTCATATTTGTATTGAGACAAGCGAGTGCACACTATACTTTACAGATGTTAGATTGACTAATCCCTTTAAATGAAGGCTTTTAATGTAGAGAATCTATCATAAGTTTCTGATGCCCAAACAACAAAGAGCACCTTTACCATAGAATAACTATGGTTCTTATTTAAACTTTCTGTGCACTTTGATATTTGAGTATTAATACTCAATTCATTACTGCATATTTTTATCCAGCTTCTTTTGCTTGTTTGTCTGGCCAGTAAAATTTCTACATGAAAAAAACTTACCAATACACCGATGTTACCACCCCCTCTGATGAGGCCGGACTGGACCACACCCCTCTGATTCTGTGAAGCTGGTACTGAGGTTCTAGGACCAAGCAGCAGTGGAGGGGGCCCTGAGCCTGAGTTTCCAGCAGATAACTGCTGTTGCTGCTGTTGCCGGAGAGCCTGAATCTGCTGTG
Organism: Gobius niger; assembly: GCF_951799975.1. Lineage (NCBI taxonomy): Eukaryota > Metazoa > Chordata > Actinopteri > Gobiiformes > Gobiidae > Gobius > Gobius niger. Next base: position 19,397,673 of record NC_136864.1, read on the forward strand.
GAACAAAAACAGGGACATCACAGAGGAACATTGCAAACACACAGTGGAGGACAAGGACATAACAAGAGTGTTTAGCAGCTTCAATAATGAAACAAGTCACAACATCTGCCAAATAAAATATGCTATCCTGGTAATAATGTGGTGTCAACTCACCTGCGCTCCTCTCACAAGAGGTGGCATGATAACCTGGGAGCTGTGTTTTGATGATGTCTGTTGCCCACCTCGCACTAGTGGTGGTGGGATAACAGTGCCGGAGTTACGACCTGCCAAAATCTGCAACAATGTGAGAGTTACACATTAATTATACGTGACTAAAGCAAGGGGGACGTGTCACATTTACCTGCTGTGATCCTTTGCTGCCTGTCATAGGTCCTCGAATCAAAGGAGGAGGAGCAGAGGACTGGAATAGAAAAAGAATAAATCAATAATTTATCGAAATATATGTTTTAACGATACATAAAGTTAATATGGAAACTTGCCTTTTGAATTGTGTCCTTGTGTATTTGACTCTGTCTGAGTTTCTTTAGTAGAACCAGTTTGGCCTCTTCCAGCCTCAGCTCTTCCTTTAGCTGTTTAATGATGTGCTCCCTTTCCTCCGGACTACTCTTCTATACTCAAAAAAGTCATAACATTAGTATTAGCAGACTCTCGACAAATAACTCAAAAGTGCTCACCATTAGGAGATCTGTGTTCAACTCTTTCAAGTGGCTCAGTCCGTTCATTGGTGGGCTTGGTGAGTCGTTATCTGACAGAATGATGACATCATCATCTTCGGGGGGTGGAGGCCGTTTCTCTTTCTTAATCCTACAAGGGAAATAATTTATAATTATGAAAAAAAGTTTTTTTTAAACTATTAATCATATGTTAGTAGTTTGAAACGCCTTGGTATTGGATCATGGATTTCGACAGTGCAGAAAAAGCATCACGAAACAAGGCATGACCCCACATTTTCTGGCAAAACAGTTTGTTGCAGCTTGACAGTAGTCAAAGATTATTTGTTTTACAGATGGAAATGTCATCCAAACTTTTTGCACACACAAAAATAATAATATATATATATATGTATACCTCACAGCACTATATCAACTTTCAGTCTGATTGTTTAACTTCTACTAATGACATGCATGTAAATATTGTACAACAAATTTGCACCAATGATAGACAAACGATCTAGAGTGTTGATGTTTCGTTTTTGTGTGTTTGTGAGTGCACTGAAGACTCTCTTTGGGGCTTAGTGCCATCACTTCCTGAGGATTAATCTTCACTACTCTTCCACAGAAGTCACGTGATGCAGGAATCATCGCCATGTGACCACTCACTTTTACTCTCTCCACTCACAGCTCTTTCCACTGTAGAAGCCATGGTAACGACCGTCTGGAACCAGTTTGTGACACAGGGCTTAATTTTGTGTTTTGGGAAGTTTTGGGGGTTCAGGGAGTGACTTGGAGAGAAATGTAGGGGAACGATAGTTAAATTTCATGTTTATAGACCCCACTATCATACCTGAGATCCAAGTCCCAAAACTACCCAGCCTGCAGTGCGAGGAAACCCAGAGAGCCAAAGTCAGGTGTGATGTCATGAGTAATGTTTAATATGGGAAAAGGAATGTTTATCTGAGGCCAAGGCCAGTTGGGTTTAGACTTTTTATAATAACTGATTCATAATTAATAATGAATTGAATAATTGACCAAGCAGCTATATGGGTGGTAGTGTTGTTCCAATACCAGTTTCTCCAAAAAACACAATTTGCCACATTGCAAGTCCACAGATCAAGCAGATCCTCCTTACAAATACAGTGGGGAAAAAAAGTATTTGGCCAAAATCCAATAGAATGTCTATGTGAAACTGACCAAATACTTTTTTTCCCCACTGTATGTGAAAAAGTGTAAAAAAAAACATGTTGCCTTTGACATGGAGAAGTACACATGTAGCTACACAACAAAATTATCTTATTTCTGATCTATGTTTTTGAGTCAGGAATTATCTTTGGCCATGCCACGCTGAAAAGTATTGGTTAGGTTACCAGGCCACTTGACATTTTTCACTCACAGCACACTTTTCCTTACCCTTTAGACGTGGTCATATCCACAGGCTGGTCTGGAGCCTGAACTTCTACCTTTATGGTCGCCTCAACCTCCCCTGCAGCCAATATCCCACCAATCGCCTTTGGCTCCATTTGTCGCACCCGGGTCTGTGTACCTGTGACCTCTGTCCTCTCATTGCAGGGGGTGTCCTTGCTTTCAGTCCGCTTGTCTGAGCCGGCTTCATCTATTTGTCTCTGTGGATGTTCCTTCTTTCCTGAATGAGCTAATTGTAAAAGTAAAGACAACGATGTGCGACTCTGCTCTTCCTTCTGCTCCGTGACCAGCTCTGCGCAACCCGGGGGCTCAGTACAACCGTTCCGGGATTCATCAGAACTGTCCCGGGGCTCAGCGCAACCGTCCCGAGGCTCAGCGCTATCGTCCCGGGGCTCAGTGTGGCTGTCCTGGGACTCCGCGCAACCGTCCCCGGGCTCAGCGCGATCGTCCTGGGGCTCAGTGTGACTGTCCTGGGACTCCGCGCAATCGTCCCGGGGTTCAGCGCGATCGTCCTGGGGCTCAGTGTGACTGTCCTGGGTCTCAGTGTGACTGTCCTGGGGCTCAGTGTGACTGTCCTGGGGCTCAGTGTGACTGTCCTGGGGCTCAGTGTGACTGTCCTGGGGCTCAGTGTGACTGTCCTGGGCCTCAGTTAGATCGTCCCGGGACTCACAGTTGTGTTTTGTTTGTGTCTGTGGCGAAGCGTCCAAGGAGTCCAATTTAGGCCTTTTGCTTTCATTGTCAATATTAGAAGACTCTGCACAAGTGACGTCTCTCTCAAGCGCCCTTTTTTGGCTGCGAGTCTGGCGGGCCGCCTCCTCAGACATCCCCTATACAGAAAGACACAATATTAATCAGATTATAAAAACTATTTTATGATTGACTGAAGGGTTATTTTGCGCAGAAAAATTGCATAGTACTTTCTAAAATATGTATTACTATTTTGAGTTCTTGAATGTTGTTGTAAGTCAGGTAGTTTGGGCACAGCCTGATTCCAGGACTAAAGATCAGCTTTTAATCTGACATCTACAGCAATTCACCATATCACATTTTTTTAAAGAATTTACACATAAATTAGACAGTTTTATGCAGGTAGCAGTAATTTAATGCTTTTAAATGCCAAGAAACAATACTTGAAATGCCACAAATGCAACAAATCCATGATAATGCTTTTTTATTGAAATGTAAGGCTTATCTATGGCGCATTTCATTTAATATTTTTTAATGCTTAGCATGAACCCCATTCTCAAGTTTGGTGTCTATGTCATAGCCATATATTTGTTGTCCATCCAGTTAGGTACTCTTCTTGTCCTGGTGGAATTTCAGAAGACGGGTCCCCAGGCTAAGTATATTGCTGTTTTGTATCAGTTGGACAAAATGCCTTAGAAGCACAGATCTATTACAGAGAAGATTCTCTTTCAAGCAAAGGTAACTCAGGTTATGGTAGGTGATGTCAGGTAAAATGGGCCACTTTTTGGAAAATCATCCGGGGAAAGTATAGGAAAGCAATGCATGGCATTGAATGGGGTCATAATATGTAACATGGACTATTACATATATTTTCAAATGAAATTGACGATTAAAATATAATGGTTTAGGCCCTAAACCTTTTTAAAACTTCGCCTTTTCACATTTTTTAAATTAATCATCTTCAGGCAAATCGGTTCATGTGTTGAGGTAAAATGGGCCACTCATCAGCTAAAGTGAGAGCATATTTTCACAGATTTATCTGTATGAATATATGACACATTAAATGAACATCTTATAATAAATTGTTTATGCACAGTTCCCATTGAACCGAACCCCACAAATGGCTCTGCTCAGCCGCTCCTGCAGCCCGTCCTGCACATCTCATAGCAGTGACCAAACCAAGTCCTCAAAGCCTAGTTTTACCAGCACCAGATCTTGGGTTGGTTGTCAGCTTTGGGAACATGTTCAGGACACCCACCTAAGGCCCATAGTTACTTAGATAAGCTCCAGTGCCAGTTACTGCTAATGGGAAAATGCAATAAAAGAGGCAAAGTCATTGCACACCTCTTGTTTTTGCAAAAAGTGATGACCCAACTATGTGGACAACTGTCTAAAGTATTGACTCAAAAAGTAAGTGTAAAGCAGGCAGTGAAAGTTATAACAATGGAAACAGCTACTTATTTCTATGGTAAATGGCGCTACTCCCAGGCTTTGATCTATGATGTTATCTCCAACAATATGCATGCAAATGCAATTAAATGCCATTTATCATTCCCATAATCATGCAACAATTAGTTTTGTAAACTAAAAATGATGGTCCATTTTAGCTGAAAGGCATGGCCCAATTTACCTGATTCCATTTCAGGTAAATTGGACCACCATCAAAAAGAATGAGAATACTAGACACACAAAATCATTTCTATGGGTTAAGGCAGCAATATTATGTACAATATATCTTGTCTGCCAGTCCACTTTGCACACCCTTCTTCTCTGCAGGCTACGTCTAAAACCATTGTCCCGCCCACATCATCCACTCCACACCGATCAAATGTTTGTACATTGTTATGGACAGATGAGCCTTTTGCAAACACTGGGATTGAATATTTTAAGAGCCAGGGGGCTCCAACTTTAAATGGCCCATTTTGCCTGATGGCCCATTTTACCTTACATCACCCTTAATGTTGACTCACAAGGCGCACACCATCTTATGACATTGCTTTGAAGTTCATCGACCCAATGTACTCAGGCCACTTTATACTGGAAACACCCAAACAACATTATGCCAAGTGACTTGAGTCTGGGGGAAAAGGGCCACTATTAACCCTTTTAACTGACGTGCATCTGCAGTGCTCCCTCCCCTTCCTGTTTTCTACATAGCTTTGAAGGCAAACAAAGCACACTGTGTTACGTTATAGGCACATCATACAGAGTCCTGATGCTGCTAGCCAATCATCTAATATCAGCAAGTTGAATAAGTTTCTTTTCTTGACATCACAGACACATATGACATGACCTTTCCCAGGAATCAGTTGGACACACAAAGCACTTTGCTGGAGAACTGGCTCACACCGGTTGGCTTATGTGTGTGTTTGTGTGTGTGACTGAGACATAGCTGAAGCCAGTTTTAACCCTTGAGATGCTCAAGGAAACACCGGAAGACAAAAAGTCTTTATATAGAGCAGTCCTAATGTACAATGCCGTGCACACAAACCTTCAAACCGGCAACCGGTTAAGTAAAAAACACTTAAGCAAGTTAAAAATTAATGACTGTGTGCACCAGAAGTAGCCTAAAAAATAAGTAATAAATGTGGAGCAAACATTAACATAGACATTCCTCCACATTAAAGGCCCATTATCAGATTTTTTTCAAGTAGGAGAAAATGACTCCTGCACATTTTGTATTGTGAAATTAAATTATTTTCAAATAGATTTTAAGACCAAAAATAATGTTATTTAATTATAGCGCTTTTCTGGACACTCAAAGACGCTTTACATTGCACTATTCGTTCACTCCAATGAGACAATCCAGCACATAACTGCAGGGTGTAAGATGCTGGCAGGGAAAGCTTACATGGAGAGCCATAACCAAGTGGCTGGTATAATGTACAGGAACATGTGTGCAGAGTATGGGCTCAAAGTGGGAAACAGAAAATGACCGATCCTGTGGGACTTCCAGATACAGACGGACAGAATGGTAATCAGAGAAGAGCTGGAGAAGGCCTGGTGGGTGATATATATGTAGATTATGTACTGTATATAACACTTCTGTGATTCTCATTGAAGACATTAAACTATGAATGAACGCATGGGATTATGTAGGAAACAAAAAAGGGTGAAATAACTTAACTTCCATTAGTCAAACTATAACAGACTAATGGAACGCACCATATCTTGCGAGTGGTGCTGCTGTTGCGTTATGTGCCTGCACCACTTGCAGGAGGGCGTCACTTTTAGGTCAACTGAGGCGTGGTTTACAATGAGCTAAACAATGTTCAAGTCTCGAGAGAAAGAGATGTAGCCTATGCCAGTCCAGCTGTGGCACGGGTCAGCACTTGCTTGGCCGTAAACACCAACAAAACAAATGCAAATGTTCACCCCCCCACAACACCCCTCGCCCCTTCCAGGCCTGGTTGGAGGAAAAAGGTTCTTGTACATAACACTGCCATTGGCCATGTTTCTTCTGTTTTGAAATGTGGGCTGATATAGTGAATGACGGGTTAAGGACTAGGGTGGACATTTTTTTGTAATAACTCATAAGCTCGAAGACTAGCGGAGGTTACAGCTAGTATGTTTTACATTTTGAATTCTTCAAATTTGCCAACCCTTATTCTTGGCATTTTCTGAACAAGCTTCGTAAAGTAGTCATCTCAAATGGTTTGCAGTCTGTGAGGTCCAAACCATTTCTGGTGTCTATATTGTGAAGCCCATTGAGAAAATGTCAAAAGTGTGCTTAGCAAAAACAATACATAATAAAGCGTTTCCAAACTTCCAAACTGTACTGTACACATCGACCACATGCTGACATTTGTCTTGTTCCGTATGTAAGGTAAAATAAAAAGAATCCATATGAACAGTATCAGTAAACAAATCATATGTATACCAATCTCATGCCCCTATCAATGTCTGGCTATATTCTTTTAAAGCAAAAAATTAATCTTCATCATACTTCTGTTAAGTCATTTGGATTTAAATAGTATCACATTTCTGGACAATTGGTCCAGAAACCCTGATAGTAACATGGTTTAGCCAGGTTTCTGTTCATAGCGGGGGCAGAAAATATATTTTCTACATGTTGAAACATCACACCAGTTTTATTACCACATGATGGATTACATGCTGAAAACATCAACTCATATTTCAGTCACTTACAATTTAATGAATACATTTTAATGCACATACTGCTTCTAGTCCTGTCCTACACATATGTAGCTTAACAAATATGCCGAACCCGAGGGCTCAGCAAGTAATAATTTTCTTGTATCAAATATTTGGTCAATCTCAATAATCAACCTGTCAACAATGTGTGAATCTTGATCAGATGGATGCCCTTAAAATTTAGGGACACTTGGTTGTAGGATTTTTGTTTTTTCAGCTATTCTGTTTCTGGTTTAGTGGTCCCCAAAGCTTACTAATATAAACAGTTATTTCTCCCAAACTTTTTTTGTTTTCCATGTTGCATGTGGTTTTATACGTCTGCAGCTCATGGACAGTCAACTGTCAGTTACCCCTCATTTGAGCCGACAGACTCAGAGCCTCATGTGCTGAGTCGGTTATTTACCCTCGGAGAGACCTTTATACCTTCACAAAACATATTTGTACACAGTGTATGAGCACCGCATTACCTCCCACAGTCGCCTAATATTGCCACGGACACACAAACCTAATAGACATTATTAGAATTGAAGTATAATTCAGTACCAATGTCAGTGTCTTGAGACTTTAACATAATGTATAACCCTAGAAAGATTGTGAAGGGCAACAAGATAACACCGATCTGTCTTTAATAAGGTCAGAGAGGCTTGACCAAACACTTGACCTGTGACACGTCTAGTCATGTGCATCAGCTTAAAAGTGGCCAGCACCTTACAGAACAGTGGCACATGTGTTTTCTTAAAGTGACAGTCTGTAAGTTTAAATATTTCACAAATTTAATAGATTGTGTATAATTGACCGCCTGGGTCTGAAATGTAAGGTAACGCAAGTATTATCAAATAATAATATTTTTTTCTAAAGTCCCTCCCTTTGCTGATTTCAGCACCTAATCAGAATCCCCGGGATACCACGTTGACCAATGAGACGAGCTTTTCCAGTGAACCGGGCTGTCAGGTCCAATCAGGAGAGAAGAGGGAGGAGCTTGATTGTTAACTTGAAAATTCTGTTCCTACACTGCTCATTTTGCAAACTAGGAAGGCCTTTACTTTCAGATTTCACTCTCCTTACCCTGCAAACTTACAGACTATCACATTAAATTATACAAAGGAACTGTGTCATTTGGGGAAGAAGAATGACAAGGCGAGTCATTATCAAAACTTTAGTACAAATAGATATCACTGCTGATTGTTTTATTATTACAGTGTAATGACTACAACTAGACAGTGCTGAGAAATTCAGAGGACTCGTGTGTCTCGTATAAGCTCACTTTTTTACCAACTAACATGTCTATGTCTAAACTCATTTCTGGAATAGGTCTGTTTTTGCAGTTCGCCGCATGTCACCGCCACATTGTGTCAAATATGATGTTATTATGATATTATAGAATAATATTATATTATACTACTGCGCTCTGGCTGGGCCCTAGCGGTGAATGGCTGAGTGTGTGTGTGGGTGCCTGTCTGGGCTGGAGGAGTGTGCGCTCTGGTCTTCGGTGTGTTCAGCTTTAAGAGGAGGAAGACTACGGTTGTCACATAGCGAAGTAGGAAGATTAGCTCCGAGATAGCAGCACCAACACTGGTGCCACGGGGCTTCAGGCGGGCAGCGGGCAGCCACGTCCACCGTTACCCACTCTGTACACAACAAGCAAACATCTAGACCCGAGCCAGCCCTTTAAAGCTGAGCCAGCCCACAGTACATGTGCAGCCAGCCGGCTTTTTATTATTGACACCGCCTCAAGAGGGCTCCGCATGTTATTAGTTAGCGAGCTAACATTAGCTGGATCGTACAAACAAAAACACTCATTTGGCTTGAATATGCACTCGTTACAGCTCATTAATAAATGTTCCTATAGACTTTCAGCCAATATAGACCATCAAAAGTGTTTCCCAGCTTCTGTACCGGGATGACCCGCACGAGACTAGAACCGAGCCCGAATCATTGACCTGGCTGCCCCGTGATGCGGGGACATTTTCCGTCTCGTAAAGGGTAGCTGCAAACTTTCCCCCTTAAGCCCATAAAGTGCTGCTGACAGACACCAGCGGAACTGTTTACCTGGCTTTCCCCTCCAGAGGTAAAACCTTTGCTTCGGAACTCATATATTTTGGGCCACGGACTGAGCTCGCCGCCGTCGAGCCGCTGGTGATGGCACGTCCTAATCCTTACCCCGTTTCCCGACTGAAACACATCTAGTCCTAACATCAAAGTTAGAAGGGGGCACTGAACGTAAAATATATAAAAAATGTGTCAGAACAAGCCCCCTCTCCTCCCATTGCTCGACCTTTGGCTCTGCGGCGAAGTGTTACTTTTCACCAGCCCATCAGCGTCTTTATCGTCACAGATAGGTGGAGGAAGACCTGGCTCTTCTCGACGCGTCCGAATAAAAAGCTTCCCTCGTTCCACTCACAAAAACTTCAAGTTCCTTTGAGTCAACTTACTCGGTCGCTTTGTCACCTCCTCTTCGCCGATGGAAGATCACGGATTGTTTAATCTGTAGTTAACCTCGATAAATCGTTGCTTTTTTGAAATCCAGGGATATCCTCTTTTTTCGGCCCTCCCCACTGCCGCGTCTGTTGCCAAATAATGCGCCTCAACACACATGGAGCCGCTGCGTCCGTTTCGTGGGCATGCGCACCTCGGCATACCAGGGCGACCGGATCACACTGTGGAGCCCACTGACCACACAGGCCAAGGCTTGTCAGGGTGCAAGAGTGTCCCGTGTCCCCACAGCCCTCACCTTAGGGACATACTCATATCAGTAGGGTTAAAATGAAGGCCAAAACAGCATCACCATTCTGAGGAGCATCACTTAAGCTTCCACATGGATGGCTAGACCTCTATGTCTTTATGGCAGTTTATTTAATTAGCCTATAAAATCTTGCTGAGGTCGGTTCTCTACGATTTGTAATCAAACTTAAACTAGCGGAAAACTTTTTTTAATCCAGCCATCAGTGTAGGGGGCAGCGTACTACTATATAAAAGAAACAAGTTACAAAAATAGATATAAGATATACTTTTTTTCAGTAACTGAGTGAGGAACACATTAGTCATTACAATTTACCCTCTAACCCCCACCTTCACAGGGTGTATTTTCTCCAGTTTGTCTTTTTCCAAATCCAAAAGCTTCTCCACCGCTTACAGCTTCATTTGAAAGCTAAGACCAATAAAACCCATAAGCTTCTTCCTCATTACGATCGTCAAGTTTTCGTTCTTTTGGTTGTGTTTTTTTTTTTACACGTTTTGATCAAATTTTTGTGGCTTAACCAGTTACAAATATAAACTGTGCTAATGCAAAGTACATTCACAGATTTCCTTTTCCTTAACTTTCCCCATTCTCCAGTGTGTGTTTTGAGTACATTAACGACAAACAAACTGCAGACCTTATAAACTAGTATCCAACTTGATTTGGTGCTGCATTTTATTTTTGGGAGAGTTTGGATTTTTTTTCATTCAATGCAAACCATTTAAATGCATTTGTAACTTGAGTTACATTTTTACCCAAATAAATCATAGCTTTCAAAAGATATGTTGCACTGGCCTATAGTCTGTAGGCTGAGAGGTTGAGAAGCTTTTTAGATTTGGGTAAAACTGGAGAAAATGTGCTTGAAGCAATTCAAGTTGGATGGGGAAGAATGGGGAAAGTTACGAAAAAGGAAATCTGTGACTGTACTTTGCATTGGCACAGTTTACATTTTGCCAGAAGTTACTCAATGTAGTGTAACTCAGCTACATTTTTGAAACAGTAATATGTAATACAAACATATTATTTCATTTCATTTAAATCTGTAACTACTAATATAGAATATACTGTGGTGTGTCACTACTTATATACATAACAAACAACGTCCTCCATGGATGAGATGTAAAAAAAAAAAGGGGGGGGTAATTAACTCGGGGGTCGAGATCATTAGGTCGGGGCCTGAGATAGTGATCCTAAAGAGACACAACTTGTTGTACCACCGTCAAATGCTCAAGCAGCATCCACGACAACATGACGACTGATGAGCAAATCAAGCTCTATTAGGACTCCAATGTAAGGACATTACGCGTTTGTCTTTTGCCTTGTCTTCTTTCAGTCGATTGATGACACTGTCTGAGATGTTTCTCTGAATTTGCAGAAATGAGAAAACGTCCTCTTCACCTGAAGTAGCCATATTTGCAGATCGCTGTGCACTACACAGTGCACAGGTGTTCAGCCGCCTGGGCGAGTATCTCGTTCCCATCAGTTAATTATCTCGGGACCTGACTTAATTATGGACTTAAATATCGAGCCCCGAGTTACTATCTCATGCCCCCGACTTACTAAATCGGAATCCCGACATAATTACCCCCTTTTGTAATCTCATTCATGTCCCTTACTGAGCTTCGTAGGTTTCCGTTATGATACTGGTGCAAGCTTTTCCTGCTTTACTTTACTTTATTAAAGAATGCAAAATTACAGAGACTCAGCAACTCAACTCATGCCAACCGACGCAACTTCGTCTGCTCCCGCTGCAGCTGCACTGATGTTTTCGCAGCTACTGTTTAGCTCCCAGACTTCTGGCAACATGACCCTGTTGAGGCTCAGTTCCACCTGCGTGGCATCACCACAGAAAACATGGAGTATTTTCACATTGCCGCTGCTTTGGATTCGGCCACTACCCACAGATTAATACGTACTCTATTGCCATGCATCCCTGATAGCGAGGATAATGTGGATGTCGCCGTTGTCGCGATGGATGAAGGAATGCCGCCCTGTCCCACCGTGTTTCCTGGAAACGAGCATAAGCTGACCTAAAAGTTTGAGGAAGCTAAAACGGCGCTTGCCAAGGCTGCCTTCTTGGCCCATCGCCCTCACCAGTGATGTGTCTGATTATGCTGTTGGTGCAGTTTGCAAACAGTGGTCGGACGGACACTGGCAGCCACTGGCATTTTTCAGCAGAAAGTTGCTTACCTTTAAAAGAAAGTACAGTACCTTGGACAGGGAACCCTAGGCCCTCATCTTTGCCACACACCATTTCAGGTTCCTCTTAGAGGGCCGGGAGTTCACCGCGTTTGTCTCTAACATTTGCTATGGCTAAAACTTCTGACCCACGGTCATCTCGGCGGCAACGGCATCTTTCTGCTATTTCCGAGTTTACTACTGACATTCAAAACGTGGCTGGGAAGAACAACCTGGTCATGGACGGCCTTTTGCATATACCGGTTGCTACTGTGCATTTAGGCATTTAGGAAAAGACTACGCAAAGAGAGCAGCGGACCAGCTGACGGATTTGGAAGTGCAGGGACTGCACACAGCTGACTCTAGTTTGAAGTTGGAGGATGTACATTTTCAAGACTCCTTTGCGACATGCGTTTTTAATGCTCTCCACGTCTTGGGTTAAAGCTTCCGTTAAGTTGGTGGGCCACTATGTGTGTGGCATGCCAGTGTGCTAAGGTGCAGCATTACATTAAAGTCCCTTTAGATCCCTTTTCCATTCCTGAGAGGCATTTTCGACAGAACTATGCAGTGGCCCGACGCGGTTCCCCTGTCATCTACTACTGCACCGGAGGTGGCCTGAGCGTTCCTCTATTCGTGTGTGTCGTGGTTCGATGTGCCTTTGGACATGATGTCTGATCGGAGCTTGCAGTTTACCTCGGAGCTGTGGAATGGGGTTGTTGGGAGTTTGGGGGTTAAACTTTACCGGACCACTGCTTACAATCCTCAGGCCAACGGACTGTGCAAGCAGTTTCATCGCACTATGAAAGCCGCCCTCCGTGTGTCTCCAGTGGTCATTGGCAGGGTGGACAGACTGCCGTGGGTTTTGTTGGGCCTGCGCTCCATCTCCAAGGAGGACCTGCACTCCTTTTCGGCTCAGTTATTTCTGGGTCAGTCCTTGAGAGTGCCAGGGGAGTTCTTGCCTAATGTCTCGGGTTTGGGTCCTGGTGTTGTCAGGAGGTTTGGTGTCCAAGGGGAGGCTAGGTTTTTCTCTCCTGTTGTAGCGCACCACTGTCTTCCACAGTCGTACATCCCCAAGGACCTTATGTTGGCCAAGTATTTTTTTATCTGACACAATGCACACTGTTCTCCACTGCAGGCCTCTTATGATGGTCCCTTTCATGTACTGGAAGCAGGGCACAAGTCCTTCCTGATTCATTCCTGATTCAGATGGGGAATGGCCAGGACAGGGTTTCTGTGGATTGTTTTAAGCCTGCTCATGTGCTCCAGGAGGACGGGAGCCGTCTCATCTGCTGAAGTTGCCGTACAGGCACAGTTACAACCAAAACAGAACTTTCTCGAAGCTGGACTCATGCCCGAAGGAGGAGATGACAGCGCACAGGACATCTATCAGCCTTCAAAGAGGACCAAGTCTGATGTATGGGCATATTTTGGGTATTTTAAGAATTTTGAGGGACAGTTGATAGAAAACAGTTATTCATTTTCAGAATGTGCAGGAAAAAAGTGTCTACTAAATGCAGTAATACTTTGAACCTCATGACTCATCTGCATGATCGGCACCCACAACTCTATAGCCAATGCAAGTTAACGTTTTAGAAGAAGAAGAAATTATTTATGTAGCACCTTTCACAGATAAAATTACAAAGTTCTTCACAAAATACATCAACAGAAAAAAGTACAGAGAAACAGTTTACAGCCTTGTCAAATAAAAGCTTGTCCGAACAGCCATGTCTTCAGCTGTTGTTTAAAAGAATCAACAGAGTCGGCTATACGACAGAGGAAGGTCATTCCACAATTTAGGAGCAACAGCTTCAAAGGACAGGTCTCCGCTGGTTTTAAAGCGGGTCCTTGGGACAGTGAGGAGGTTCTGGCCCAAGGACCTATGGGTGCGACCAGAGGAGTAGGGGCACAGCAGGTCAGACATATTTGGGAGCTTGACTGTGAAACGCGCTAAAAGTTAAAACTAAAATCTTGAATCAATTAAGTTTTAGCTGAAATGCATGATATGGGGACTTTGGGTTGAGGGAGAAGCAACGAGTTGCCCCATAGTGCAGTCGCAGTGCCAGCGCCAGCATATAAGCCGTGTCGCAGATGCCTCCATATTGAAATGGCACAATGCATTACGGGGCTCCCAGGGGACAGATTGCAAAGAATAAATTCACTCTCGCTCGCCACATTATTATGAATTTAACAAGGATTACTGTCTGATGACATTTTCCCAAATCTGCAAAGCAAACTGGAAGGACACAAACTGTGGACAATGTTTTCCTGATATAGAGCGTTTATTTAGTTGTCCAAAAATGTTATAACACATTTCTGGTGCTATAATTAGTACATGTAATACCCTCGAAACAATCAACAACAGTTTGTGTAGGATGATCAATGCTTTCTCAACATATTTGACATACTTTAAATAAATACCGCAATAATAATAATAACTGCGAGGTTAAGTTTTCACACAGTGACAGCCCCTATATTGCATTACATTTTTGTGTGTTCTAGGGGGGCCTGTGTGGTGGTCAATGCGTGCAAAGCACCAGGTCCAGACAACATAAGGTCGTGTGCTGAAAGGTTGCGCTGATGAACTCACTGAAGTCTTCACAGACATTTTTAACACATCTTTGCAGCAGGCTGCCAAAGAAGTCACCACCCTCCTGCTTTATTGACTACCGCCCAGAAGCACTCGCTCCAATTCTTATGAAGTGCTTCAAGCGGCTCGTCATGGACCACATCAAGTTTGTTCCCCTTCCCACCCTGGACCCATACCAGTTTGCTTATCAGTCCAATTGCTCAACTGAAGATGCCATCTCCACAGCTCTTTATACAGCCCTCACTGACCTTGAAACAAAGGACTCCTACGTTAGAAAAATCCTTTTAGACTTTCGCTCAGCATTCAACACGATAATCCCACAGCAGCTAATACACAAATGTTCCACTTGGAGCTCAACACATCACTGTGAAACTGGTTGCTTGAGTTCCTGACGGGGAGACCACAGGCTGTACGAGTCGGCGGCAAGTCCTCCAGAACCATCACACTGAACACGGGGACTCCCCAAGGCTGTGTGCTGAGCCCCCTCCTGTTCACTCTGTGTTACGACCCGGCTCTGCTAGATAAAAGTTGCAACAAAAAACAATAATTTGATTTAAGGAGGAGTGTAAAAGGTAAAGGAGTGAAACAAAAATAACCAAACAAAGGCTATTTACAATATATACAACTTTAAAGAAGGTAACTAAACCTAAGAAAACCAAAATGTGCACAAAACAAAGTTACTGGATTAAGTCAACCAAGTGTCTCAAAACAAGTGTCACATAAAGGCCTCTAACGATCAACGGTGCTGCAGTGGAGAGGGTGACCAGCACTAAGTTCCTGGGTGTGCACATCACAGAGAAGCTCTCCTGGACCATGCACACTACATCACTGGTCAAGAAAAGTAATCAGCATCTCTATGAGTCCCAGCCTCCGTTATATCCAACTTCTACAGAGGGTCTATAGAGCATCCTGACCAGCTCCATCACTGTGTGGAACGGCGCCAGCACTGCCTCCTGCCAAAGTAGCCTCCAGCGCATCGTGAGAGCAGCGGAGAAGATCTGTGGAGCCCCCTCCCCTCTATTGAGGACATGTACTCCATCCGTCTCACCCGAAAGCCGTCAAAATCGCAAGGGGCCCTTCGAACCCATCACAGTCTCTTCAAGGTTATGCCTTCAGGGAGGAGACTGCGGAATCTAAGGGTCAGTTCCAGTCGACTGAAGAACAGTTTCATACACAAGGCAATTGGGAAGCTGAACTCCCTGCCCTCCATCCCACATTCTTCCCCCTCCCCCCGCGCCATAATCAAGGATGAGAGAAATATAATTTCAAACCATTCACATGGTTTGACACATAAAAAAACTTGAATCTTGAAATAATAAATTGACTGAGCAACTCAACTTGTCTATTTCTTCGTTCTCCACAATACTGCATTATTAAAGTAACTTGCCCAACACCGTCAGCCAACTAAAAGACACAAATTGCCTAATAAAAATATTAGTGGGAGCTAGGATTGAACTTTACCATCTGAGCCACAGTTGTACTTATCATTTACACTTAAAACACTTATAGTCACTTTTAGTTACGATGAGTTACAAGGTCATGTGGCTCTATGCAACAGGGTTTCTCAGAGGTTTCACAATAGGCTCACCATCCAAAAAGCTCCAGATGGCTGTCTCTCTCATGACAGGGCTTGCATCCTTTTTTTTTTTAAGTATCTCTGTGAGCTAAACTAATCCTTTCTTATCCACAAACAGTAAAGACACTCTCACACATGAGACATGGGCTATTTGACAAACAACAGTTTATTCTGTGACAGGTGGTGCCGAGTATCTGAGGTCATAAGTTGTCGTCTGTGTCCTCTGAATCAGTTAAATTGTTTATTGAGAAGTCCAACAGCAGTGCACTGCTTCAGCTCCTATTGACGTCATCCTGCATCATTCTTAACATTACGGCATTTGATTAATATGACATTTATGACACATGTCATAATATTATGACATTATTCTACACATATATTATTATTAATATCATAAATGACATGACAATAATAGGCTATTCATTTTACATAGTTAAACATTTTATATGAACAAGATTTATTTGATTGTACGACTAGGAGCAGAGACAAGTACTCAGTTACATTTACTCAGTAGCTACTTAAGTAAATTAATTTCAATTTGTATTACTTTCTTGTATCAAATGACTACTTTTGAACTATTTGTTGTGTACATTTTGAAGTAACAGTAAAAAAGGCATAAATCTCATCTAATATTGTGATAATTTGACAATATATTGTACAATCCTAATTTAGATCCATTTTACACCTGGTTTTGACCAGTTTAGACCTGGGCTTAGAGCTTTTGTTGGTCAGAAAGTCACATATTTTAAGGGTATGTGGTAGTATGGCTGTATGCTCTTAATTGCCAACAAAAGACACAGTCAGAATTTTTTATTCACTTTTTACTCATATGATATCCCACTCACATATTCAAAATCTGAAATTGCATATTGTGCACAAGTGTAATATTTTGTGGTTGAGGTTTTCTAATGGCAGGAAAACAATCTGTTGTATTCATGCAGTTGAGGTCACTGAGTTTATGACTCAAGTGAAGCGGAAAGTGACCATAAAGGGTTACAATAGAGCACAAGTGGAGAAAAAAAGCTGCTTTTTGTATGGAGCCGGTCACTTCAATGACCACGGTACTTTAGTGGTTTATAGGCCTATATGTTGCATGTTCCAGTTTTATCATGAATAGGTCTATTTTTTCCTGGTACAAAATGGACTTCCTGTAAAATTTAAATCTTTACTGGTTGATATGGATTTTTAATGAATAAATTTAAAACAAGCAAACTCTACACAGAAAGGGACCATCTCGATGTGACAAGTTGCAGCTCAAACAGTTACTGAGTAACTGTTTGAGCATAAAAGTTTGATTCATGTTAGGAAATACCGCAAAAACCTATAAAAAGAAATAATCATAAATAATTTAATAAATAATAATGCATCGGTTTTATAGAGCACTTTTTTCTGGACCCTCAAAGACGCTTTACATTCACTCACTCACTCACTCACTCACTCACTCACTCACTCACTCACTCACTCACTCACTCACTCACTCACTCACTCACTCCATTCGCCAGGCTTCCTGGTGTTCCCAAATGGGAACTTCCCTACTTAGGTTCCAAGGTCTGACGGCATAGGGCATACATATTTGTTTCATTGAATCCATCCTCACATTCAACATCACTGTCTGGTTTGGTTCACTCACTCTCACCCACCGCAACATGCTCAATAAAATCATCAAAATCAGCAATAAAATCATTGGTCAGGAGCAGGACTCACTCAGCAGCATCTATGACTCCAGAGTTCTGAGGAAAGGAACCCAGATCTCCACAGACTCCTCACACACTCTACACTCTCACTACGCCCTGTTGCCGTCAGGGCGCAGGTTCAGGTCCCTCCCTCTGGGGACAAAGAGGGCGACCTCCACTTTCCTCCCGACCTCCATCCGCCTGCTGAATAAATGACTGTGTGGACCTTGGTCTATCAAAGGCCCACTATATTGTTTTTTAATGTATTTATTATTGCTGTATGTTGTTGAATGTCTGTGGATGTATTGTTTTTATCGGGCCCGTACTGGCACTTCTCCTGCAAATGAAGTTCCTAACGGATAAATAAAGTGAATTTGAATTTGAATTTGAATTTTGAGAATCAAAATGAGGATTTCTCACTTAAAGATTTACTCACAGTGGCATGAGTTACTATTTGTTTTACTCAGGGGCGGATCTAGAGAGGTGGCAGGGGGGTTGCTTCCACCCCATTTAAAGGTATTGCCACCCCAGCTGCTACCGCATATATTTCAGCCAGGTTTTGTCCTTGTCTGGAACTGTCTAAATTCTAAATTAACCTGGCACATTATAAATGCATTGTTTCAAGGACTACTTCTTGCAATCCAGATCTTCAAAGCCTGATTCATTTAATAGTATTTTTGGTCCAATGTTATGTCTCATATCTGCTCTAGAAGCTACTTGGGTGCTTAAAGAGGCTCTCTCAGTTATTATATGTATTGACAGGACAAAGAATTATAACAACTTTATAGCTAAACAAGGAGTCATGTGCCAACTCCTGTGGCTCCCAAGATGATCATTTGTTTTTCTTTTTTTCCCCCACAAAAGTTAAAGTTTTACCTGAGTTAGAAACCCCCTACTTACTTGCATACCCCCGTTATAAACATTCGACATTGTAAAATGTGTTGCCACCCCCGAAATTATCCTTGACTGTGCTTGCCACCCCCTGGTTTTACTCAAGTAAGAGTACAGATACTTCATTTTAATACTACTCAAGTAAAAGTAAAACGTTCAGAAAAAACTACTAGCACAACTACTAGCAAAAGTACAATTACTTCAAAAAGTTACTCAAGTACTGACTACAAGCCTCCACAGTGTTCCAGAGCCTGTCAATCAGGCTGTGGAACACTGAAAAGGCTTCCACTTTTGAGTGCTAATGTACAAAAAACAGTGGTTAAAAATATGACACCTACCCCAGCGTTTTCACATGGGTCATAGCGATTTTTAGAAAAAATAAAACTCTTTGGAGCCAGGCTTTTAAACAGTGCCAGGGAAGGTCAAAGTGGAAAAGAATGCAGTTTACCAAGTGTCTTTTGGATCGCCCCAGGCCATCAGGGGGTGGCACTACAGCAACGTCAGCTCCCCCGGCATGATAACTCCATTCAAAGAAAATCCACGATGCCGGCTCCTCCTACAGAGCATGTTCGAAAAAAAGGAAAATTCCGCCCCCGTGAGCAGCAACTATTGCAGTTGATTCAATGGACAGTCAATGGCAACAACCTGCCTCCACAGTGCTCCAGGGCCAATCAAAGCCACAGGCTTAAACCTTTTAATTCCACACAACAAAAACCAGCGTGGGTAAAAATATGATAGCCTACCTGGCCCAGCATTGTCCCAAGGGTCATAGCAATCTTTAGAAAAAAGAAAACTCTTAGGAGGTGGGCTTTAAGCTGTGTTTGGGAGGTGTAAAGTCTCCATTGGAATCCATTTTTAAAGGTTTCTTTTGGAGTCGCCCTGGACACCAGGGGGGGTTATTGGTTTTGTTAGACATCATGTCCGTACTCTCTATAAAATATTTTAAGCCGGTCAAGTGATACTATACCAACTTAGGCTGAATCAGGTCTAAAATAGGATATTAAAATAATAATTCTAGAAGAATGCAAAGTAAAAGTAAATTGGTTTCTGAATTAAACATGATCTCCAGAGGAGCCCACACCGTCTGAAACGTCCCGATACTTAGTGTGAGAACCACTGATCACCTGACAGTTTTATTAGGCAAACTGACAGAGTAAAACTTTAAAGAGAGGTTATGCAGATGGAATTCCTGCTTGGCAACAGCAAAGCCAAATGAAAACACTTGCAGTTGTCGTGCTGTTTAACTCTTAATATTTTTAATTTGTCGAAAAATCGATGCAAAAAATGTATGTGATATTTTGCGTTGGATCCAGACACGGGACGTGATTCTAACCACTTTTGACATCGAGTTGAAGGACTATTTGTTTCTGGTCGGACGCTTTTACAAGTAGAACCAGTAAGCGTAGCTTGTTCCGGGTTTGCTAATATTTCTATGGTTTGCTATTTACAAACGCTGTTACGGAAATAATTTCCCGTGTCGATAAGGCTTGTGTAGCAAACTAGTTAACGCAAAGAGCGTGTGGTGGTGGCAGTTCAGTCAATAAAGAGCCAGTTGACATAGGGCGGTGGCAACAGTTAAGCATCTTTCTGTTTTTTGTGCGCGCATCTTTTCAGTTTGAGATAAAAGCAAGATGTTTGCCATGTTTTCATCACCCCATTCATAGCATGCTACGTACAGAATTGGGCTAATGTTACAGCGATTATCATTCTGGAGAAAAGGTGAATGCTGTTTAATTCTCGTTTTATTTTAAGGTGGAGAAAAAACATGTCGCTGAGAAGAATTACTCAAGAGACTTTTGATGCTGCTGTGAGGGAAAACATGGAGGAGTTTGAGATGGCTTCCACTGAGGCGCTCAATGAAGCTGTGGAGCAGTTCGAGTCTCAAGGTAGTAACGCATGAATTTAATGCTGTGATATGTTAGGATTGCATTTTGCGTTGTGTAGGAGTGTAGGATGCTTTAATTAGACCTGCCTGTCCAGTACTTTTATTTCCTTGTTTTATGGATGCAGGCGTGGACCTTAGCTGTATAGTCAAGGCTGTACCAGCACAATCATCTGTTGACCAGCAAGAAGACCACCAGGTGTTACAGGTCTGTGTTACTGTCATTTTTAGGTTTCAAAGATTTGAAACTTTACATCATGCTGTCCTGTTCCACATATAGGCATTGGACTCCATCCGCATTGGAAATGACTTGCAGATACTGTCAGATATTAAACTGTTCACAGAGCAGTGTTCCCTGGGATTTGCCCAAAGGTTCCTGGCTGCACAAAAAGGTGCCTACGCTGTCATTCTTTCATTTTGTAAAAATAGTGAAACGCAAGATGCAATACAGGCCGGTCTTTTAGCTTTAGCTGCCCTAACTGATGGACAACCAGACCTGCTTGATGTAGATGGAAATCAATTCCTGTTGGACATCCTTAAAAAATACCAGGACAGTTCATCCGTCATGTGTGCAGCTATTCGGACTGTACGTCATTGCTGTTTGAAACATGAGCAGAACAGACAGAACCTGATCAAAGGTGGTGTTCTACCTTTACTCACTGGAGCAATTACACAACACAGTGTATGTGCTGAACTCCTGAAAGAAGCTTCTGCAGCCCTAAGGGTCATGACCTTTGATGATGATGTCCGAGTTACCTTTGGAAATGCTCATGAACATGCCAAGATGATTGTCCTGGAGCATAATGGCCTAAAGGTTTTAATAGATGCAGCAAAAGGTAAGGCTCCGACTGAACCAACAACAGAATGAAAGCTATGTTGTGTGCTTTTTAACTTGCACTGGTCAGCTATATGATTACCTTTCTTTTTATTGATAGCTCACATCAATAATACCACGGTACTGAGTGAACTTTGTGCAACTTTGTCTCGTCTGGCTGTAAGAAATGAGTTTTGTCAAGACATCTGTGACCTGGGAGGGTTGAAACTCATCATGACTTTGATCGCGGACAATTATGACTCACCGGTAGACTTCAATTAAAAAAGCCAAATGCTGTAATCAATGTGTTTTTCAGCTATGTTTACACTGTTTTAACCTTCCAATTTAGGAGTTGGTTCGACAGGTTCTTAGTGCAATTCGAGCAATTGCAGGAAATGATGATGTAAAAGATGCCGTTGCTAATGCTGGTGGAGTGCAACTGATTGTCATGGCAATGAACAGACACATGGGCAACGCTGCGGTGAGTGTAACATTTTCATTGACTGTTTATCAAGAGCGTCTTTAAAAGAGGCTGTTTACATTTGATTTGATTGCATTTACAAACAATTTGTTTTAGGTGTGCGAGCAAGGGTGTGCATGCCTCTCAATGCTTGCTCTTCGTAAGCCCAACAACTGTAAAATCATCATGGAAGATGGTGGTGCCATGGCTGCTGTGCAAGCTATGAAGACACATCCCAAAGTGGTCAATGTTCAGGTAAAGTTTGTCTGGTAAAACGAACCAGGTTAGAGCATTCCCAACCTTATTTGTTTTGTTTTTTTTCCTTCTCTTTTCAATCATAGAAATCATCATGTATGCTACTGAGAAACCTTGTTGCACGAATGCAAAACTATAGCCAACCAATCCTGGAGATGGGAGCAGAATCACTCATAGCCCAAGCCCTGCAGAATCATCAGGACTGTAGTGATGTTGGTAAAGCAGCACTTCGAGATTTGGGCTGCCACGTAGAGCTACGGGAGCTGTGGACTGGCAAGCATGGTGGCATAACTAACTGAGTAATAAAAGAAGTACACAATTTTTCACAAATTTATTACATTACAGGCGCATTGAGTTACCTTGTGTACGAAATGCATAATTGCCTTACAAGTTATTTGGTTGCTTTTTTACCAGTTAGTTGCATGGACTTTCTTATGGATTACCAGCACACTGTAAACCTGCTGTCACTGCTTCTGCCCAGGGACCACTGATAAAGATTAGTTTGTAGCCATCTCTGAATTGTGCATTGTGAAATGTTTCTGTCAAATAAATACATAAAATGATGGTGACTGACTTACAATCTGTGCATCAAGAAACTTTGGCACTCCTGTTAAGTGTGACAAAAGAATGTTTTGGGAAAGAAAGGGGAACTTTTTGTGTTTTTTGTAAACGCTGTGCTCACTATCAAGACATTTGGCTACACTCACATAGAGATAGATACGAAAACATAGGAAAAAAAGACATGTTCCTGTTCCACAATCATTGGCACCACTTTGGCGAAGTAAAAACAAACTAAGTTAGTGAGTGACTTTGTCTTTAACACGTTCAGTTGCCCTCTTGTCGCCGCCTCTCCCGCGGACCTATCAAAGTGCCCACATTGTTTTGGACTTCATTACCCACAGTTCCGTGCGCTCGCCCTTGTCAAAAAAGCAGGAGGTTAGCTGCCGCGGCTGGGCGCTGCTGACAGCCTACAGCTCGACCCAAACAGCACCTACAATGACAGTTTCTTATAAACAAATCTAGTCTCGTCAAAATGAGGAAAATGTTTAAAGTGGTGGAGTCAAGTGTTTGTTACAAGCCTTCAGGTTATTTCAGAAAAGAATAATAGTTCTTAAATGTTTATAACCCTATGGTGGCTAGCCGTTAGCAAACGTTATCTAACTTGTTATCCTCGTGTAATTAAAACATCCGAGTGTCAAAAATGTTTAGTACATTTCTGGAGTGATGAAGAAATCTATGTTTACACCCAAACGTCAAGGTAAGAAATCTCTTTATTTCTCAGACAACAAACACTTTTTGGCTGTTCAGGGCAGCCGTGTTACGATAGTTCCCCTGGGACACGCTGACCCTTGAGAATATGACTATTGGAGTTGAACGTGCTGCATTGGCCATCACTCACAGTGTGTGCCATTGCAGGCTCCTCTACACATTTGCTTATTACTTATATTAGTAACAACGTTTTTAATAAAGAGCTGCTGTGGGTGGAGTTAAATGAGAAAATAGGTTTGCTCATTATTATTAGTAAAAAGGTTTCACTCAAACCATAGAGCTTTGCCGAATAATAATCTAAACCAAATCTGCCTGTTTGGACCAAGTTCTTCTTGTTGTGTATCTGTGTAGCTGCAATGTAGTGTGTATCACAAGGTTTGCTGAGGCTAAGACCTTTCACCTGCAAGTCCTCAACTTAGCCCTAGTTTGTTTTGTGCCATAAAAAGGTGCTGCTACTACTACTACTTAGCACACTAAGATCAGTTACTCCAAATAGAGTTGCAATTGATTAACCAATGAATTTACATTGTAAAATGTATTTCTTTATTTTTGCTGTTGAAGTCCTCCAATTCTTTGCTTTGCTTTGCAGTGCAAGTCCCTGTGTGTGGGCTCCTGTTGTTGAATTGCTGAGCACCTGCAGTGTCTGCCGTGTTTAGTCTGCAGAGATGGGGACTGGTGTTCAGGAACAGCGGACATCACTTACTCAAGGAGAAGTGCTACCACTGGCTTCCTCCTCCACATCCGAGGCAAGTTATCTCATCCAGTTATTCTGAACCTTGTTTGTCGCAAACCCTAATATATTAGAGTCGCTGTGGTTCGCTTCTCCCACAGGGCATGTATTGCAATCAAATTACATAGAAATTATGCCTCCCATATGATCTGGCCACCCTTCCCCCAAAATTACCTTGGTCCTGAACTCCAGGTTGTACAAGTTTACAGTTAAAGATAATCAGTGCTTTGTCTATGCCCTAGTTTAATGGTTTCACATATGTGATTAGTGATCCAGTATAACTCTAGTTACTCATCAGCAGATCTTGGTTTTGTATCTAATCTATTGTCCACTGTGTTTAGGGCTTAAAGCAGACCCGCTCTGTGCTCAACTCACTCTTTTCTGGGGCCTTGGCTGGGGCAGTGGCCAAAACGGCTGTGGCCCCATTGGATAGAACAAAAATCATCTTTCAAGGCAAGTGGTGTTGCATCCCATGGGATTTTCGAGAAATAAGAATCTCTCCAAAGTATGTGTGAGACTCTAATAACATTCTAGTAATACCACACATGGTTTGTTTTTCAGTCTCCTCAGCAAGATTTTCAGCCAAGGTGAGCCATCTTTTGCATTATTTCTTTTTCCATTAATAATAAAAATAAAAACAAAAAGCCTGACTATCGCATTATGATGCACAATGACTAGCGTATGCTCAAAATAATAATTTCTAGCATAATTTGGTTTAGTTTATGCTTGTAAATACAGCCAACATCATAATTTATCTTTGTGTTCAGGAAGCCTACAGGCTGATTTACCGCACTTACCTGAAGGATGGCTTCTTCAGTTTGTGGAGAGGAAACTCTGCCACTATGGTACGAGTCATACCATACGCTGCCATTCAGTTCTGTGCGCATGAGCAGTACAAGAGACTGCTGGGAGGGTATTATGGTTTCCAGGGGAAGTAAGTACTTTAAAATTATTACATAATTGCAATCGTTTGGCTCAAGCACATGTAAATACCTTGCCTTATAATTTCAGAGCTCTGCCTCCAGTTCAAAGGTTCTTGGCTGGTGCGATGGCTGGGACGACTGCAGCGATGCTCACATATCCTCTAGACATGGTTCGTGCCAGAATGGCAGTCACACCAAAAGAAATGTAAGGCCTGTGAACATTTTCATTTCATTCTTTTCTTTTTTTCATTTTGCAAATAGTTTGATATTTGTATGTATCTTTTGTTCAGGTACAGTAACATTTTACACGTGTTTGTCCGGATATCCCGAGAAGAGGGATTGAAGACTTTGTATCGAGGCTTTACCCCCACATTGCTGGGAGTTGTGCCGTACGCTGGTCTGAGTTTCTTCACCTATGAAACACTAAAAAAGCTACATGCAGGTACTGCCCTCATTCTGCTCCGCTTAGCCAGTACGTCTTTGTTGAAACAATAAACGCCGCTCTTCTATCTTACAGAGAACAGCGGGCGAACTCAGCCTTACTCCTATGAGCGCTTGGCCTTTGGCGCCTGTGCTGGGCTGATCGGACAGTCAGCCTCTTACCCCCTGGATGTGGTACGAAGACGCATGCAGACGGCAGGGGTCACAGGGCACACCTATGGCACCATCCTCAGCACAATGAAGGAGATTGTAGCCGAAGAAGGGGTCATCCGTGGACTCTACAAAGGTCTCAGTATGAACTGGGTAAAGGGGCCTATAGCAGTGGGAATCAGCTTCACTACCTTTGATTTAACTCAGAATCTTCTGAGGAAGCTCCATCAGTTGGGTTACACAAGATAAGGATGAGTGAAGGGAAGCATGAATTTACAGCACAAGATGATCCTTTCCCTCTGATGGATCGAACAGTGACTAATCGAAAGCACACCTTGGCTCAGGAGCAATGGATACTGTTGATGTATTCCCTCACTTTATTAGTGTGCGCTAAAGTGATGCTTGTTCCATATCAATATGAGAGCAGAGTATCTTTAAGCAAGTGCAATATGCCAAAGTCATCACTGCGGTGTGTGGCGCCTCCATGTTTTTTCAGCAGAGATTTCGTGCCCACTGCCTTCAAACCGACACCTTCCCGACCATTTTCGGAATCATGCTTATTTTATTTACAATGTCCTTGCAGGAGTATGAGGGGAGATAGAGTATTTGAGCATAAAATGTCTAACCTAGCATTCTGGTAAAGCTGCCTTTTCTCCCCAATCCAAGTGCATTCTGTGAGAGCAAATAATATATTAAAGTCAATGATATACGAAAGTTGAATTACAAATTTTGTGCCAACTCGCCTTTTACCGGATTTATTTTTTATTTTTTTATAACAAACAATGAGAGAGGAAGCCACTAAATTAAAATGATATTTGTGGTCCCAACTTATTCCTAGCCTTCCTAACATATTTGTAGCGTCCCCGTTCTTTACAAAGACGAGTTTATAGGCACATTTCACAACTTGCAGGGTCACTTATCAGGGTCACTTTCACAGAAACGCTAGAAAACTGGCCTGCAGTTTCATGAAATTTATAGAAATGCTTTACAACGAGATCGACAATTGTGGGGGGAAAACACTGTCCGAGTTCACAATATACCAAAGGAGGACAAAACAAATTTCGTTCCATTACTAGAAAAAAAAATCAGGTGTAGCGCCTTTAAGGAGTGTCCAGTTTTACTCTAGTTTTAAGTAACTTGGTGGTTTAAGGTACTTTTTTTTTATAAGCCTATATTTGCCAGGGCTTGATGGGAGTAAAAAAACACTGCCACAGTGATATAAGTCAACTTTATTGACGTAAAGGTATGGGCTACATCGTACTATCAGTAACTTTTGTGTGTAGTTCTTCACTATTAGTGTAAGAACATAAATGTTACATAAATGTTCTTCCATTATCAATGACATATACTGACGTACGTGCAGAAACAATGTGGAAACATTGTGTAGCATTTTACCTCATTATCTGTGTTTGGACAGATATTAAATGTAAGTCAGAACCTTGTCTGTATTGATGGTCGTTGGGGCTAGAGGAGTGTCAATAGTCTATAATTAGGCCGCACAAACTGTGTGTGTAGCCAATTGGAGCAGAGGGCACTGAAGAATGTCCGACCACAAAAGCAGGGAGCATCTCAGGCCCAGCAACAGCAGCTGAAAAAACACAAGGGCAAATCCTGTTATTGATTCTAAATTAATTCTTACAAACGTTATGTTTTTTAATTGCTAATTCATGAACACAGTTGTTTATTTAAAAAAAGAAAGAAAGCTAATAATACAAGTACAGAGTTTGAACAATGTTATGCACTGGCACATTAAGGACACATAACGCTAACAATGTATTTGGCCAGATGTGGATCATTCACAAAGAACTATGTGACTGGTTTCACCTCATGGACTTGAAACCATTGTAACAGAGCAGCCTGCCTTGGTTCTCACGCCAGTTCACAGCTGTGATGTCTCGTAGGGAGACAGTTAATATAGTCCTAAAATCCCCATAGTTCCGTAGGAGACATGAAACAACGGCATTATTCTGACAAGCGCCCAAGATGTGCTGCTATGTAGAACATGCGATGGACTAACTATTAAGTGCCTAATGAGATCATGTTTTACTATGACTAAGCTACTTCTTTTTAACATGTAACTGTTCAATCTTAGAGTTCTGACTGAATGTGTGAAATCAGGCTGAATATCTTATGCATAAAACTGCCTTTCTATATATTGCTGAATAAAGAGCAACTCTGGCCTTTGTGGCTGTTAAACACTAGAGAGTAAGAGTGAAAAACAATCATGCCAGAACCAAAACTTGAAAGGTCTGGACTTGTGTATGTGTGTACAATAAGCTGAGCCTGGAAATATGACAAATGCAAGTGTCGTCACCCATGTTCAGCAGACACATTTGTATTAACTCTCTTTATATGCTGTATAACCTCATTTGTTTTGTTGCAGTGAAACGGGCGTTTTGTTAATTTTAGTGATATGTGCCAACTGAATGTACTAATGTCTTCTCTGATTGTGACTGGAAGTCCACAGGCAGTTTTAGTGAATAAATTAAAAGTTTGATCACAAATTAATAGCATGCGTTGTATTTTCTGTAACGTCAGCCTATATATCACCCTAAATGGTTTGCCTTTGTTGTAGTTTATTTCCCTGTATTGGCCAATGCTGAGAAATGGAGTTGACGTAGCCCATGTTAACCACACGATGGCGCCGCGTTCAAACAAATAGGACTAATGAGCGCAGAGGACGTTACACACAGTTGAACAGCAGAGGGCGGCAGAGGGCAGTGTTGAAGTCGCGCGCGTGAGGGCCACACGGGGCAAAAGTCTTCAGCGTCAGAGCATCAGAGCGCGTTGAACTTGGCCGTGACCGCTATGGCATCGATATACAAGAATGAGCTCTCTCTGTTTCCCGCTCCTTTTTATTGTCAGCGAGAGCACACATTTAATCAATTACAAACTCAATGAATACACCGAACATTTAAATTATATCACAGCCTATGGGCGACAGGGACCTATTTGTATTATAGTCTTTCTGACTGTATAGCCTAACTGTTATTTGAGAGGAAAAAGGAAGGCCTACTATTTGGTTGTTTTTAATTTAGCTTAGACTGAAGTCAAGTCTTTGTGTGATGGCATATATTCTGGGAACGTGGCAGAAAGAGAATTGAAAAGAGCAGGGAAGAAAGGGCTGTAGGGAGGATAGAGGTCTAATTAGAGTGTGAAGGAGGGAGGGGTGAGGCTGTTGAAGAAGATGTGGTTGCTATAGATACTTGGCACGATGCCAGGTAGAGGCACACACAATTTACATTTATTCAGATGGAGGATCTCTCCATCTCCCGCTCTTTTTTTATTTATTACAAAACAACAGGCTATGGTCATAATTTAAGTGAATTTTCAAGATTAAATCCCTAAATAATAATATAGTCCCTAATTGATTCAGACCTAAAGTATCATATGTGTTGAATAATGTTGCAATTAAAATATCCAATCGTTTAAATGCCATTTTAGAAGAACAGAAAGTTCTTTCTTTTATTCCTTTGTGCTTTTTAAGAAGAGATTCTTATTAATTAATCCGTTTTTGTGAGTTGTTGTTGTTGTTGTTTTTTTAACTTTATTTAGACAGATTTAAAAAAGCAAAATGAGGCATAGTTATTAATGATTATTGTGTTTTAGACACATCAGTAAAATACAGTATTTTTGTAAATGCTGACCATATTGTGTCTCATAAATAAATAAATAAATATTTGCTCATTACAAAGGGCCGCATGGTATTCTCGTAAATGAACTGTATTCAGTGATTTGTTCCCATTGTACTTGGTGTTTTTGTTATTATTATTTTAAGTGTTAATAAATTAAATTGTATCTATTATGAATATATTTCCTTTTGCAAGAGAAACTCAATCCCAAGGCTAGTTTGTATAGGCCCAAACTACACTGATGTGGCATTTGAACTCATATGAAACATATGTTACAATAAATAAGCAGAGAAGTAAATGTGAATGAGAAGCCATTTTTATTTATTCACAAACTGCAAACACCAGATTATCTTCATAAAACACAATATTAACATTTTTGTAAATACATTCAAGTAACTGCATTTATAATAAAAACATACAGTATGTTCATACACAAAAGTATAAAGAAGTGCATTAAAATGTAATTCCAAAGATGTAAATTACTCATCACAGACGCAAAACATAAAAATGTGCCCAAAAAGCTTAAAAATAATATACTTTTTAAACAACCAGAGTAAAAAGTCAGTGCAAATTCCTTGCCTTTTCCCAATGTCCAGTGCTCCATCTGTAAAACAAAAACAAAGACAAGGAAATTAACATTTTACTCTCCATATAAACCACCTTTAACTTCGGACACTGCGGTTTGAACAGAGGCAGGAGGTTTTGGTCTTTGGTCCTGTCAACTGTCTGTCCTCCAACCTCTGCGAAAGCGCTGTCCTGCCTCAGGGCTGTGTCCGGGACAGGGCCTGGACAGGACAGTCCTGTTTGCAGCGTCATGAATGAGGAGGTTCCTCCTATAGTGCCCTATGACGTTAAACCAGTGCATTGAAAACAGTGGTCTCTTACAGTGAGTGACTTCTCAAAGTATTATACCCCTCACATACTGAAGTGAAGAAATACTAAAAATGTTGATCTAGAGGCCGCAGTTTTTTGTATCATGGACAATGTTCAAAAAGAGGGTAATAGACTGGGCCTGCAGATGAAGAATGTCAGAGGTTCTTTTTTTTTTTTTACAATATGAAAAAATAACTATATGAGTTCAACATCAGCCAGCATAATCAAATAGAAATAATTTAGGTGGTCGGAAACTTTTTGAACCCATGTAGGAGGTGGGAGAGATGACATATGGGTGTTCTAGAGGACCTTGCATTGCCCCAACCACTGCTGAACTGAGACAGGAGCCACTTAACGTCTAGAAACCACTGGTAAAGAACAAGTCAATATTTGATAGTGAGCTGGGGGGGGGGAACTCTCAAGATACAACATTACAATCGACATTAAAATGGGGGAGCAATTTAAAGCTTGGGAGGTCCAGAAATACAAGTAGTGTGCCCTCAATTCTGTAAAGATTACCAAATAGCCATTGTGCCCCTTTACAAACAGGCCTATATAACTTGTATGTTATTTAAGTTGGTCTATAAATATCACACTAAAAACAACCTCATTCCCATTCTTTAACTTCAGACAATGCGCTACGACAACAATATCCTAAAGTCATGGGCTTCACAGATTCTAATGGAAACTTAAAGAATCTGAAGTGCTGAGTGGTCTGAAGAAGGCCGCCCCGCACCCCCCCCACACCCCCCTCGATTCTCACACTCCCGTACTCTGCCGACATTGTGTCCGTCCAACAAAGACGTCCCCGCAGCCCCCTCATTATAAATACATGTCATTGGATCACAGCTCCTCTGAATCCCTGAGTCTGCTGCGCTCTAAGTGGCCATGACTGAGCCCTGAATGGGTGGCCGGGCGACAACTACACCAATAGACAGCAGCTCCAGGCTTATGGGAATGAATGCCTCGCGGTGGGACGGGGTCACGGGGCGCGCTGTCTCTTACATGTGTACGCTGTTGCACAATGTGGATATATTGTGTGCGCTGTACTGCGGCGAACAAATGAAAGGGGCGATTTTTATTTTATTTTTTAAAGGCAATTCAAGTTCAAGTGTGTTAACAGTTTGTGAACGAGGTTTGCACCGAATCTGGGCCAATGCTTTTTTTCCTGCTGCCTCAACAACAAAATCATAGAAATATAAAAAAAAAACACACACAGCTCAGGCCGCTGCAGGAGGAGGGAGGGAGCGAGGTGTATGTGCTTTTTTTTTATTTTTTATAAAAAGCTCTCATTTTGTCGACAAAATGGAAAAGTGTCCCTGTCCCTCTGGAACCACAATCCAGGGCAGAGTGTTGTGCTTTCATCTATTCTCTCCATTTCAGAGGCAAAGCTGCTGTTTCTTCCTGGGTGCAGCAAAGTTTTTTCCCCCATTCACCCGCTCGTAGTTGCGAAACCCTCGAGATGTGACCAGTGAGATATCAATGCCCCCCTCCTGTCTCACTAATCTCCTGCTATGTTTAATGTTTTGCGTTGTTACGATCAAGCTAAGGCCCTGCTTGTTAATTCTGTGAAGCAGTCATACTCAATATATTTTGAATCAAACGATACCAACGGATTTTAAGCTAAGAATTGTGACTTCTTGGAGACAGACGAGCTTTTTCTCATGCCCGGAGGAAGATGCGGTAACAATACATATATACACAAGCTTATTATTGCTGCGTTTATTTCTAATAATGAGGAGCCATTTTGTGCACTTAAAATCCTTCTTGACGTAGACCAGTGGTTTCCAACCTTTTATTTTGTCTTGCGTACCCCTTTAGCCTTTCAATTATACTCTGAGTACCCCGTAATTGGAGGTTCTGCAGTGCTGAGTGATTTGCAAAGTCCTCAGCTAAATTCTGATTTGTATTTAGTTGGGTGTTGTGTAAAAATGAAGCTAAAAAAATACCCATCAAATTCAAACCTCTTACTGCCAAACTATACGTCATTAAAACACACAATACATCTGGTAACAACAGGCCCAAGTGCAACATTTTGGACTGAAGCGGTTGGACAGGTCTATGGGACAATTGAAGGTCTGGGAGAAGCGGTCCCTTTCTGCAGAGCTAATGAAGCCTGCGCCCTCAGGCATTGAGGAGCTGCGAGCAAGCCCTGTGCTCTGTCACCCATTCACACGCTTCCTCTCCTCACACTGCTCCCGATGAGGTAATGCTTTCGCCCTTAGAAGACCATTAGCATGCAAAATAAAACACTGGAAACTAAACTATGGCTTTTTCATATAGGGCTGCGCAATTTATCGGCAAATGATTGTTATCGCAAAAGAAGCTGATGTAATTTCCCTATCGCATGAAGCTAAAACATACACTGAGGTCCTAAGTTTGCTGAAACTTTTGGTTCAAGTTCTGTTTCTGACACGTTCCTCCTAGTTCAGTTCCATATATAGCCTCATTTTGATCTTTACACTGAATATATCGGGACCTGCACACTCATTCGGTCAAGTTGGAACTGGGTTTTTAGACTTTGCTGGTTATATATAGGACAAAGAAGTAGCAGTTTGTTATGTTTTGTGCTTCTTAACATTTTTACATTTATAATTTTAGAACTAATAGCGATTTTTCTGTTAATTATCATGACTGCAGTTATATTATGTTTTCAAATCAGTTCAGAGGATCAGAAGCACTAAAGTAAAGACTGAAACATGAACTGCTAAACTAATGTTTTCAAACATTGGGTCTAAAAGACAGGATTAGCAGGTTTTTCATACATCCCAATGGAGACAGGTAATAGTGCTGTGTTAGATCCCTTTATGCAAACAAAATAATTGCAGCCTTTGCGATTTGCTAATTGCAACCACTAACATTACAATTTCAATGCTGCTGTCCTGGATGTGCAGCCCTGGAGCGATTCTACCGCTGGCTGTCAGTGAGATGCGCTACATAAGTTTGGAGAGAAACAAAGGCAGACAGTGCTACAGAGTCATAGCCAACACGTCAGTCAGAGCAGAAATGTCAGTGACAGCAGAGATGTGGGGGGGGGGGGGCTCTCCGACAACACAATCACACTTTCAGCAGGGGAGGTCTGTCTGTCTGTCTGTCTGTCTGTCTGTCTGTCTGTCTGTGATGTCCAAGTCGCAGCCTACACACCAGCTCCTTCTCCGAGCATCCCAGACTGAGCCAACCAAAGGCAGCAGTGCTTATCAAACAGCCTAGCAACTTCATTAGCATCCGGCTAGTCCCAGACAGCAAACCCGCGCGGCTGCTCAGTCACCCACACATATGTGCCAGACAGCCCCTCCACTGGCCTTGACCCATGAACTCTAGGCTCCTCTTTCACCTGCTACAACTGCATTCAGGCTGCAGCGCCGTCTCGCCAGTGGCCTAACCCTTCTACATATGTTCTCCACCCATTCCCACGCTCCGCACTCAGACCTCCAGACTAGGAAATGATGAGCTCTTTAAACACGACGGCATTCATGGGGGGCATTATGCAAAAGTGCAATGTGGTAGTGTCTGGACGTCTGACTTAGTTGACCCAGCTTTATCAGAAGCAGCGCAGAATAATAGCCCACATTTCCTTTATTGTCTCACTAATCTCAGGGAATGGTTTCCTGCCTGTGACCAGTGTCAGGACTAAACACGACGAGGCTGTGTTTAGGTTTCTAAAGTCAGCTACCGTCTTCATTAAGAAATAAACGGCTCTGACAGCTCTGTACTTTATCTGCATTCTTCACTTTTAATTTTGTAAAGCACTTTAAATTACTGTGTACATTGTGTATGAATTATACTGTACTACACCAATAAACTTGCCATGCCTAATGAAGAAATGCAGCCAAATAATGATTACAATTTGGTACATTTTAAAAATTCAGCCACGATTTCACAAGCTACAACTATGTACTATAGTCCCAAGTAGGGCGGCCAAACGAACCACAATCAAAACCAAAGACAGCAATTGCTTTGGTCATGTATTATCTGCAAACAAGTCTCACATTTCAATTCTGTCTTAAAATTGTGTCTAAAACCTGTAGTTTCGATCTCTACAAACATTTACTCTTGCTGTGGTAATCCAAGACCAAAAATAGCACATAGGATTTGCTAATTTTTCACCACTGACATGTCACTTTCCAAATGCTCAAATCGGCCATTATTATTCAGTGGTTTCTAGCCGGCACATCAAGGGTAAACCCACGATTACCACCTCCTTCCTGTTCCTGATTCTCGGTCCTATTGCCATTGGCCCCAAGCAGCCTCATATTTCCTCATTGGCCAGTCTAATGTAGAGAAATGGTGATGTAGCAAACACGAGGCTCGAGTGTAGTAGTAGCAGTGTTAAATGTTATTGCGAGAAACACGTAATCCAGAGCGTGTTCCCGGGTTTTGGGGCAGAAAACATGGGTGTGAGCTACACGCGGTCAGTGAGCCGGGCCCTTGGACTTGGAGAGCTGCACTTGCCTGTCTGCCACATAGACAAGAGCATATGGGCACCCCAGTTGCTCTATGCAAATGTCAGACGCACAGACACATGTTCGCAAATGCAGACACCCCCCCCCCCCCCCCTTTTCAAGTCCCTCATTAATGGTTCCTTCTAAATCCAGACACCCCCCCCCTCTCAAATAATAACCCATCTTCTACCCCCCTTCAAAAACAAACGACTCCACAGTCTAGACCCGAAAACCCACTCGAATCAGACACCCCTCTCAAACCCCCCCATCTATCTATCCTCTCCCCGAGCTCCCACGACATGCAGACAGACCTATGATTTGCGTGACCGCCATTTTGCTCCCCACTGTAAAGACCCAACTGTATGGCACGGCAGCTGCGTGGACAGACAATGCAAATGCGTATTCAGTCGGTGGCTAAAACAACTCTTAGCGCATCTATTAGGATCCCAAATCAACGCTGTCGCGATAAGAAAAGAATAGGCTGAGGGCTGTGAGATCTGAAATGAGTTATACACAAATGCAATTACTCACTTAACCGTCAGTAAGTCCCACTGTTCTATCAATTAGGGTTTATGATCATTTCAACGGATATCTTTAGTACATAAATGTATTTGTGTGATTCTGATATCTGATTTCGCCGTTAAATGAGATTACGCTGGTCAGTGACTGATACACAGACACCCTTGCGCATAAAAATTAGACTATTAAAGCCTGTCTGTCTGGACTTAGTGGGGCCTATGCATCCCTCTTTAATTAGAGTCTTCCAAGTCACCGCTTTTGTTTGCCAAATGCCTCATCTGCGCATCATTTATGTCTGCACAACAGCGCGTGTGTGACAAAGTGCCATCTGATTTAGAAAAGCCACGGCGTATTCTTTTGTACAGTGCCGCATTTGCATGTGAGACTTGAGCAACGCATGCGAACAGATGCACCATATGGCACCGTACAGGGCCACATCACGCCTTCCTGTGAGCGCCAATCAGGTATGTTTAGATTTATGTCACATTAAACGGCAAATATCAACAGAAATCTGCATTACTCTCGAGATCCCAGTTTCGCCGCGTAACAATATCGCTTTCAGAGATGTAATTATCATCACATGCCAAAGACACTTGGTTTCGCGGTTATGCAAATGCAATTAGCGCCGATTTGCATCCGACGACAGCTAACGGACACGACAGGGGGAAAAAAACACGCTTGACGTGTTTTTGGCACAAAGGGAGACTGTCGGCCATTTTGTCTGAGCCGGTGCCCATCTGGAAACAAGTACACTGCATTCCCGTGACGACAGCAGCAGTTTTGAGAGTGGGGCTCTATAGTGCACTCTCCTGTAACTCAATGGAAGGCGGCATTCAAGGCCAAGTGGGTCTCTACAACCCATTCAAATGCACACAAATCCTTGTTTCAATAATGTACAGACAACACGGGACCAGCGCCTGTGCTCTACCGTGCTCGAAATCTAACACGATTTACATAGAATGATGGGGATGATTTCCTGTGCACATGCATACATGTTATACAGTGGGGCACCGTTAATGACAGTAATGTGTTAGTCCTAAAAAGATACTTGCCTTTTCACCCTCTCTCAGTTGCTTTAACATCCACGGGTTCATTTTTAAAAGGGACTAATAACAACAATTGCACTTCAAGGACTGTGTGTTTTAGCAGATGCACTCAGCCACCCGAGCGAGAAAGTAGAGAAAAAAATGGTTCTGTGTCTTTGTCAAATGTAAAAACTGGATTGGGAATAAACAATGGCGGGTCTTTGTATGAAGAGGGAGTCTAAAGTCAAACTTCCAGTGTAGTGTTAAAACAGCCAGAGGCAGAAGGTGGGGGGTATGTCAATCTTATGAAGGGAAAAAAACCAACAGAAGAGCGCAGTTTCCCTCATGGCAGTCTCAGTATTCGAGGATTATTTGGGGAAAGAACCACACACAGCTGTTGGGGTTTGGGAGGTCCGCTCAGAGGGGCACAGTTAGTCCTTCGGAGGTCCGGGCCCCAAGGCCACAGACGAACACAGAGACCCCAGCCAGAGCCATGCCTGCTCGCTGCCTCGTATTGATTTCTCCTGAAAGCTGGTAGCTCTAGAGGTGCTTCATGCCTTCAGGGACCTTCTCCGTGCTTCCCAGCCCACTCACTGGCTGCCTGCTCGGGCTTCACTGGCTCCAGTAGACCCTTGGATGGAGTTATGGGCCACGGAGGAGAGGCAGAGCATGTAGAGCCCATGGCGATGATGATGAGCCGCACCAGGTCTCCGAGTTCAGTCATCCACCAGCCTTTATCCGCCATTCCAACCACCCACCCTCGTTTCCATCTGAAAAAAAAAAGGAAAACACACAATGTTTTTCAAAATCTCACCTTTGGCATTCAGCCTCCCTCTGCTCCATGCAAATGCAAATGTAAACACTAACACTTTGATTAAAAATATGTGGGAAGAAAACAGCAACTTGCTCTTTTGTAACCTGCCCCAAGGCACTCACGGCGATACAAAAACAAATGAAAATGCTCAGCCTATGGTGGGGAGCACAAACATATTTATCGGGGGCGTATATTGTAACATTTTTGTCAAATAATTGCATGAAGCCTGTATTGCGCTGCGATAATATTTGTTTTTTTAAGAATTAAGAACTCATTAGAACAACACTCATTTTGGCGCAGTTGTTTCGGTGTGTTGGCCCTGTTATTATAT
This sequence comes from Gobius niger, assembly GCF_951799975.1. Taxonomy (NCBI): domain Eukaryota; kingdom Metazoa; phylum Chordata; class Actinopteri; order Gobiiformes; family Gobiidae; genus Gobius; species Gobius niger. The sequence goes on from NC_136864.1 coordinate 19,434,795, forward strand.
TAATGCGCCTCTTTGAGCACCTCAAAACCCACAAGTGCATATCCTCTCAGCTTTTAAATCCACTTGAACATGCTGTTGTGAGAAATGAATAAACCAGAGACAGAGTTAGGGAGTCAGAAAGTCCCGGGTCAGTCGTAGCAGGGTCTTGTTTGGGAGATGGTTTTTCCACTGATAATGGAATCGCCCCGAGAAGCCCATGGCGTGGCCTGTGCCGAACCCGGCGCTGGGTGAGTGGGCGAGCTGGAGGAAGATTCACACACAATGGAACCTTTGAGAGGGTTCCGACATGGGTGTTAACTCCCCATTCCTCCACACACAATGGGGCCCCCCACTAGCGCCGCGCAGGGGACAATGTTAGTTCAGGGCAGCCCTCCATCCAGCAAGAGAATAGAGCTGCATTATCAAGATGGGAGGAGAGGCATGGCTGGGGGTGCGCGCAGAGACGAATGGGAGATAAAGAAATATGTTATAAGGAGGGCAGCGGGTGAGGGGGGGGGGGGTTGGCTGTGACCCATGGCTTTGGACTTGAGGAACAAAACAGACACAAACACAGCACATAGAGGCGTAGACACCCAAAAGGCTTAAATTATGAGCTCAGTGCTGAGGAATGCCCAGTGATTTATTATTATTCAAATGATTAGACGCATATAACAGCTTCTGTGTTTTAAAAAGTCTTCAATGAGAGATGAGAATATGTTTTGGCTCCTATTTCGCATTTCAGATGAACAACAATTTAGTGAACTCTCATGCATGTCGATTTCAATGAAAAAATTATATTAATAATTTAAAGCCACACAGCGCAACAGTCCAGATTATATACAGCAATGTCACAAGGACCCACAATGCACATAGTTAAAACAGCAACATCTCCATGGAGACGAGCTGGTGATGTCCCACTAACAAAGTTGAGTGTCAGGTCTGAGGGAAAGGCAAGGCCGGTTTTTCGAGCTTTTATTCACCAATGTAAACATAAAACGACATTAATTCTGCTCGCTTGGTGAAATGTTGCGCACTGTGGCTTTTAAAAACCGCAACTACAATCCAACAAACATGCTTCACCTCCCTTTCCGCAAACAACCATCTTGGGGGGGTTTTGCGTGAGCGCGGGTTAACAAGGTTTAGGATTTCTCTTTGGTAAGATCTTTACACTCGTGTCAGGCGAACAAAGCGATTTCAAATGTACAAGGGGAAGAGGTGGTTCAGCGTGCGGAGATGAGGCAGCACAGCGGTAAAGCGGCCCGGGAACAGTGGTAGGAGGGAAGTGTTTATGGAGATCCAGTGTCTCTCTGGGAGCCTAATAGAATCCTGTGGCTGGACGGTGAGCTCATTGTGCCCGTGTAAAGGATTACGCTGGTAAACTGGTAAAACAGGGAATGAGACCAAACACTGGCGCCTCCTGCCGAGAGCCAACCAAGCATCCAACATGCGCCCAGAGTCTCTTTTAAGCTGGCTCATTTCATCAGTGACAAACGCCCAGGCGACAGAGGCAGAGGAGCTGTAAGTACACGGGAATATGGAAAGGGAGTTCATACGCATGCAAGTGCACGGACAAAAATGTGCTAGACCTGAGTGAAAGATGGGCATTGGGCTTACGCGCAGGAGCTGAGCATAATATGGACAAATGACGCCTGTCTCGCCTGTCTGTCTGCATCCTGAGTGACAGTTTACAATTTCAGAGGCAGCAGGTAGGCCCAGCAGGACGCCGTTTTGGCTTTACACCTTCCACAATTTCCTAACCTATTTCTCATCTTTCAGCCCACATTTCCGGCTCTCATCTGACTCCAGCTATTTCTAATCTCCCCTTTTCTGCCACTGCTTTTATGCTTTAGTCTCTCTTTTATTATTCTGAAGTACAGTTTATATCAGCTGATAAAATGAAGCATAGTACGAATAGTCACAGACATTAAGGCTTGCATTTTGTATGCCGCGGTAATTCCTGAAAAACATTTGTAACAAGAACGCGTGCGTACTATTAAGCATTTGTAAAGCATTGATAAAAACTTAAATCATCATTTTTACAATCCCCATCATTTGTTTATGAGCACAAAAGTGGCTGAACAAATCCTTTTCTGAGCCCCTGCATAACCAGACAGTGTTACTACGGCAACATATAATGATGCAATTACATATTTAGAAATGATTGACTGAAATTAGAAAAGCTTTGGAAAAAAAAAGAAGCTCAATAGTGTGTCACTTCTTGTAACCATGCATTTTTATACAATGTTTCGGTTTCGTATCTCATATTCCTTATCATCATAAAGACCAAACGCTACGATGACCTTTTTTCCATGAACAACAAGCGACTAACGCTACACTCCCGCTACACTCGCGCTGGCGAAATCCAACAACCGCGGAGAACACAATGCATCATCTGCATTCTGTAACCTGCCACAGCTCTCTCTTCATCTCTGTTCCTTCAAAGGAGTCCGAGGCCGCATTCAAACAGTAGGACCCACACTCGGCTAACAAACCTCATTAACGGCCAATAGACATCTTCTCAATGCTTGCAGCAGTTGTCACACATCCCCTCTCAATGCACACACTGGTGGCCACACTGACCACAACAAAGCATCTTTACAGAACTAATTAGAAAGGTCCCCTCTCTATTTAAAGCTCATCTGAATAGGGAAGGCGCCAATAATGAAGAGGGAGCGAGCCAGAGACGGGATGGGCCACATTGGAGCAAGGGAATTGGGAGCAGGAGAGGGTACGGCAATGGGAGTCAGGTCAGGAGAAAGAGAAGAAAGGACGCTGCTAATAAACTTAAAGAGAGACAGCGGCACAGTCTTTCAGGGTGGAATTAGAGAGAGGCGGCTGCGCGGGAAAGGGGAACTCGAATAAGTGCGACACCGCTCTGTGGCTCGTAATGTGGGACTGAGGCGAGAGCGGCTTCAATGTGATTGGAGCAGAGGCAACCGGGATGGAGTGGCAACAGCGACGAGAGCAACTTTGTCTACATTTAAGAAGCAGCGCATGATGGTAATGGTGTTTTATAACTGTCGTCAGCTAATCACCTCAAGCTGGGGCTGGTCCAACTGTATTGTGATTAGATTTGCAGTTTATGATGTTTCAGCTCAATGGACAATTTTGGAACATGTTCAGGAGCAGTAGCAATTCAGGGTCAATTGAGAACGGCGAAACCAAGAAGCACATGTTTGTAGAGGCTTAAACTACAGGATTAGCAGGTGGTAGACATAAGAAGACGATATGGAGCCAGGATATTTAGTAGATTTTAGAAGGATATCATCCCTAAATAACTGTAGTATTTGCAATTGGTTAATGGCAACAATTCAACTTGTGGTGAAGATTGAATTGAAATTAATTAAGCAGCTCTAGGGCTGTCAGGATAAATACTATATTAACTTATCGTTCAATGAAAAATAAATAAACAATACATTTTTGGGCTCGATTTTTATCGTCTGTACATTTATTAGCATTTTCCCTCATTCTTCCTTAGTAAAACTTTGATTTTCAACTGAAGCAAATTGAGTTTCCTAATATTTCATGATTATAGCAGCTTGTGTGGTGTTTTAGGATATGATTATGCACTTTTAGAACAATGGTTTACTGCCATGTTTATGCCTTTGAGAGGTGACAGTATCTAGTATCGCTAGAGTCGATAATATCGTTTATCGCGATACGTTCCCGCCTCGATATATCGAACTTCAGATTTGTTATTGTGACAGGCCTACGCAGCTCTGCCCTAAACCTCCTCATTTGTTTTTATTTATATTTATTCAGTATTATTGTATCCGTTGGATGAAACTGCCTGGGAACATCTACATAGAAGAGACATCTATGAACGTCAAGGTCTAAGCTCAAGCTCAAGACCAAGTTTTCTCCAACTCAAAATACACGTAAAGATTATGATGTTTATAAATCTCCTCAAATATTGTTTATCTGTGAATCTGTGAGCCCATACTCGATGCTAAGTTCAAGTTGAAGCTATGACCTATTTGTTGTCCCATCAAACTCGCTGGTCCTTGATAAGTGTGGCATTCTGGGGGACTAGCAGGTGTCCCCCAATGTCACCGCGTTTCCCAGACAGCTTGTTAATTTGCACTTTCTTACGCGCACGTAATGTGTGCGTGCATGCATGTATATGTGTGTGTGTGTATATTTTAGCGACAGGACTTGACCCTCGCGGGCTGCGGCACTGTTTCGCGTCTTGCTGGGCGTGGGAAAAAGACGGGAGCCCTTTTCACAGCTGCCTTGGCTGAGGCCTGGTCTGCTGGGGGGCCCCCTGAGCACACACCCGTCTCGTCCTGCTCACCCCCTCCCTTCTTATTCTGTCCCATTCAGGCTCAAAACTACTAGCTTTCAATAGCGGGACCCCCTTCCCTGTGCTTCATAAATACATCTCATTATTCAAGTCCTAGTTTGCATAGGGATTCCAAAAAGATCTCCACTCTGCTCCTGAAGCTTGAAGCCCCTCAGCCCCTTAGAGCAAATTCGACTTCGTAATCTCCCTCTGTTAATATTTGTTTTAAAAAGATGTGAGAGCGCTTACTTTACGGAGCTGATTTCAGTGATCTTGCTAGGTTTTGCAGCCCTGTGTTCTGCGAAATGCAAACCTGTAATGACAAAATTTTAAGCAAGCTCTATGCTAAATCCTCTCCATCTGCCACCATCTATTGTACAGTATGCACACACACACACACATACACACACACACACACACACACACACGCACACGCGCACACACACACACACACACACACACACGCATCACAGACCCCCCCCTGCACCCTCGCCCATTCACTGCAATACATTACTGCCCAGATTTATCTCCCATCAGTCCATATAATACTGAGGTTATAATTTACATCCACTTTAGAAATCAGCAGCACAGGCCAGTCCTTGCATATGCTAATATAAAGCTTGGGAAAATCTGGACGATTCAAAGAAGTCCATAGTGAATTTGAAAAACTGAGTTTCAAAGATGTGACCTCGCTGACACAGTGCACTCACAATGACAATGTGAAATTACAGCACTATTTCACTAAGAATCGGTGAAAGCGTGAAAGGATGTTTACTTTGATTCATTCTGAATGTAAAAAAATCTAGAATAGCTCATTATATTAAGCAGCATTAATGCCTTGATAAATATGCAAGTAACAATAAAAAAGAACTCTCGGTGGCCTAATTAGGGCTTACAAATTAGCAAAAATGTTTGAGACTATTGTATTTTTGAACAAATGTCTTTCAAATGGAATAGAAGAGATAGTATAACATCAAGTCGTATTACATAACAAATGCAGCAATACATAGGTCGTCCTCTCTTTTATTTTTATGTCGCCGTTGCCTTTGCAATATTGTCATACCTATATGCATAAAAATACAACCGTACTCTCAATAATCCCGAGGCGCTGCCCGACTGTTGGTGGGGCTTTAGGGTCTGAAAGGACAGAGCCACCCAAACGCTCTTTCCACATGAGCGGCTCCCAAACCCCGGGCGGGCAAACCCATGGGTGCCTGCCCTGTGCTGTAACGGGATAAAGCAAGCACACCCAAGATTACACGGCCACCTCCCCTGCACCTAGCACACGTTCTACCTGACAAATAGGATCATAGTGTTTAAAGGGATAAAAAGCTCTGTATGAGAATGAAAGAGAGCGGTCTGTGTGAAGAGGAGGGGTATGTGGGTTGTACAATTTAAAAAAAAAAAAAAAAAGAAAAAAAAAAGGTTAATACTTCAAAGAGGGGATGATGGAATTGAACAAGGAGGTCACACTTTGCTCTTAATATGTTTCTGTAGGCTAGTGCAATGTATACACATATTCAGCGTGACATAAAACGTACTGTAGTCGTGCCAATAAAAATCTCTATAAAGCAACAATGTGAGAGTAAGAAAGTAATGGTCCCCTTTGCACTCAAAAGTCCTTCTGTCCACAGTGCGCATTTTAAACATGTCCAGGAGCATTAACATTTGAGATGAGACTGAAACATGAATGGCTAAAACCCAACAGAGACAGGATATGTAGCCAATTGAGATTTTGACCAGATTTTGAATAACTGCATGTGTCATGTGTTTTAGTTACCTGTAAATGGGCTCATGTTTGGACAGGTCTGTGCTGAGTATGTCTGTGACCAAAGCTGCAACATCGATGAAGTCCGCACCATTCCTTAAATTAAAAAAAAAGGAAAGATATCTTAATGCAAAAGCACAAATACATTTGAATAAAACGCCAAGCATTACTTTAAAAAGCTTTGAGGCGGAACAGACAACAGAATGGAAAGTGCATCAAGCTGACCTTGTAACTAACAACAATGTTTTAAGTTGGTGTTTTTAGGCACTCCTCATTATTTTTGTACTTCAGTCCAAGGTTTTTCCATATTTGTGCACTGTATAACACTTAATATGGATGAAAAACAAATCTATGGGTTATTTTAGAAGCACAAAGACAAAAGATGAATAAAAATGTAGAGCAACAATGTTTTTTTTATTGTATTATTAGTATTTTTAGGGACATCAAGGCCATATCTTCGAGATGGGGGAGAGATAAACTATAGCATGAGTGGGGACACATAGGCACACAGTTACACACCGTTCAAGATGTTGTTTAACGCTTCACGTCAAATATTGTCAGTCACGGTCTAAATAGAGCATGGGACATCAGGGATATTCAATCATTTCTAAGGCTTGCTGATTCGGCTCCCAGAATAGATCAAACTCAGAGCTGCTGTCCTATTTTAGTTTTATCTAGTCCCAATCTCAAGATACTTCACCTTAACTAAAACACAAATGTGAACACATTCGCCATATCCAGCTTAGATCTCACAGAACTGACAAGTGTTTTGTATTGGAAAGTAATATTCAGGCTCCAGCAGCATTTCTCAAAATGTTCAGAATGCACACAAAAAATGATGGTAAAAATGACTTGACTTAATTCTGACAAGCTTCTCAAAGCGCTAGGCCATTCATTCACCGTCCATAGTGGCAGTAAGTTACACTTTTGCCACAGCCCTGGGGCTGACTGATGAGAATGTGGCTGTCAGTCTGCACCAACAGTCTCTCAGTCTCACCACTTCATGTAAAAGCGAAGTGTCTTGCCCAAGGACACAATGAGCGTTTGCATAGGTCGGAGCTGGCATCAAACTGACAATCTTCTGGTTATAAGACCTTTATACACCTGAGCCATTTATGCAATTAACTGCACTAAGCACGAGACACTTCATGTTGCACAATTGAACAATTGAACAATGGCAATAAAAAACATTCTGATTCTGTGAAGACGGCCAGTATTATGTGTGAATGGCTTAGAATCTTCAAGCTTTGGACAAAGGTATGTGATTTTTCTTGAGAGACAATTGATTAGTTTGAAAAAACATTGTGTTGTTCTCAATACATATAATGTTAAGACAATTTGTTTAGCAAGGTCCCACTGAGAATCTCTTTTTCAGGGTCGTTCTGGCCTAACCCTATTGTACTGTGCATGTGTATAGTGGCAGAGGACAGACATGGAGAGAACATGCAAACTCCACAGAGTGGCCCCACCTGGTCCAGGTAAGACCTATAATAATAGTCTGGAAGTAAAAGTGGGCAAATCCAAAAGGATAAATACAGGATATGAAATAGACAGAGGTCTAAAAAATGACTCTAGCATATTGGCTGTTGATTAGACACTAAAACCACTGAAAAGTAACAATACCAATGTACATCGAAAGCTCCAGCGTTGACGCCGTCACGTGAGCTTTCAACTGGCCAATCACGGGAGAGCTTTAACTATTTCTGTTCTACCCTCCAGATATTACACTTGTACACCCACACAGTTGTGACAAGTATCCTGTAGTGAAATTGCTTTTCTAAAATCGCTCCCGTCTTTCATAAAGTTGAGCGAACTGTAATTCTGTCGTTCCTCCGCAGGCCCCAGAATCACGGCGATGCCAAAAGCACAAATAAATGCATCAACATTCACGCCCTCGCGGCTAAGCAGGGCTCTTCTGGATATGTCCACACAAACCCGGGACAGATGAAAGGTGCAGATGAACTACATTCACGCCGCTGTTGTTTCGGGCTGACGCGGAATGCTCCCTGCTCCAGCTCAGCTTCTTTTCCGAGGTGCATCCCCAGCATCATCCATTCGGCTCCGCTCAGTCCCGGCATTTCTCCTTCTCCGCCACGCCGAAAGGAGCCCCTGTTTCCGAAGTGGTCGGCTGCAGTTCGTACTTTCGGTTCTCTAGCTTTATGAAATTAAAACTCATACAGCTAGATAACCAAAGACACAAACTAAGCCATGGTCTCTTAAAGGGGCCGCTTCTTCGCTCACTCTCGCACGAGAGGCTGAAGACAGGGAAGCATCGAGGGAGAGAGCCTGCTTGCCTGCCTGGTCACATTGCGCTTACCGCTTCTTACGCACACGCACATACGCACAGGCTGGAGAAACGAGGATAAACTGAGCCAACAACTGCATGACCCCAAATTAACTTTAAAAAAAAAAAAACTATTATTACTGAAATACTCATCTAGTGAAAGATCATCGTTATAACCTATACTCTTCTGTAACCTCAACAGTGACAGGCAATAACGCACAATATTACTTTACAAAACGCTGTAGGATATTACCCCTCCCTCAGACCAATGGGGTTGTGATGTCGCATAAAAGTCTCTTCTTTTTCAGTGTAATTACCAATAAAACTGTTAGTATTAAAGAAACGTTTCGCATTGGTCATCCTCCATCCATATAGGCCTAATTTTGTTGAACCTTTGCCCGTGAGGCCTATGTTAAAATAGGACAAAAGTTTCGACAACAAACCAGCAAAGAATTCAAAAAATATATATATTCTAAACAAGCCAATCCATAATGGTTCTTTTGATTTTCATCCGGATGGTTCAATTGCCTTCCACGTCATCGCAGTACTTTCTGATTCCACTACTACGATCTACCAAAAAGACCGTAGCCTGAACAGCGGGCAGTCCCAAACCAGCACAGATTGCTCATTTACACAATTCCATGTTTCACTTACTTGAACAGCAGACTAAACTCCTCTCGACTATAGGCAATGTCCACAAGGCTATATCCGTCAAATCCACGCCGTTCTTTGCTTCAAGTTGGTTTTGAGTTTTGTCAAAGTTAACAGATAGAAATTTAAAAAGTAACACAATGTATGTTGAGTCCTGCCTTCACCCACGCGGACTGCGACTGACAAGTGCAGCGCGTCCATGCGTGTGCCGGCGAATGTAAGGGTAGCCCCGCCCTAAAGAGAGTGAATGAGAGCGAGAGGGAGAGAGCGAGAGAGAGAGAGGGAGGGAGAGCGAGAGAGGCGGGAATATAGCACCATGAAAGTACTTTGAAAATGAATGTGTTTAGACCATATTCACCTATAATTCTGATCAGCACGTTGTGCGTAAAACATGCGTAAAATTCTGCTGCCAAAAATTCGGAAGATTTTTTTTCTTTCTTTGAGACTTTTACGTTTTGAGGCTTGGAAAAAATAAGTTAACCTTGGCCATTAAAGGCACTAGTGCATTAAACACGAGCCCACACGTTTGGGCAATGGTCTCAGGTTAGGGTTTGTGAACGTCATTCGTTTGGAAATGGTATAATAACGCACGCGCTACTCGCCTATGTGTCCTTTTGTTCATAAGTGACTGAGTCGAATTAAAATAATAATAATATATATTATATAATAATAATAATAATAATAATAATAATAATAATAATAATAATAATAATAATAATAATAATAATAATAATAATAATAATAATAAAAATAATAAAACCAGCAGCACAGACAACAGTCTTAAGGTGCTTACAGAGTCTCAGTGCAGAAGAAGCTGTGCCTCGCCATTCCAGCAATTCCACTTATATGCTGTGTTATCCAAAGTGATGCTGAGATATAAGTGCTATCTGGGCGCAAACGATGAGATAGTACGTGTGATAAGAATAAGCCAGCAGAGACAAGCAACCAATAGTAACTCGTAATATCTCTCAAAGTTTGAAAGGATGTTTAAAGGTTGGTGTGTCTGAGCATGGGAGCAGGTAAACCAATAACAGAGAAGGCCTGCTGTGGATTTCCGAACCAAGCTGGCATCAGATAAGCGTTAGGCTACATATCTGATTTTTGCGCATGGGCAATCTGTTAGAATCACGGAGATGTGGCTCTCCTGTCAGGCTGCAACACAGGTCTGACTCGACTCGGATTCCAATTCAACTCAGCATCATTTATAAACAGATGTAATCTGCGCTGGCCCCTGCTGCTATCGTGCTGTAATTGAACCTAAACTGCTCTAACATCTAAAAAGGCCTAACCAGTCCAAAAATAAGATGGTGTGCCTAAGGCTTCTTTTGAATAATTTAGTGATAAGCCACGAGGACATTTCCCATCCACAACATTAAGAAATCCTAAATTCAAATGAAAACAAATACATGAATATAAATATTGTGCTTATAATTTGAAGTAAACGTGACACCTCATACAATGGGAGGCTAAGCCTGTGCGAAACAAACAAAGCTGAGCTAAAACAAAGTTAGGCGTGCTGCTAATGCCCAGACTTTCCCACACACAAGTGACAGGGATACTTTACCCCCTCGTCTGCAGTCGCCCCCAGGCCCCCCACCCCCTCAAAAAAAAAAAAAAAGAAGAAAAAAAAAGAAGAAGTCAACATCAAGTTCAACAACGTGCCAGAGTAAGATTTACATGACAATCGGGTCTGGGATCCCCCACGTCCCCCCAAGCCCGCTTCACGGAGTCTGGCGTCATCCCCGCTACACTTTCCCAGGCTCACAACAATATCCCCTGCTGAACTCTGCACTGCAGCGCTGCCCGGGGCCTCTGTCCTCCGCCTCCTCCCTCCACTACACCGCGAGATGAATACTTGTGCGATGAGCACACACGGCCAACACTCATTAAATATTCCTCGCGCTGCATTATTCCAAACTCGATTGAGAGGCCACCGACGTCCAAAATTAGCCCGCGCGTTTGCTGCAACATTACCTCTGTGTGACACGTGGTTGTGCAGATCTATGGCCCAATAAGATGAGTAAACCCGAATATGTACATTAGGCTACAGATAACCGTGTTGGGTTATGCACCGTTACTATAACTGCATAGGCATAAAGAGTCCAATGACACATGGGCTTATTGTAGGTTTCATTTGTGGTAGGCCCAGGCTGAATTACGCACTGGCATATTTAATTAGATTTGCTCTAAGTGTACACAAATATGCCATATTATACATACGTTTGTTAAATGCTACACATTGCCAACTCTTCACTAGGCCACTGATCACGTGTTTGGATGAACGCTTGCGCGTGTAGCATAAATATAGTCAGGCCGCTGTGCCGGAGCACGCGCACTATGCAGAGATGACCCAGTCCCGAAGGAAGCAGTTCACTGACAGCCAAGCACATTTTGTTTTGATTTATGTTTTTTGTTTAGCTTCTATTTTTCTAACCAGTGAGTCGTATTCTGGATAAAATGTGCCTTGTGTGTGTACGGTTTTACAATGACACTAGTGCAGGTTTGACTGGCTGTCGGACCGGCCATTTACAGGAGAAAAGGCACGCACAACGATAGAGGATGAATTGTAACGATATGAACCTTACATTAACGATATGCCGCAGCAAGGCTCCTTTTAAAATGCACCTGTGCTTTGGAGTTACAGTCAAATCAGTCACAGGACGAACAGCGACACTCTTTGGTGAGACTGAGGCACTAGTGAGGAAAATGCAATTGCCTTTCTGGTCCATTTATTGCCAAAAAAAGAAGAAAAATAGGAAAGGCAATACATCAACCAGCCAGCATGGCATATTATGAAGTTCATTAAATCAAATAATTGGCACAACAAACATTATAGATTGTTAATAACATATACGATGAATTAAGGAAGAATTCAGACATTCAGGCCAATTATAGCTCTTTAATTCTAGATTTCCTTTGCTATAAACTTGAAAATTGGAATGATAAGAAAAAATACATATTTATAATGAAACTAAGCATTCCGAGCCCGGCTCTCATAAGTGCAGAATGCTGATGGTTGAAGTTCACTTTGGTGAATTCCATGGTTTGAAAAGTATTTAGTCCTCATAGAAACCAGCAATTCATGTTTAAAGTTTCAGAGTAATTTTTATTTTTTCATTTTAAACTTGTTAAGTGTAGGTTGATTTGTGGGAGCTGTAGCGGCCTGTAACTTGTGAAGTTATAAACTTTACTGAAGAACCAAAGTTGGACAAAGGCAATTTCATGTTACTTTTACAATTACTGTTACATTTTCATTCACTGATATGAATAAACATATGTATAAATGTTAATCCAACCTTTAGTAACAACCTGGAAGGATTAAAAAAAAAAAAAAAAAGCCTAATTAATTTCCCTCAGAATTATCCAATCATTAATCTTCCTGTAAATGCAAAGCCTTTTCTTTTTAATCAATTTCTTCACATATAAAAATGTGTTTTACCTGAAGGTAAACTTTGACACACAGTCACACACAATTTCGCAGCTCTACTGTATCATATGGGCCTATACTCTGCTATTTGACCATTGCGGGGATTTCATTAAAAGCCAGTACCAAATTTCTATCCCAAATGTATTCGCATATTCACATGGCTCGTGTTAAAATATTAAAAGTTTAAAAAAGGCTTTGGTGAAGGAGAAGAAAACTGAACTGCAGGCTCTGTTGTCCTTTGGACATTGTCTTAAAATATGGAATAAATCCGGCCTCCGCCAACTTTTCCAAATCTCTTGGACAGTTGGCTATTTTTGTTTTGTTATTTTCCGGATTTGAACGAAACAATAATAGGCTGTAATTACTTGATCCAAACTTTATAGACTTAACTGTATCAACTGTAAAGGCAAAATGAAGCAGATTCTTACCAGCAGCAATGGGCAGACTTGTCCTCTGCTGATCCCGAAGTGAAAGAGGGAACGAGGCTGCTCGTTTCTTCATTTGAGGCGGGTGGGCATTATGCAAATACGCGCTGACACCGACCACCGACCTGTGCGCCATGAAAGGGACGGACAGCCACAGCCTGCGTTCCCACGAGCCGCATTCCTCCGGTCAAGTTCAAGCTCAATGCCTGTGCGCATTAATATGCGAGGCGTGCCGCGTGGCTAATCCCAAAAAGGCAAGTGCTCTGCGCCCAGGGAGAGACTATTTTGTGTCCTCACAGTGCAACACCGAATTACACGGAAATGCATGGATTTTCTGAGAATGAAGGCTAACACACTAGCCTATTGGCTACTAAAGGAACCAATACCACAGCAGCTGCTGCTGGTAACTTCACTCTGGCCTCCTTAGGTAGGCCCATTGTCATTAGCCACGCAGTTAAATGAAAGTAAGAAAGATGGAAGATTTGAAACAAGCCGAAAGGCCTCATCTCTTCAGAAAGCCTTTTAGGGAGTTTTTGGCCTTAATCATTTTCTGTTTTGTAAAACCTTATGCCCCTCACGTTATTGATATGCATCATATACTCGGTTATAGTAAATATATGTTATAGATTATAGTTTTCTGCAAACTACCTTCACTTAGATGTTGAAAATTCCCATGTCAAAGAAACATCCCTGAAGAAATATATTGCATGTCTAATAAATAATATTTCCATTTTGTTATAATAATAAAACTATGCCCGATATGTCAATAACTATGATAATAATACAATAATAAAACACTAACAGTCGAATAGCACTTCAAGATGCTCAAAGATGCTTTACAGAGGGCACGAAACAAACAAACATGAAGCAAAGAAGGAGAGTTTATGAAAGCTGTATTAAGAGGATGGCTTTAAGCTCACTGATATAAGACATGGCCATGGAGTAATCTTGGAGTATTTTACAGCTTGGGCATGAAGTTGTCTTGCATTAAAAGTATTTTCTCTCTGCTGAGCCCAGTCTTTGTTCAAACTCTTTATATGTGGCCTGGTGCGTGTGCATATGCTCAGCAGCTCAGTCCTTGCAGGACGTCCCAAGTGGAGGATTCCCACATGTATGTTTAGTGTGATGTGTCTAGTCATAGTATAATTGGCCGTCTCAGACTGAGACTCCCCCTTCGTACAACACCCACATGCTCCAGCCCTTCAGCTCATAAACCGGTGTCTGGCTCACTGATCCCATGACCCTGTGGGAATCACACCCTCGCTCAAAATGTAAGGATTTAGATTTGTGTGTGATCATTTAAATGGGAGCATTAAGTGGCACATTTAGATTATGCATCTTTGAATAAACAAATTGCTCACAGCATTTATTGTAGATGAAAGTACATGGTGGGTTCAAGTCAAACAAAAATTAGGAACAGTAAAGTTATTAAAGTCATACATTGTGTGATACACAGTGAAATATTTGATTTGAGTAGGTAATGAAAACAATCTGCCGTGGAACTAATATTTTTGTACTTAAAAAAAGGAAACAGTATCTCATCTCAGTTTACTTATTAAGATGTTTCTCTCTCTCTCTTTTTTGTAATATTACTCATTCCACTCTCAGATGTTAAAATGAGTCAAATTTAGGTAAAACATCCTTAATTTAAATTGCAACTTTTCAAGATATAACATTTGATAAGGCACAAGAATATGTTTTTTTGTTGTTGTTGTTGCCTCAAGTAAGAGCAGTGACAAATCGAAAAAAATAACGATACTGAAGTGAAGCAAAAAGTGAATGAAGAGTTATGAAATCTCTGGATTCACTGTTTCATTTTGAGGAATGATCTGAGATATAATAATGTTATACAAACAATCAATCCTGGTATTTAAAGCGAATGAACCACAAAAAAATGTAAATGATGTCTAGAAAGGCTACTCACATGGAGTGGGATGAGGTGACACACTTGCATTTAAGAGTATTCTTCAAAATAATAGTGCAAAAACAAAGTATAGTAATTCCCAGTCTTATGCACCTCTGCAAATCACATTTTGTGCTTTGCGTTTTGGAACGAGGAATTGAAATATGAGACTGCAGGTATTCTCATAATTCAGTGCTTATCCACTAAACCCACTGGTCGTGGATTATGGTGCATTCACAAGCTCTTCTGCAGGTTTACCAGCTCCCCTTCTCTGACCCCACTGTGGTCTGGGGTGTTAAGAGACCCAATAAAGTCTGCCCAATTCAAAGCTGATAGATCCACATGAGAGGAAGTGTTGTGGCCACTTAGCCGGCCGGCCAGGTCAGAGGTCAGGGGTGAAGGGGAGCGTGCCGATGACCACAGGCTGCTGCTGACACATTCATGGACTCTCGGTCAGTGCATCAGGTGACCTCTGGAGGCCGAGTGCCCCACACGCGTCTATACTCTGTCCAATATTGATCCCTTGACTTGTCCGTGGGGAGGCTAAATGTGTCAAAGGCATGTTTGATATGTTCTCAGTGCTTTAGAAAAGGGCACGACAGCTACAACTGAACTTAGACCAGTAGTTCTCAAACTTTTCACACCAAGTACAACTTCATAAAAATGTTGACATTTCAAGTATCACCAGACCTATAGATTCAAATTAAATCAGGACTAAACCGGGTCTAAATAGGCTCTAATATAGACCCTAATTGGAATAAATTATGTCTGAACTGGGTGAAAAAAATACCTCAATTGAATGCATTTTTAAATCATAAATGAAATAATCTCTGATTAAAAATGACTGTGCACGTACCACAGTTTGAGAACCACTGCCTTATGCACATGAAGACAGAAGCACTGGTTTCATCATGTGAACATACCATTCCTTGTTTGAAAGCACCACCTGAATTCACTGAGCAAGAAGCTGCACAACTGGGGACAGATTGTGCAAGAACATGAAAAGAGTCTTTTTATGTTCATTTGAAGATGGTCTCAGGACTTGGCAACATAAGTGTATAGGTCTCACTGTGATTTTCAATTGGAGAATTGTCCTGAGAACCAAAACAATAAATGCAAATAGAAACAACTTTTACATACAGCCTAAGATTTTTGTATGTCAACATTATTGTTATTAGAAACTCTAATGCTTAATGGGACAATTAAGAAAAAAAAAAGTCTTATGCACCCTTTAAAGGTGCATTTCGCAACTTTTTATGAGAAAAAGTTGCTAAGTTGTTGATATTTGTCCATATTTGATCATGATCCAGCGGCTGTCATGAGTGGTGATGCTGCTCACTCACTCTCGATCACAGTGGTCTCTACAGCGCTCCAGGATCAGTTGTTTTTAAAGGTTTTCACTGCTGACGGACCCCTTCACATCCTCACCAAAAAACCTTCCAAACAATTGATCCTGGAGCGCTGTAAAGGCCACCGTGATCGAAAGTAAAGACGTCATGCTGACCACTCATGCAGCCCTGAGTCACTACAAGGTCTACCACTACTTTTTTTTCACATAAAAAGTTGCTTTATGCACCTTTACGTCTACACAAATTAGATGATACATATGCAATGACTTGGGGAAATTTGAAATCGTAAAGTCGAGCACCACAGTTCCTGTCTAGACTTGATATTTGATAAGGCTGAATGTAATGAATGATTAAGTGTAATCTCAGCCTCAGTCAGCCGTGTAAACCAGACATTCAGTCGGTGTCACAGACGGTTTGTGTAGGGCCAGGCCCCCCCACCCCCTGAAAAGAAATATCAGATACAAAACATAACACTAATGCTTTCTTTGTCAAATATTTCTCACTCAATATTTAGTTTTTAGACTAAGGTCTTTTTCAAAATGTATTTATGTGTTTGTCAAAAAACACACACAGAAAACAGTGGCTTAAGCTTTTGCTCTGGTCAGTCATTCCCATTGATTGATTCATTCATTTCAAACAAGATTGAAAGCATTACACTTTTTTTTTCTTTAATCATAGTCATAACAAAATCTCACATGGGTCGCACCCCGCAACACAGAGGAACTTCACGGGATCCCACCTCGGGGCCATCATTTCTCAGCCGCCGATGGGCCGCTGACAGGTCTGAGAGGCCTGTGTGAGGCAGACTGCGGGGTGACACTTCCGCACCGCCATGTTAATTATGGGCATCTGCTCGGCTCGGACGCCCCAGTCTGGGCCCGCAGCCTCCTCAGTGGTTGCCATGGGGACAGAGGAGGACCGTTGGGTTAGGGGCAGACACAGGCCCCCTTATTCTCAGGAGAGGTGACCAGACATGACCCCCCCACGAGGAGGCCTTTTTGATTCGGGTGGGAACCACGGAGCAGTCACTCTGTTGGGGACACTTGATTTCAGATGAAATATTTGGCTGCGGATGCAGATTCGGAAAGACTTGAAATAAGCTCGACTGTGTGATCGTTTTAACACGTTTTAGGGAACATTCCTATCACAAAAAAGGGAAAGGATAAGAATAAATAAAGGCCTAGTTGTTTATGCCTTATTATGCGGTGTCGTGTTCTCCCACTGTTCTCACGTGACGTCTCTTTTGTCACTGGGAGCAAAGGATGGAGATTGATGAATGAGAGAGAGACCGCAGCTCCGTGTGCAGGGAACAAGGCGACCCCTGCTGGAAGACATCTCTTAAACACAAGGGTAGACATGTTTTTCTGCAACAGTCTGTGGACTATATAGATAAAGATTAGATAGCCTATCTTAAATCCGGTACGCCTTTAAAGTGCATATGACAGATTAGACACAATGTTTGCTAAAACATAGTTAATACGATTATATTTAAGATTTTGCTAAAGATTGTACCCAGATTTCTTTAGTTTGGCCATTTTTGTGATGTTTATAGTTACATTTCCTTATTGAACACCGACAGGAAGTGACATAAAAGAAGGTAAATAATTTTAAGCTGTTGCCGTGCAACCTGCAGTCAATGAGAAATGAGTGAGTCAAACTGCTGTGGCATGTTACCGTCTGCTATGTCACTTCCTGTCAGTAGCTTAGAAATATGTGTTGTCCTCCTTTAGTATATTGTAGACTAAGACATGTGCATAAGTATTTTTATCAGTTTGATACAAATATGATGTAGTTAAATGGGTCATCCTTCTTCTTCTTCTTCTTCTTCTTCTTCTTCTTCTTCTTCTTCTTCTTCTTCTTCTTCTTCTTCTTCTTCTTCTTCTTCTTCTTCTCCTTCTTCTTCTTCTTCTTCTTCTTCTTTATTTTTTAAATTATTATTATTTATTATTATTATTATTATTATTATTATTATTATTATTATTATTATTATTATTATTATTATTATTATTATTATCATCATTATCATAAATGTTAACATTATTAATAATATTATTATTTTTGGCTGCCTAACTTCACTTGCCTCCATATTTGACGTCTTTACTGTCACTCGTGTTAAAATTCTGTGCTGTTTGTGACACCGCATTCACCCGCTAGATGGCGTTAAAGTCATGCAACGACGCTTTAAAGCTTTCTCTTGCAGCTCACAGTAATTGGTCGACTGGACTGGGTTGCCTATATTCTATTTAGCCTCCCACGCCTTCTGTATCACTCAAGAGGTTATTGATTACATACCCGACCAAGCAAAAAGAAATAAAAATCGTTTCAAACCCAAGTAAGTAGCCCACCGTGGACTTTGTTGTTGAGTCTCAGCTGTTGCACTGAAGCACTGAAACCATTAAAAGTCCTGCGCCGCAGAGGGAGGACCCAGAGGGTGAAAAGGCACGACCTGGAATAAGGGTGACAGTTCAGCACAATCTCAGCACTGGCCGGGTTTCAATTAGAGCCAGACCTTTATCCAGCAGTTTAGGAAGCAGAGGCTCACTCCGGTGCGTCAGCGTGTGGAGGTCAAACAAACGGAAAACAATAATGCGCTCTGTCTCTGCCTCCGAGCATCACGTCCAAGGACAAGGTGATGGTGACTTTGAGTGCAGAAGAGAATGTCCTGGCAGTGCTGGGGGAAACATATCTATATATTTTATTTTATCCAAGTTGCAAAAACAGACATGTGTAAATAGGCTCATACAGCGAGAACCATATGTTTACATACACTTCATAAAAAGACACCTGCATTTTTTCTCACTGTCTTACATGAAAATAGATTTATTTATTTTATTTTTTAGGTCAATCAGAATTTTAAAAAATCATTTCTACTTCAAATGTCAGAAGAATGAGAGATAGAATTGTGAATTACTTTTTTACAAAACCAAAAGTTTACATAGCATACACTAAGATTACTCTTTTTGGGAAAGCCCATATGACGATGTCGTGACCTTGGAAGCACAAGTCTGGTTCATCCTTGGGTGAAATTTCAAGACACTTGTAGATGCCACATCCATTGGTTAAAACAATGATGGAAATGTCAAGCCATCATACAGATCAAGCAGAAGGCGGGTTCTGTTTCCCAGAGATGAACTGCTGTGGTCTGAAATGTGAACATCAAACAAATGCAAAAGACCTGGTGAAGAGTTTGTCATTATGGGCTGAGAGGGAACTCTGCCAGGATGAAGCCCTTACTCCAAAAGAAGCATGAAAAAGACAGATTGGAGTTTGCAAATGAAAAAAGGATAACACTTTATTTTTTGGAGATATATCCTGTGGTCTGACAAAAATAATACATTTGACCATAATGACCATCGTCACGTTTGGAGAAAAAAGTCTGAGAACACCATCCCAACTGTGAAATACGGGGGTGGCAGCATCATGCTGTGGGGTTGTTTTGCTGCGGGAGGGACTGGTGCACCGCACACAATAGATGACATCATGAAGAAGGAACATTATGTGGAAATACTGGAGCAACAACTCAAGACATCAACCAGGAAGTTAAAGCCTGGGTGCAGATGGGTCCTCCAAATGGACAATTCAGCAAACTGCAAAACTGGTTACAACGTGGCTCAAGGATAACAAAGTCAATGTTTTGAAGTGGGCATCACAGTCCTGATTTCAGTCCAGTTGAAATGTATGGGCAGAGCTGAAAAGGCATGTGCATGCAAGGTGGCTACAAATGTGTCTAGTTCTGTTTGGAGGAATGGACCAAAACTCCTACCAACTATTGTGAGAAGCTTGTGGAAGGATATCCATAAAGTTTGACCCAAAATATACAGTTTAAAGGCAATGCTACAAAATATTAATGAAATGTATGTAAACCTTTTTGTAAAAAAAAATAGAAGAAAATTCTATCTCATTCTTCTGGAATTTGACAAATATAAATAATTTTATAAATTCTAATTGACCTTAAAAAAATGAAAAATAAATCTGGTTTCATGTTTCTATGAAGTATGCAAACATATTTGGTTCCCGCTGTAGCTATTGCCTGGTCTCATGCAGATGATGTCATAGCAACAGCATGGCAACAGAAGTCAAATGAGGGTCCACTCTGCAAATTGATTGATATGTTTTGACACTCAGTCCGGAACATTGATACAATGCACATTAGTCTATGGCCAAAATTCTGAGCACTTGTGACATTCTTTATTGGCACTTTAGTACAATATTCCCATTCAAGTGTATTTGTATTCAAAATGATTACATGTTTGTGCACGCCCTCAATCCTCCAGAATAAAGGATCTTACAGTGGTCATGTGTTGACTGGCTTCACTGCAGACGGTTTGGACAATACATTTGTTTGTCTTAGATCAAATCAGCAGTATTAAGCAACTGCTGTTGTCGGCTACATTATAAATATAGTCGATCTGGATAGCATGGGACACGATGTGACAGTACCTAAAGGTGTTCCACACTGTGGTTCATAAGTGCAAAATTGGGATCAAAATTATTTTTCTGTGGCCTGCAAAGTTATATTTCACTGCCTGTTCATAATACGTTCTCATAATAACGTTTAAAAACTATGATTATAGAGGCTGTTTCCTCAACTTACCCATGACCTACTTTTGGACCACCATATGTGAACCACTGATCTAGATCAATTATAAAACAGCACGAGGACACAGACTGTAACAAAGGCTTTTATCATAAGCAATCGGGGCACGTTTTACCAGCAGCAAAAGAAACATGTCACCTAATCCATTTCATGTCATCAGCACCTCACTCTCACTTGTCTGCTTGTTATTTCAGTGCCTCTTTGTAATGTTGGCATGTTGTATATCAAATGTGCATGTTGCTAGAACAACAGGGTTTTCTTTGCCAACCACATTAGATAATAAGACCAAACTTGCGACACTGCGCTGGAGGACTCATTTGAAGCGTTCTCAAGTCTTCTTACATTGCATTTAGGATACTGCTATTTACTTTGATGCCCCACACAAAAACACAACCACAGCCAAATTACTGTCTCCCTTTGAAGATAAATCAGAAATCGTCCCATTGACGAGACTTATCCACAACAGCGCACACACAGCTGCTCTTTCACACATGACCTGAATTTCAAACACCTGGCTAACTGAGCGAGTGGATGCAGATATAGGGATAGAATAGAATAATGTCCTCTGGCCAGGCTCAACAGACAAACAACCTAACAATTCATTGAATAGATCAACTATGGCCATTCAAAGATGAGAGAAAATGGTAAACAGAAGTGCATGGAATGACTGAGGAGGCTTATGGTCCCGCTGCTGCAGTATAGAAATGGAGCAGATGGTTGAAGTGGTGACGAAATAATGAATAGATACCTGTAAATAAAGAGATCTTGTTCTGCATTTTACAGGCTTAACAAGCTTCTCAACACACTACACTGTGGTTATTATTCATTCCCTTCAGACTCAGTGGTGGAAAGCCATTGATGTAGTCACAATTGCCCTGGGACTGATGGAGGATTTAACTTTGAGCAGTTATTTCAGATTAGATAAAGAGAGTGGAACTGAACAGCGTTTTGATCATGAGTTTTATTGATGTTTTCAGAGTTCAAAGTGTTTTCTTTTTTTCGAACACAACACTATAATACATCTGAAGAAGTTGATCACAGCCAGCACTCTCGAGGCATAAACCTACTTGAGTTATACATGAATGACTTAAGGGGTACACAAGTCAAAAAAGATTGGGAGCTACTGATCTACATCACAAATGTACGTCTATAATTTTGCCATGGGACTCTGATCTGTCTTGGAATTCTAAGACAACAATCGTTGCACTTATTCAGCATTTTGCTTCCCTCATGGAACAAATGTCAGCGTTTCCAAGCAGCCCCTTTTTTAGCCTCAAACCAAAAGACACTGAACACACTGTGCCTTTAATGACAATCTACAGTAAGTGGAGACTCCTGTGAAAAGACCCCATGAATTTTAGACACACTAAATGGAAAAAGGAGGCCAAAGCATACATAAATGAGTAGCCCTGTGGTTAGACAGTGTAGAGGTGGTTTAGTCCCGGTGCCCATTGCGTCTCCTGCACTTCCTCCTCCACCACTGCCCCTGCTGCAGTCCAGATGGGGCCCCTCTGGCTGGGAAGAACTCAGACACTGCGTGGCGGCCCAATAACTGCCTCATCAGCACATGCAGTCAACTTTATAAAGTTTAGTTTGGGCTACCGTCTACAGGGAAATATAGCATTTCCTCTCCTCTCATGTGGCCAGGGTAAAGGCCCGTTTGATCTATCTCCCTCTTTAAAAGTAGCACTACGAAAATGTGGTCATACAGTTTCTTTAACAAGTCATTGGTTATACACATAGGAGCAAAATAGGGATGTCCTGCCTTTTGAAAAGGGGTTTCAGTCACAAAACCTTTTCAACTTTTCACTTCTGAACAAACACAGGGACGTAGGGTTAGGGTCAGTGGTTGTGGTTGGTTATGATAATGGACGGTAAAAGGGACGGCAAATATGATGTAGTTGTGCTTCACTCACACAGACTTTCACTTATTTTAAGAAACTAGAAGGTCTTGGCTCTCCAACTCTCAATACACTTTGAGGGTTGGCTATGCATAATTGACTCTGTGTATAACTTCAAATCATAACAACGCTTCCCAAATAGTGACTTCCTGTTTTCAGCATGCCAAAATAAAAGCACACAGCTCATCTCACAGATTAGTTCAGCAGGTATACAGTACAAGAATTTAATTAAATACACACATTTTAAGTGTTTTGTCTGTTAAAGCAGTACTAAGTAACTCTTCCCCCTAGAGGCCATAAGCGCAACTGCAGGTGTAGTAGCAAGTTACAATTTTTTAATTGTTCAATTGTCTTGGAGAGTAAATACTACGCTGACAGGAAAGGCGAAGGGAGAGAGGGTTACTGTGCATCCAATTGTACAATGGAAATATTTTTTTTCACTCAAACTTGGCTGTAAATACTGTTTAAAGTGACGTTTGCCCGCAGTTAGCTTTGCCCGTTAGCATGTTAGCTTCTTCTTCGTGATTCCATTAGTGTGTATTGCTTTCTCCGCACCGGTGGCAGTCAAGTTGCAAACATGGTTTTTTGGCCAGAGACACCAGGGGGAGATGAAAGACCCTCCAATCATCTCATAAACACTTGTATTACCCCCACAGGGACACGTTACGAACACGTTACTTAGTACTGCTTTAATAGTTGTTCAGAAAGAAAGTTGAACTAATAAATAAGATAGTGCTTTTATTTTGGTGTTCTGGATCGAAACAGGAAGTCACTTCTTGGGCGGCGTCATTGAGTCATTTGCTAACCCTAAACTGGCTGATAACAGGTTCATTGCTATGATATGGTCATCATATTTCATCACTGGGGGTTATAACTTTACAAAGTGTACATGATGCACTAATGGAGGGGTGTCCAAAGTATGGCTCGTGTGAAAATTGAAGCTTGGTGAATCAGTCCAAATGGCGGTGGTAAGTATTTCTTACAGCGAGTTTAATTTTACAGCCTGATTCTGGACTTGACGTTGAGATTCCATGAAATATATGTCACCACAACCCTCCTACAAAATAAAAGTAAATACTGTCCGATGTGTTCTGAGGGACAGGTTATTTGAGCCCTTCCAAATTTGACACAGCCAGTTCCAAATAATGCAGCATGGAGGAACTGAGGCTTCTGAAGGCCCCATTGCACTCTCCGTTCCCCATTGAGAGCACTGCCTAATTTGTCCCCCTTTAGAATCTTATAATGGCTTGGTAGAAGTCATTTTTCTGCCGTCATGCTTATCCCGCTCCCTCGGTGTAGTTTTGCGTTCTCCATTGTGTGAAGAAGCTGGCTGCGCGCTCGGTGATTGACAGTGTGTGCGTGTTTGGTGAGGCGCCTGACATTTGGAAAAAGTCATCGCTCACATTAGCACCGAGCCTGGGAAAATGTTTATGTCTTTCTGTGTGTAAGTCGATGTGATGCAGTCCTTCTTCTGGATGCAGAAAGATAAAGTTTAGCTCGGTGAGCCTCTCAGTCATGCACTATTTGCGAATTTTCATACATTTTCCTCTCCCTCTGCCTCCAACTAAATCTATCCCCTATAGTCTCTCTGAAACCGAACTCCTCACTCATCTCATGCTTTTTGGTCTGCGGCCCAACAGCTCAAACCTTAGCATCAGATCAACAATATATTCACTATCTTTACTTGAGAAAAAAAGTAAGACAGGTTTTCTTATCTCTTCCCCAGACACGGGTGTTTCCGAAGTGGAGGAGAAGTTTAGACTGATGGTGAAAATGGGCAGCAGTGACTCGATCTGACGTGGCGTGTTTACATGTATGTGTCGTATGTGTGTCCAGGATGCATTTTCCTGAATGAAAGGTTTGCGAGATGATGAGTAAAGGCCAAGGGGGCTGACAAA
This sequence comes from Gobius niger, assembly GCF_951799975.1. Lineage (NCBI taxonomy): Eukaryota > Metazoa > Chordata > Actinopteri > Gobiiformes > Gobiidae > Gobius > Gobius niger. Next base: position 19,459,259 of record NC_136864.1, read on the forward strand.
TGACAGTCTATCTCGTTGAAATACACTCTGAAGAACATGCTCAGTTGGCAGAAATGTAGACAATTGTAGGAACTAGAGTAAATGTCTTACCACCACCACAGATCACAAGCATCTCATATTTATTTCACGTTGCGTCTGATCTGTGGGTGTGTTTTTATCTTTGTATTAGAGCCGCGATGCTGCCGCTCCCTGTGGTTCTCAGGCTGTATACAGTAAAACACTCCTTTACTCCTCAATGCGTTCAGTTCTGAAGGAATCACAGATGTTGTAGAAATGAGTCCAATCCCCCAGTGCTCTGTTTCCCTCATCACTCCCATGGCCCCATCCTCAAACTGGCCTGTATAAATGCATCTGCCTGCATAGTAAACATGCCGTCTGAATAAACTGCTTTACTACTGGTATTTCTGTTCTTAAGTCTCTTCTCTTTTGTGCACCAGCAGCTGCAATTTGCATAGATTTTCATCCTTCAGTCTTAGCTCTGGGATGGGGTGGCATGCCAAAGCTGTGCAGCCAAGAGGAGCGACTCACAGCGGGATTAGATGGTAAATGCTACAATGTTGATTCGGAATATGACAAATTCAAGTGTGCCGTGTGCATCAAAATGCCTTTTCCAGGGTTGGGCCTCCGGCGTATAGCATTGTAAATTGATATTCAGAGTAATGTTGACTGATCTATCAACATTATTGTACGTAATATAGATGGACTATGAAAACATGTTGCCTGGAAGGTGTTACACTAAGGAGCTGCTTCCATTGATTATGTCATTAGTATTCAAGCTTTTAATTAAAATTTTCAAAGTGGTAAGTCTTTTGATCTAGTATAAGCAGGAAATCGAAGCCTGGTTCCTGTTTGTGCAAACATCCAAATGCATGGTCCTTGAAAGCATAATTACAGCTAAATTATATGTTTTCTCTATATTTCAGACGATCAGTGTAAGTTTGATATTTGTGGTCAGGAAATCATCAACAACAAATTGCACTTTTGTGATTACAATGCGCCCAGATATGTTGGTGAAGTTGAATGTGCTGCTTGCAGGATGGATGAGCCATCAGTCAAATGTTATGGCATAATTACAATTAGATAATGCATTATAATGTTTATGTAAGGATTAAACAACGAGGAGCCGTGCATTAGACGGTTATAATGCACGACGCGGAGTCAAGAACACCACGACGCACAGCGGAGTAACATGCAGAGTAACTCCGCTGCGCGTCGTGGTGTTCTTGACTCCGCGTCGGGCATTATAACCGTCTAATGCACTTTTTGTGCTTTTTGAGTGACAGCAACATTTTTAAACTCCGTATAGTCCCTTTAAGACAATATGAAAGCCACTGAAAACACTGTATACACATATAAGGATGGGATCAAGGGGTTAGTGCCTTGGTGGAGGCGTGCAAGCATTCTGTGCCTATAGACCTGTTAAGCCTTGATTTGAGAAATATTTCCCTCTTGATGTTGTACCGCCTTAACACAAGTGACTGGACTGAGTTGAGGAGTTAGCTTTACTTTTAGTGCAGTAGAGGAGGAGGCTTTATGCTATAGCCCAGTGGTTCTCAAACTGCGGTGTCCGTACCACTGGTGGTACTTGGGCTTCTTCAGGCATTTTCAATTTTTACGTATCATGATTACATTTATGCTTTAATAGTCTATTGGATTTAAGTTTGGTGTGTTTCTGGCTTAGACATGTTAACAAACTTTATATTCCATTTAGACATCATTAGTTCAATCATTTAGGTCAATTTTAGTCTTGATTTGATCTCAATCTAGGCCCGGTGGAACCTGGAAGATGAAATATTTAACGAGGTGATGTTTGGTGTGAATAGAGAACCACTGGCTTTTCTGCTGTGGGGGGTGGCCCCAGACTGTCATTAAGTCTATATTTAATTCACACCGGATCAACGATGTAGGTTTATGGACGAATCGGATTATGGACCCATAAAGGACACCCTCTCTGGTGCACCCCCACCCCACACCTCCAGCCCCAGTCCCCTCCTTTGTAAACGGGGCGCTGAAACCGTCTGCCTGTCATCGCTTGCCTCTTTGTTCACTCTGCCCTCATCTCTCTGACTGTGTCGCCTCTGTCGAGGAAGGGAGGAAAGGGGGCGAGCCGAGCACCTTGCGCCCTGCGTCTCCGTGCGTCTCTTCCGATTCGCCACATTAATGCATCGGCGTCTGAGATGAGGATGAACGGCGCTGCTGCGTGAGGAGGAGAGCGGAGGGAAAGAGAGGAAGCAGCGTAAAGTCCGTTCAAACCCGGCCACTCGCCTCGTGTCTCCCCGCAAAGTGTTTCACGCCGTTGTTCCGCTGCGTTTTGTGGCTTTGGCGTCTTTCTCCTCTGCGCCTCAGCACCTGCACACCGGGCTCCTGCTCTCACATTCCAGCGGACAGGCTTCTTCTTCTTCACGACCTCGTGGCATCAAACAGGGTAAGATTGAATGGCTGTATAATGCCGCTTTGTGAAACACTGGTTACTTCGAGGGAGGATAATGATTTAATGACTTGCTGCGATTACAAGTGATCAGCCTTTTTTTTTTCCACCCTGCAGATTGGTCAGTTTTCAATCATCGGTCCGGTTCCAATACAGTCACAAAAGCGAAGCAGCTGAAAGGCACAAATCGCCCTCGTTTCACGAAAGCGTGAATTATTTACAGGTCAAAGCTTTTAATATTGGTCTATAGTCACAAGCCGTGCCTAGAGCATACATAAATCATCAGTTCTCGAAGTAACCTTGTTTGAGCGTGTATCCATAATAAGTCATTGCTGCATGTGGAGAAGTTTCCAGTGTGCGTTCCCTTTAGATTCTCTGTCATCCAGGTCACGGCTGCAAAATGGCCCAGGAGAGAGAACATCTCCACGTATGGGTTTTTTTCCCTTTTCAAATATACCCAGGTGCCCCCTCCATAAGTGCATTCTCTATACACAAGGCCGGCATAGACAGTAGGGTTTTTGTCTTGCAGTATTTACACAGATGTTGAGACAAGCTGGAGGGTAAATCATATGGTCAGCATGTGCAGAGTCACAAAAAAAAAAAAAAAAAAAAAAAGGACTTGAAATGAATGGTATGTATTGGCTTGTGCATCTCCTGTGAAACTTTGAGGGAAAAAAAAACGCGTTGGAAATGATTAATGGCTTGTCTCAGGTGAATACGTCTGTCACACATGCTCTAAACAAACATGGGCATATACAAATCACTGAGAACACTTTGGGTCACCTTGACAAACGAGCCACTTTGTCCGAGGAGATGAGAGCCCCCTGCTGCCTCTTAAAAGAGACCAGTTTCTGTTACTATTTAGTGCTGGGCTTTTCTCAAGTCCCTTTTTTTTTTTCTTCCCCCCTTCGCGGGCCTTGTTAGCGGGTCCACCCCCCACTGTGTGTCAGCCTCATAAAGCAAGCTGGGGTTAACTAGGCAACACCTCGCGCTATAGATGAAGAACTGTGGGCTGAAAAGTGAGAAATTGGGTTAGGAGACCAGCTGAAAGTTTACAGCATGCATTTTTCATGTCGCCCGGTTGTGTGTCCAAGCTTTTACAAGTCTGACAAACTGGTGCCTTCATGCATGTAGATGACGGCAGCAGGGATGGCGGATGCTAAAATAGAGGAGAAGAGTTGGCTCGCTGTGCTGAAAGTGCTCTCAATCAGCCTCAGCGTTGTTTATCAAGTCTGGCTTTGAGCTGTCTGCAATCCTAGCGGTGGGTTTGTGTGTCGGGGGGGGGGAAGACGGGCCAAGAGTAATGTGAGACGCTTCAGACGATGAAGCACTGCAGGCGATATCTAATATTGATTAGTTGGACAAGAGCAAAAGTAGTAACGACTTTGATGTGATACACTTTCAACCCCAGTTTGATAGTGTTCAGTATGTTGTGATGTTCCTATTTCGCCTTGACACCTTGTGGACATGCAATAAAGATCTCATGAACTGTCCGGGGAAACAGATTTCTGCAACATCTCATCATATCTTCTTGTTTGCTTGATGTCATCCACTTAACAGAACCTCACCACTCCATTCATGCCTTGAATCGGGTCATCATGTGATCCTGTGGTGGGTTTGTTTTCCCATTATATGACTGTATTGGAAATATAGACTGCATTAAGGTTTGAGGAATACTTTATTGCCTCTGCCATCTTTTGAGGATTGTGGAAAGTCCTCAGACAAACCTTTATGAGATCCAGAGTCAGGAGAACCAAGCTGGAGAATTTGCCTTTTGCTCATATTTCAGAAAGATAGACCCTCACAAATACACTGGAGTAAAACTGGAAGAACCCGTGGACCCGAGTGCTTTGAGACGATCACGCTGACTACTTGTCTACAGTAGTCATTTTACTTGAATAATGTTTTATTAGATGCTTGGACTGATCCACATATGCTTTTGTCTTGATTTCCTGGATGTACAGTATCTTTCTGTATTGTCAGTAATGATAATGCTCAATATGTCTTTGATGCTGCCCTGTGCGCTGTGGAAGTGCCCTGCGTAATGTGTCACTCAGGTGATTACGGGTATATTCACTCTAATACGGTGCTAATAGTGAACAGAATGGCGCTATATAAATGCAAATAAGTGCCAGCTCTCACCTACAGCACTCAGGTTTGAATAGAAAAGCATCACCTCAGACGCAGCCACCGGCACTTTCTTTTATCCGTAATGTTTTCCTAGAATAAATGTATAGGAAAAAGAGACTGCAGCAAAGCTATGAGGCACTTCTATTGTTGTTTCTTCATTTGAATTCAAACAATGAGAAAGTGCACAAAGCTCTGGGGTGAACCTAGACTTTCGTGGCATTTCTAAACTTCACAAACTTTACAAAAGGACAAACAATGACTCGGGTTTTGACCGTCCACACTTTCAGCACCGGACAGCTCCCAGAGCTCTGATAACCTGACCACTCACTTATGCCAAAGGTGGTAAGGTGGCGCAACAGTTAGTGCCCTTGCCTCACAACAAGAATGTTTTAGGTTTGATTCCATGGTGTTTTTCAAGCATGTTCTCCCCCGGGTGTGCATACATTTCACCTACCACTTAAAAACATCTACAATAGGCCAAGATGAATGAGTGTTTGTGAGTACAAAAGTGTGACAAAGGATGCCCAATGCGTGTGTTTAGAAGCATGCACTTAACAAATAGGATAAAACAGCAGCACAAGTTTGCCGTGATAGAAATACCCTCTCTCTCCCCTCTCTTTCTTTCTGTCTCTCTCTCTCTCCCCCCTCTCTCTCGCTCCTTCCCTTTCTTTCTTTCTCTCTCTCCCCCTCTCTCTCACCCTCTCTCTCCCCCCTGTCTCTCTCTTTCTTTCTTTCTTTCTTTCTTTCTTACTTTCTTTCTTTCTTTCTTTCTCTCTCTCCCCCTCTCGCTCTTCCTCTCCTCTCTCTCCCTCCTTCCCTTTCTTTCTTTCTCTCTCTCCCCCTCTCTCTTCCCCCTGTCTCTCTCCCTCTCTCCTTCTCTTTCTTTCTTTCTTTCTTTCTCTCCCCCCCTCTCTCTCTCCTTCTCTCCTTCTTTTGCTCCACGGCGAGTAAATCTCCAGCCGGCCAGAACTCAAAACAGATTGGATGGACGCATCTATCCATCAAGTTGATTGTTTAGCCTGGGAGGGACTTAAGCGGAGTACTAGACCAATCATTATGAGCGCACATGAGACCACCGCAGCACGCAATGACAACACAAAGAGGAAGGTCCCCCTCTTTGTCTTTGACCGGTTGATCCTTTAAGGTGGTGACGAAATTAACTCATATATGCTGTTATTAACATTGCATTGCCATTCTTGCTTTGACACCAGTAATAAAAACTGAAGGACAGTGCTGCCTAGTTGATATTCAGCAAACTCAGCACATCATTAAACACGAGAAATTCTTGGATAAAGTCCCCTCTAGCGCAGCTTTGTTTGCCTCCATAATCTCTTTTCATTTACAGATGCAAATTTCTGATCATCACCTATTTCGGTAGAGACCGACATTCAGCGGTCAGCCGCAAACACTGTGAGGCATGAAAGATGTCTTTAATGTGGTTAAAACAGAGATCCATCACTGGCTTTGTTACTCAGAATAATCCCACATCTTTCACCTTTGACCCATGATCTTTCACAGCGGGTGTAGAGACCATTTAGACAACACAGCCGCCCCCTCATGTAATTTATACATCACCTTTGGCCTATCAATCAATACTTCTTGCAATACAGCTGTATACTTAAAGAAATACATTGTTTTAAGTGATACACAACAATGAACACAAAAAGGATTCAAGACATTGTAAGACATCAGTGTAATAATAATATTGTTGGAGAAATGAATGTGAAGACTCTCATCATGCTGTGGTATTTAAGTCTGGGTATGCTTCAACAGATGGAGGTTTAAAAAGGAGCAGGGCCATATAAAGAACCAGGGATGACAGCAAGGTTTCTATGAGACAACATGGAAAAGGCTTATTGATAAGTGCATAACATAAGGCTTCTGTGAGACATGCCCAATGCTATGCCAAGGGAAATTGGTACATGTTAATGAAGGACAAAAACAAGAAGCGGCGCAGAGATGGAGCTATCTGCAAGAAATTTCAACAATGTGGAGAGTGCGAGCTGTCCTTGGTGTGGCTGTGCAGGGGATGGTTGCTATAGTTTCATAGTTCATTTTATTCTGAACATTATTAAAACAAAGAAAGAATAAAATTCACATTATACACGCAAGCACACTATTTCACGTGAATTGAAAAGATTAGACACAATATTTCATTTAATTTCATTTATTTATTCATTTGAGCAGAAAAGTATGTCAACATTTTACAGAAAGAAAAATACAAAACAAGACTTTGTGCTCAAAAGGAGTAGGAAGAAGTTCAAAGAACTTATAGTAAACCTACCCCTTATCTCACATTCAAGTAATCATCACATTAATTTTCCGCTATACTCATGCAGGAAACCGATGCATGAGTCTGTTCTTACATGTTGATATAAATCGTTTATGACCGTACAAAATGTCAAAGAATTTCATCATTTACAGTTACCAAAAAATAAAAATAAAGGATTTATCATTTACAGTCGTAAATAAATAAATACACCATATGGTACATAAGAGTTATACCAAGGCTTTTTGTATGATCTTTCGTTCTGATCTTACAAAAATATATATAATATTGCTCAGCCCTGCTATACCAACTATACCCAAATGTACAAGCTCCATATAACCATGTAGAAATAGAAACTATCTGTCCATAGTCATTCACTTAAGATTGACAGGGAAAGGGAAAGAAAAAAGACATGTAAACATCCTTGAAGTTTACATACGTATATGTAATCCATGAACATATTGGAAACATGTGTTTTGTCCATTGTCATGTAAACTTGAACTAACAAGCTGACCTCACTTTGAGTTCACACAAAATGATTTCCAAACGCACAAAACTTACTGTAGTCGATGCAAAATAATGCTTTAGGGTCTTAACTTTCTTTATATTTTCATATTCATATCCAGGCAACCACACACAAAAACGCAAGTGTCTGCCTGTCTAAGAATGTAATAGTAGTTATGATACTTCGCTAGCATACTTTTTAAAGATAATGTCTTTACATGTTCTTTTAAAGTGTATGTAAATATCCAATGTTTAAACAAGGCATCACCTATTTGCCTCACCTGCATCATTTATGCTTATTGTATATTGCACATTTTTTATTATATAAAACTGGGGTAAAACGCTATAATACTAGTATTTGTGAAGGCACTGGTAGCGCAATTTGTAGTGCAAAAGTCACCCAAAGTGTTTCAGGCTGAAAATTGTATAAATGGACGAAGAGCAGCCCTATTCAAACTGCAAGTTAGTGATCGACTTGCACTTCAACCAGTCAGCAAACATTTGCTTCCCTACGTATTGCTAATTTAACCTACTGCGAGGACGACATAAGAGTTCAGTTTACACTGCCATATGTCTCCATTCTGTCCTTAATCGAACTATTTGCAAAATTATACATACTCTACTCAGTAAAATGGGATTTAGCTGAGTTTTGTACAATGCTCTTTTTAAACATTAACGCAGTACTAAGTAACTTGTTTACCTTCATAAATCCTTTTAGTTTCTCTGGGGGGAATACAAGTATCAATGGGATGATTAAGAGGTCTTTCATCTCCACCTGGTGTCTCTGTCCAGAAAACCACAATTGCAACTTCACAATGGAATCATGAAGAAGAAGCTAACAGGCTAACGGGCAAAGCTAACTGTGGGCTAGCACCACTTAAACAGTGTTTACAGCCAAGTTTGAGTGAAAAACATTATCTCCATTGTGTAACTGGAGGTACAATGTCCCTCTCTCCTTTTGTCTTTTCTGTCAGCGTAGTATTTACTCTCATGGACAATTAATGAGTAAAAAACCGCAACATGCTATGACACCTGTGGCAGTGGCACTTATGGCCTCTAGGGGCATGAGTTACTTAGTACTGCTTTAAATCCACAGAAATATTACATTTACTCTCGATTTTCTTTCGTAATACTTTTCTGACATGAACTAACAAAATATTACTCAAAATACACAATCGAGGCTTATTCTCAATATAAACAAACATTCGCTTTGCCTGGAGAAATTGTGACATATATTATTCTTTGCTGCTGTGTTATCATGTATGATGGCACATTTGAATGACAATGATGTAAAGTAAACCCTCTTACATTGCCCTCTTACATTACTCACACAAACGCACTGAAGCCGCCTTTTGTTATTTGATCTTTTTGTGATGCCTGACAGAAATGAATACTGCCTGATTCCAAAGTAGCCGCTCTCTGGTGTTGCACGCAGCCAGGCTACTATTTCCATCAAAAGATATCTGTTACAAACCTCTGCTCTTACCTGCAGTGGCACGATCATGTTGTGTCAGAAATATATCATTTTAATGGGCACTTTGGAGCACAAGTGCCTGACTAGTCTGATTCAAAGCTGGATTTTTTATCTTTTACTTTCCTTTGACTTGATTCTGTACAATCAATCTCATCAGACTTACAATTTTCTCTGCACTTTGATTGTTTGTATGCATTCCCCTAACCGTGTCTATCAAATGTCCAGACTTAAAGACCAGTCCCAGTCCCCTGCGCACAAACCGAACCCATCGTGTGTCTCTCCTGAGCGTGTTACGTAGCTGGTTTGAATAACCCCTGTTGTCCCTGTGCCCAGTGGAATCAATGGTGTCAGTGTGAGAGGAGAAAAGTGCGTAGGGTTTCTTGTGAGAGGCAGCGTCCTTTCCATCCCATTCACATCTGACGGCCGGACGACGCTTGCATGAGTCATGAGCCGCTCCAAATGATTAGTCACTAAAGAACGCTAGTTATACCTGCCGAGGTGAGCAGGCGAACAAAGTGTGAGGTGCAATACAAAATGTTAACATCACACTGACCCTGCAACAGGTGGCCCGCTGGATGTACTGTGTTTTGTATTGAGATGCATGTTTTGGATTGTAGAATGTAGAATGATGTTTATTTTACAGACAAACGTATCCCGTCCAGGTTTATTATTTGTGCCACGTTTTGGCCTAAAGCTGTCATATCAGTGTCCTCATAAATACCATTTCAGTCACAGCGGGAGGAGCTGACGTGGTGCCTTAGCAGATGAGGAGATTCAGGTCTGTTGGCTTTCTTTGCCTCGCTGTCACTGCACCACGGGTGTTTACAATGAGCCGGGAATGTGTCCTATTCAAGCCGCACAGTGAAGATGTGTCAAATGGACGCACATTGATGTTCAGTGAAGCATTTGTGGGACTTCTGGCTCTTTCCTGTCAGGACCGGTGGGGAGATTTATAGAGGGAGGCGTACATATGCGACTGATGCTATGGGATGACCACTGTAGTGTGCTGTAAAGGCCCTCTGGTTAAACTTTGAAAGAGTGCTGTCTATAGGACGCGCTGTTGTCTGGTGGTAGAGCGTCCGCAGTTATGTCCACAGGCTGAGCTCTGTATTCTGCTGGTGCACTCTGTGGCAGCTGGGCCCCATCCAGTCCCAGGATCTCAGCTCTGCCTCAGACTGGGCAAACTCCTCAGTGTCATGACCCTCTCCAGGCCTTTAGAAATGTGTGCACCAAAGCCCACAGTCCAGCGCCTCGACCCCAATCTGTCATGGCCCATCACAGGTCCTAACTCCTGTTCCGAGTGTGTGGCGGGCCAGGGTCACACCCACGCCATAACCCTCTGTAAGTCATCAGCTTACATCCAAAGCACTCCGGAAATCTTGTTCAGTATGGTTTAATGAATTGCTGGCTGTGTTTTTTTTTTATCAGAAACTATTTTTAAAGGTCGAGGTCTAACTGAGCTTCCACAAGCTCCGGAGAGAAAGCCGCCATTATTCCTCTCATTTATAAAGGCTAGTTGCGTAATGTTTTTTTTCAGTGTCAGAGATGCTGTTGGCATGAGCTGTAGTTACCTTGGTGAATGCTAAGAGGCTGTTTTTCTTGATAAATAATTAATTTTATGTAACAACAACAAAAAAAGTTTAACTGCTGTGCCAGCATCCTCCGATTTCCAAAGCGTTTAGCTATCTCTCAGCCTTGGACACAAAATGATTCCTTGTCTGATTTAAATTGTCAGAATTCTTTCAGATCCATCCAATGTGGAGCATCTTAACACAAAGCATGAGTTTTCTCTTCCTGCGCTTCATACCAGCGCGGGGCCAATAAAACTCTGTCGCAGGCGTCTTGCTATTGAGCCGAGAACAACAGGACCTGAGCCAAATCCTCTGGCAAAGTCAGCAGCTCATCTCTGATGTGAGCAAGCATTTCCACACACTGTGCTATTGTGAAAGCCGGCACCAGAATCAGCTCACTGCATCACACTCAAATGTTGTACACTATACCTTTATACACTTAAAAGTCAAGTCAAAGTTAGTTCAGTTATGTTAATCGCTCATTGCCAACAGCATAGAGCCAAATCTACAAATAAGCACACAATATATGCACAATTTACAGTAATGGGAGAAGTTCAGTGTCCTAGAGGGGAGCACAGTTTGCGAATGCAGGTTGAAGCAGATGAAGGGCAGGGAGCGAGTTCAGCTTCTTCAGCAGGATGCGGTGCTGGCACAGGATGCTCTCTTTTGTCCCTCTGTAGAAGACGCACATGATGGACCTGAAACTCTGGCTCATATTTACTTCAAAATGTATTGATAGATGCATAATCACAGGGCGTAGCATTATCACCAATCAAATGAAAAACACAGATAATGTTTTTTTTTTGTTTTTTTAATGGAGCAGAGGGATTGCTATGGGGTTTGGGGTGAAGCAAGTTTGAGAAGCAAGATAAATTGGTCCAAGCCACAAAATGGTCTGTGTGGTCAACAAATAAGGAAAAGTTGGTTCACGTGCCAAAAACGGATCGGTGTGTTGTATGTTTTCACAGGTTAAGTTCAATAAGTGCATAACAAATAACCTTAATTAATAATTATGAGCCTATAGGACTATATGCTGTAGCAGGTTGCAGAAACAACATAAACAACAAAGTTTTCTATGTGTACAAATGTAACGCTTTGCTGCCTGTCAAACAAAAACTACTTTCTGCTGCAGCTTCTCTAACCCAGTCTCCTATACTTTTTAATGAATAAATCAAGAAACCCAACCTCCAAGCTAGAATACACTAACACTGTATACTGAAGCTGTGGATATAATTTATTGAAATTATGTTATATTCATCATGGAAGAAATGTGTTTGACTGTCAGGCACCAGCCTTTTATAAAGTGCCAAAATGTAGCAATCCGGGCTGAGAGTCACTGTAGTAGGAGACCTATTTTACAGCATTACATTTAGACACAGTGCTCCAGAATTGACAAATAGATCAAATGCGTGTTATTTTGAAAAGTTGTCGGCCAGAACGTCCTTATCAAGTCCCACTTACTTCATTTACTGTAAGTCCACTATATTGAGGCTGATCCTTTTGAGAAGTTGGTGAGTTGATGAAGAAAAGTGTCGCGTTTGCTCATTCCTTTATCGTTATCGGTTTGCATCTGTCTTTTTTGAAGGAATGCAGTCTGTTCTCATTGCTGCACATTTGAGATCATCTGATTAGATTTGACTACACTTAATGGACCAAATATGTGGAGATATTTGAAGAGACGCAGTGAAGCCGAGCGTGTGCGGCAGCTCCACACGTTTAAGTGTTGAGGATATACAGAAGGGCGAATGGAAAGTTCCAAAACATAATATTTGTTAACAGTTGGAAAACAGTAAAAGACAGGTATTTGTTTTAATTATGAAGTGTAAAATGTGTTGTCCTAAACGAGACAAAGAGCCCACAGTGTCCTGAGAAAATGTATGCATGTGGGAAATGTACATGAAGCACATAAAGCACATGCCCGTTGCAGATTAAATTAGCCCTGATTCCACTCCATTTTCTTTGGACGCTGTTATGATTAAGACCATGTTCAAAAAGGAACAGAAACACTCTCTTAAACAGTCCTCTTGTTTTGTGTTGCGTCAGGTCCAGGATGTGGCGAGGCCGGTTTGCTGCAGGTCACCGTGTCCTTGTGTCTCTGCTGCTGATCTGTTTTGACACAGGTGAGTTTTATAAAACATTTTCTGCTTCAGACTGAACTAAACGCATCACATTTCAGCAAAAAACAAACTTAAAATGTGAGCAGTTATTTCCTCACGGGTGTGAAAACAACCCCAGACTTGACCCATAACTTGACTGGGAGCGGGACAGCGCCAGCTCAACTCCGAGGAGATGTTGCTGCTTTGTTTCTACGGCACTAATGTTTGGCTGATCCGACCTGGAATGTTCCGCAGTGTGGCTTTAAGTGTTACAACAACACACAGAAATGTTTGCCGACATGCTCAGTGGGGCCGAGCTCCAACTTCTCCAAACCCATTCCGTTTCCCCAGCCATCTGTTCAATTATACAGGCACGCATAATACAAGCGTAAAATCCAGCATTATATCAACTTCTTAAACCTGTAATTTTATGCACAAGACGTACGGTGTCAATGTCTCGTCTGGAAAAAGTGCAGTCCTGTCCTTAATTACATTTGCTGGATTTTCTATCCTGTTAACAAGATGATGGCTGAGGGTTCGCAGTCATTTGACTTGTATAAGAGTCCTGGGCTTTCAGTATGGAGTTTGCATGTTCTCCCTGTGTCTGGGTGGGTCACCTCTGGGTGCAAAACAAGAGCTCAAGGTCTGGAGATTGGTCCCTGGATGCACTGCTGCACACAGGAAGGATGGGCCTAATGAAAAGGATAAATTTGGTTAGTAAGAGTCATATCCACTTCCTGTCAAGTGATGGGGCAAGGGAAACCTTTTTTTTTTCCTTTTATATCAGTGGTTCCCAAAGTAGGGGCTGGAGCACTGAGCGGAGGAAGATGATTTCTAGGTATAAAACAGAAAAATATTCATTCTTTTATTGAAAACAACATGTCAATTCAGGTCAAATAACAAAGCAAAGGATGTAAAACACATCTAAACCACCTTTGTATGTTTTTTGCTTCTTATTATCTATATTATTAGTTTTTACTGTGGGTGTCCTGGGATGTTTGCATAGTCATTTCGGGGGTCGCGGCATAAAAAGGTTGGGAATCTATGTTTTGTAAAACCACAGTACTCAACAAAGTAACACTGATTGTGCACATCTTTTTCCTCTGGTGATTTCTGTTATTGTTGATGCCCTTTCTGATTAAATAAAGCATTTAGTGAGGTCTGGAATTGCCACAAAGATTGGCTAGTGGAGATACTTTACATGGAAATAAAATTAACTTTCTCCAGAACTCGCACTTTGACGGTATGAGTCTGGGTCAGAGATCTGCATTTGTTAGGTTTAGTCACTAAGAAGAAAAAGAATCCTATTTTGTAAATCGTTTGATGTAGATAATGCAACATCTGCTGTAAAAAGTCAAAGTCCTTTTAAGAAACCTGCTCCCCTGTGTCAGCTCTGCACTGATACGGCGGCTCAGGGGACAGTTCGAGATAGTGTGTGTGAGTGACAGCGAGTGTCCTTTCATGTCCCGTGCAGATTTCTGTTCCTCCTTTAGAGCCTTTTCTTCACTTCCATCTGTCAGCGCCACGCTTTAGGCCACACTTGTCATACAAAGTCCCCCAATTTCCAGCTCCAAATCCCACCGCTTCCTCTCTCTCTCTCTCTCTCTCTCTCTCTCTCTCTCCCTCTCTTCCTCTCTCTCTCTTCCTCTCTCTCTCTCTCTCTCTCCCTCTGCTTCTCTTTGCTTCTCTTTGCTTCTCTTTGCATGCCTCGTGTTGCTGCTCTCATTGTTTTCCCTTGTAGTCGCTCAGTTTGTATGTGTGGTTTTGTGATTACATCTGATTTCAGAAAACGCAATGGATTTATTCCGCACTCACAGGTGTTCTCAAGAGGCTCTGTTAGTGAAGGCTGTTCCATCTAAATGCAGATGGAAATTTCGACCAGGGATTTAGCCTCGCCTTTTCTGTTAGACCGAAGAGATTTAAGTTTTATATTTTGTTGTTATCTTCTGCAGTAAAAATCAGCGTTCGGTAGCTCTACTTTGGATAACAGCACACCGTTATTGCATCTGTAACGTTCTTCATTAAGTTATACTGTGTTGGAGTTCATTTACTCCAGGCAGTTGCTAACGAGAGTGTGAAAATAAAGAAAACCGCTCCCCCAATGCTGAGTTATGGATACCGAACATTGTGACTATTTTAGCTCCCACCTCCTGCTTCTTTTCATAAACATACATTATGTTCAATATTATGATTTGGATTTGACACAAAACCACACTCTGCTTCAACAGCTGAACAAAACAGTCTTCAATAGACTGGCTTATATAAACAACATCATTGTGATTTCACACTCACCATTGCTCGCTGCCTTCAGATGAAATACAAATCAAATGCCGTGTCTTATCCAGTAGAGTTCATCCATTTGGGCTTTTTATAAATTCTGCATGATTCCAAGAACCCGACTTTTATTAGATCTCTGATCAAATTTGCCAAGCATGAAAACCTTCTGTGTTTAAAAAACAATCAGACTCCCTACTCATCCATATCCATCAACAATAGACCAGTAGCTGGACACTTTACATGCACAGGACTGTCTTACAGTCTTACACTGTCCACTGAGGAGAGCTTAGGGTTTACTGTCAAAATAACGCGCGATGACCTCTAAGCATGGTTTGCCGCTTTTTGGCTGTTGTTGCCTTGCTTATGTGAATTAATTGCTTCTAAATCCCTGGAGACTTGTTAGAGGACTTTAACTAAACTTTCATTACAGTCCACTTTCTTGTGCACTTGCTCCACTTATCACACAGACACACTGGCATTGCTGACTTAAAGTAAATAATAATAACAGTAAATGTGTTTATTTACTCAGGCGCCGTCTCTACAGTCGTAAACATGAGGCGGGTCACTCATCGTACAGTAACAGAGCAGCTGGCAGGGAAAGCTGTCCTGCCCTGTGTGCTCACGCTGCAGCCCAGCTCCAGCGACGATGCTCCTCACCTCGTGTGGACTCGAGTCAGGCTGCCAGCCGATGGCCAAGGTCCCCCTCTGGAGCAGGTGGTTCTCACCGCTAAAGGTAATAGACATCCCCAACAACGCTATGCAAACTTTAAACAGCATTTCTTAATTCATTTGAGCCTAAATCAACTTCTTTTATCTATCAAAGGTGATGTTATCAAGGTGAATAAGGCTTTCAGTGGCCGTGTCAGTCTGCCAGGATACACTGCCAGTCACCTGAATGTATCCATGGAGATCTCCAGTCTCCGCACCAACGACTCAGGCACTTACCACTGTCAGGTTGTCAAGGGAGACGCCTATGAGAGGGACACCGTGCCTCTGGTGGTCTCTGGTACGTTCTGCAGATGCAAAAGTGCTCATTATAATACATTAGAGTTGTTCCCATGATTTTTTCTTCATTAGTGTTGCAATAGGTCTGCACACTATTTACTGACACTGCTCTGTCTTTGGTTTTCCACTTCAGTCCCACTGCAATTATTTTTCTATTCTTCAAATGTCAATAATACATTTCAGAAGTGTTCAAGTGTGAAATTCCATCTGAAACTCACACGGGGCTGGATTGGTCCATTTGCAGTGACATTTCATCCTCACCGATGTATTGACTCTTTTAAATATCCTGAATAGAGAAATCCCACACCTCTGTCTGCCTCTGTAGGTGTGGTGTTCCACTATCAGGCTCCCGGCACACGATACGCCTTGTCATTCACCGAAGCACAACAGGCCTGCGCGGAGAGCTCCGCTCATATTGCCAGTGCGGCCCAGCTGTGGGCAGCCTATTACGATGGCTTCTCCAGCTGTGCAGCTGGCTGGTTGGAGGATCAGACAGTCCGGTGAGGAGATTGTCTCACTATGTGTTTCTTTACAGACAGCTCTATGAGGCTGAGCATTGCAGCTGGAAAATCATAATTGATTTGAACTTGAGAACTGCCTTGTTTTACAGTGGGAGGAAAATGAATGTGAACGCTTTGGAATTTCTCACATTTCTGCCTAAATTGGTCATAAAATATGGTCTGATCTTCATCAAAATCATTAGAATGAGTAAACAGTGTCTGCTTAAACTAACACCACCTAAACAATTGCATGTTATTATATTTTTATTGGCCATAACATGCAAACATTCACAGGACAGGGAGGAAAAAGTAAGTGAACCCAGGAATCTCGCTGAACTCACTGTCAATGGCTGAACTGCAGCAGTTTTGTAAAGAGGAATGGTCCAAGATTCATCCTGATCATTGTGAGCGTCTAATCTGCAACTACAGGAAAGCAGTTATTGCTGCAAAAGAAGGGTCAGCCAGCCTTGATAAACTTGTGAATAAATTTTTCTATTGATGATATCAGAAGCCTCAATATAAACCAGTCTAGTAGGGAAGGGTTGTGATACAATATAGTCTATTGAATGAGATTAGAGAGGCTTCTTGGAATAAAAATGAGTGTCATCAATTATTAGATCAGTATGCATTAAGCCCACAGCTAAAAGATCATTAATGCTGACAAAGCCTCTTGAGGTGAAAGGTGAAACTTCAACAGCACAGACGACGACTTAAGCACTGTCTGTCTTGGATGGTAAAAAGTCAGGAGTACACGAGACTAAACTTGAACCATAGGCATGGGCACTTTGCTACAATCAGTCGTGTTTCTTGTGATGATGACTTGAGTACTAAGTAGGTGGATCTCTTTGGATGACTCCCTGATGTCTTCACAGTTACTCTGTCCAGTCGCCAGAGCTTGGTTGCTATGGACACGAGGAGTACTCGGCGGGCGTGAGGAACTATGGGAAGAGGGATCCAAAAGAGCTGTTCGATGTTTACTGTTTTGCAGAGAAATTTGATGGTATGTACAGATTTTTTGAAGATGATCCGTATTTTATATTTTTACTATTATTTTTTTTTTTAGTTGTTAGTGAATGGAAGAGTGAAGGTTTTGCTCTGTGACTGACCAAGTATCTCAATTTACATGGAAAGTAGATGGTTTCGTAGATGTTTTTTCCCAATCACAGTAAAATAGAAGATTTTGAATGCATTTCACTTTGAGTTGACATGTCCAGCATAGCCCCATGTTGCATTTATCTAACCTTTCTGTTGCAGGTGAGGTGTTCCACTCCTCTGTCCCGGGCCGCCTGTCGCTGTCGTCCGCCTCAGACCGCTGCGTGTCCCTGGGGGGGCAGCTGGCGACTGTGGGGCAGCTGTACTTGGCGTGGAAGGCCGGCCTGGACAGCTGTGCCCCAGGCTGGCTGTCTGACGGCAGTGTGCGGTACCCCGTCAGTTGGCCCCGGCCCAACTGCGGAGGGAACCAACCCGGAGTGCACACAGTGGCCCCCAACAGCACCATGGACAACACCACGGCATTATATGACGCTTACTGCTATAGAGGCAAGTCAGGCCAAAACCAATCTTTTATTCCAAGTGGATTCTAGATCAATGCGTTTTCACACTTGTGATGTTGGAGCTGTGGGAACCTTGAGCCTTTAGTGCTGAAGTGGTGACAAAAATGTCTCTGTTGTAGCTATGGCAACACAGATTTCACTGATGGATGTAGTTTACAGACGTTGTCTGTGTCCGCAGATATGAGGTGTATATGTACAAATATGTGTTTTATTGATGAAACGATTAACAGTAACAATTGTTAGATACAGAAAACATTAAAGGTGCATTATGGAACTTTTTTGCAAAAAACAAACTTGATATTTGTGCGGAATTGACCCAATGGCTCTACGGGCACGGTGCCTTTACTTTCGATCACAGTGGTCTCTACAGCGCTCCAGGATTAATTGTTTTGTAGGTTTTTTGGTGAGAGGTTCCGTCAGCAGTGAAAACCTACCAGAAACTAAAAAAAAAAAATCATTGATCCTGGAGCTTCTCTGGTGGAAATTAAAGGCGCCATGTTAACCACTCATGCAGCCGCTGGGTCATTAAAAGGTCAAATACACACTAATATAAAGGTTTGGGTTTTTTCCACAGAAAAAGTTGCAAAATGCATCTTTAAATTAATCATGAACTTAAAGAGACTTTCTTTGACTCTGATCTGGAGGTTTGTGACTGTTCACATATAGTGAGAGAGATTCCTTTGAAACTATAGTTTTTACATACCAGTTATGTTGAGTGAGCCCAATGCTTCCAGGTTTCTGCAGAATAACATCTAAATTTCCATGTGTGTGTGTCCCAGGTAAAGTGAAGGATTCAGGATCCATTTCTCAGATCTACTCCTCCCTGTGGAGGCCCTGGAGCTACCTCACGGGCGCCACTGAAGCTGGGACTCCAAGCCCTGCTGTGACCAGACAGAGCATTGCCACAAGTTCAGGTAAAAAAAACAAAAACAAAAAGAACAGAATCAAGCACCAAAGAATTGAATCTTGCAGGCAAACTTCACCGTGTTTGTGGCAAGGGAGTAACAATGCCCAGGTGTTACATTGGCCAAATTGGTATAAAAATGCAAACTAAGCAGCTGTTACTACTGGTGATATATGTATAATATGTATCTAACTCACTATTGTGTCTTATATGTTTATGTGAGCACTAATTTGATAGTCGCCAGTGTTTCACCACCCATTGGTTATTCAAAGCAATGTGCCACTATTCAGAATAACCAGTCAATAAAGTCATGCATTTTTTTCCATCTCCTAAGCATCATTTGATAGAAGTGACGTGCCAACAACAAACTGGACCGGACTGGTTGAAATCGAGGATGAGGCCGCACAGAACGGCTCAGAAGCCTGTAAGACGTCTTGTATGTAATAGCATGTTAAATACATCAGTCAGATGATGCCTTTTCCACTGCTGTCATCTTCTCAGATCCATGGTCTGAAGAATCCTCAGGGTCGTTTGTTACCCTAAAGTTTGTCCCGGGACAGGCTGAGTTGGACTGGGGGGAGCCGCTGGAGCCCGGGCCTGACTCAGAGGAGTTTCTCAGACCTCCTGTGAAGCCCACTCCAGCTGAGAAAAAGGTTGGCATCAGAAATAGTCATTAAAATGCTTCTTTAAGTGTCTAATATAATGTTTTTGAATTTGTTTAGGTGATGTCTGAAATCGTTAACTCCATGTGGAAGCCGTGGAATTACCTTTTGGGGGGTGAGGATGAGGGAGGGGCACCCGAGGCTAAAGAGCCAGCAGAGGAAAAGGACACGAAAGCAAAGGAGTCTGAAGAACCCACTGCATCAACAGGTGCGCTACAATATATTACCAATTTAGTGTTGAAGCAATATCCGTATCGCAAGAAGCCCCAATATATCACTATGGACTGTCGTCTCATCACAAAAATGTAGCAAAGCATTTCAAATGTTACAAAGAAAGTAAAGATTGAGGAATGATTTACCTAATTGACTCATTAACCACATTTTCTCCAACAAGGAAATGAGCTACACCAATATTGAGTGTAATCTTGTGATATTATCTTGGTAATTGCTATGGTATTTTTGGTTGACACATCATTTTGTTTATAGTTATTCAGTGATTGAATGAAATCTAAATGTCATTATAAAAACAAAGTAGCATGAGCTTCCTAGTGCGCTGTTCCCTCTCGTCATGTCCTCATAACCAGCTGAGATTGACAGAGGTGTGACAGCTCCCTGTCAGCTCCTAATCCAAAGACATGTCCAAGTACTCCCTAAAAGAATGTTCTTGTTATCCAACCTGGCAGTAAATAGGGAGTGAACAAACTAGCCGAATTTTTTCATGTTTTCAGCGTCCATCTGCTCTTAGATATTCAGCACAAATAAAGTCCCAATGCACTTATCATCAGCAACACCATCGTCAGTGCGAGAGTAATAACAGTTTTTCAAGTTTTTTAGAAAATATCCATTACACTGAACAGAGGAGACCAGAGTTTACTCTGACAAATTATATCATTTGCTGTTTAAATGATCATAAAGTTCACTTCAGCTAGCATCACATGGTCATATGTGTCCGACTGGTGGTACTGTATCAATGACTGTGCGACTGATATGTGTCACATGACAACCATCACTATGGTAACATCCTGCAGCAAATTATTTCCAAAAATAATATGAACAAAGATATTAAATTAGTATCACCACTGCTCACATAGCTGTGGTAAAAGCTGTTTATAATAAATTGTTATAAACAGCTGTTCTTTATCCATTGTTCCCATCGCATGTTTTAACAAAAGACAAAGAGTTGAGACTCTTCAAGAGTTTGTTGCCAAATCATTTTGAATCAGTTAAACAGCTTTTGTTCTTTGTTGCTTCTGGCTTTGTCTGACTTTTGTCTTTGTCATTTTGCCTGACTCCACTTTTGTTTGTATACATTCTTCTGTATTTCTGCAGGCATCTTCTCTTGGGGAAGTTTATGGTTCGGTGGTCACTCGAGTGAGGATCCCACACCGTCCAGCGAAGTAACACCTCCTCATCTGTCCAGCTCTGCTGAGCCTTTAACTACAGGCAGCTCCAAACACATAGAGATTACAGAGAATCACATGTCCACCACCCCCAGTCCCGAGCCCCAGGAAACCATCTCCACCCGGGACACCAAGACTCAACCAGACACCATCATCACAACATCGAGCACCAAGCGGGAGGAGACCACGAGAGCGCACAGAGGGAGGGGCAGGGGCAAGAAGCACCGGGGAGAAGAGAAGGCCAAAGCGGAGGAAGAGGGCAGTGGAGAAATCACGGGGGCTGAAGCGAAAGGTGAGATCCAAATGTCACGTCGACCATCGGGCACCAGCAAACCGAGGGAGAGGTCCAGGGAGAGGAACAGAGAGAGGGGTCATCGCAGAGGGCATTCCACCAAAAACACTGCCACCACAACCACCAGCCCGCAGGAGCCCACTAATTGGTCAGAAAGCACACACTTGTCAACATTTGAAAGTAGCAAACAGACTGAAATGATGTCGACCACTGCAGCCGACGCGAGCTCCCCGACCTTCTCCCGGACTACAAAACACCACTCCCTGTCTGAAACATCGCCAACATCTTTATCTTTCTCCACTTCGCACACCCGGTCATCCACTTTTGAACAACAGCCCACCACTCCCTCCTCCACCCCCGTCCAGAGCTCATCCACAGACCGCACCACTTCTCCTGAATGGGTCCCGGTGAACGCTTTAGAGTTAAACAGCTCTCAGGAGAACCCCCCCTCAGTGCAGCCCAGCCCGCGTTATGAGGAAGATCCCGCCTGGTCTCAT
This sequence comes from Gobius niger, assembly GCF_951799975.1. Lineage (NCBI taxonomy): Eukaryota > Metazoa > Chordata > Actinopteri > Gobiiformes > Gobiidae > Gobius > Gobius niger. Next base: position 19,480,821 of record NC_136864.1, read on the forward strand.
GCCGTCGGGTCGGGTGCCCTGTTACCTGGCAACGTGGAGGAGGAGAGTCGGAGAGGAGCAGATAACATCAGTGCCATTACGCTGAGTCCGACAACAGGTGAGTGACATAAATGCTGTTCCGATGAACCCAGAAACACTGATAGCAGCCCAGAAGCGTATCAATATCAGTTCGATTTTTTAGGGCTGGACAATATTCGCAAAATAACTGCATTATAGCAACATTTTACTATATCATTTTAACACAACAAATGTTAACAAAAATGATCTGCAAATTAATTAAACAAGAACCGAAACAAGGCTAATCTGGAGCTAAATTTGGAAGGTTGTGACCAGCACTGAACTTTTTCACATTTGTAACTTACCATGCCTTTTTGTTTTTGGCATTGTTGGTAAAAAGAATGTGTAGATTTCAGTCAGAACTCAGTGACTTTTGTATCAGCTAATACAAAATTTAAGCAATGTCAAAATAGCATTCACCAACAGGTCAGCATAATAGATCTCTTAGCCTTTAGTCTTTAAATAAAATAAATTGGCAATTGTCCCCTTAAATAAACAGTTTATTCATTCTACATGGCATGTGCTGTCTATTGGCCACTGACTATGTTAATTCCTATTTCCATGTTGCATTATTCTCGCCGTGAGTGCACTTTGCAGTCCTTGAACGCAATATGCTGATGAAGTCCGCTGCGTGGACCCGCATAGGACCGTGGCTTCAGGCTGGCCACCTGGTTTACCCCTTATTTCTGCGCGATAATGAGAACATACCCATGAAGCGTCCTATCTCTGGTCTGTGGACTCCGCCCAAGGGATTTTGAACCATACTATCTTTGTCCCGATGGCACCTGCCTTTCTGTTGTGATGATGGAAACTGTGTCAGCACAAAGCCAAGGCTAAGTGTGTAGAGACCACTGGCTTTACGATTTACAGCCTGAGTTAGAGGGAAATGATATCACTTGGAATAAGTGCCACACACATGTATACTGTGGTCTCATGTAAGATTAGAAAAGACAAACAATTTTCACAGCAACATACATGCATAATTGGTAACATTAACAAGTATTTAATAGACAACTTTACGCCTTGACGTACTTGAATATAGGCTTTAACAAAACTGAGATTAAGGCAGGGCTAGAGTTGTCTAAACGGAGAACAACATGTGTCAGTACCAGATCTCCTGGGATAAATTAAGTCTAAGCGAATCTCGGAGAAGATTTCACCTTTTGCTGAATTAGGCCGGACAAAGTTCAAACATCATTTCTAGTGCTTTCTCCATCAGTAGGCTGCCTGTAATATATGGATTAGTATTTGTTGTTGGATCTGGCTGTCGTTGGCTTATTGTTAGCAGTTGCTTGTGTCAGGAGCAGAGCGGGGGGGGGGGGGCTGTCTGGCCTGTCCGCTCCCTCTACACGCTATTGATTTTTCCGTACCACTTGCTTTAATGAACGACCAATCGGACCAGGTTTATCTTTCACGTACACTCACCTCCAGCCACAGTTCTCAATCTGGCTGTCGTAAATGCCCCGTATTTGCCTGGTATGGACCGTGACCTTGACTGGGGCGGAAGACGCGCCGGACTGATGTGCATCCAATGAAATGCATGGCTGATTCCTGCGTCTGACTTCAGCACAACTCCAAGCGCGAGGGGAGGATTAGCGCGGGGAATTTATAATAAGTTTAAAGTTCAAAGTCACACACTCCTGGGAGCCTTATCTCGATGTTTTTTTCCTTTTAGTGCTGAAGCATATTTTCATTGTCGTTCGATCCAGCTGCCAGCGCGGTGATAATTCTGATGTGTGCTTGGGGTTAGTTATTGGACAGGATCTGCCTCCAGGGTAATATGGCGGTGCATTGATTTTTGCTTATTGTACCATGTAAACAGAAACATACCAACCTGCTGCGCCTCTTGAGCCGCTGCCTCCCCTTCTTTTTAAATGCTCCTTGGTGTCAGGGAACAAAGACACCCACAGCTGAGCTCAGCGGGCCAAACGACCGATTGCTGCTTTTCAGAACAAGCTCAAGTTGCACTAATGAGCGACGGAGGGGAGAAACACATGGTGATGTTTCAATTGATATGGAAATGTCTAATTGTGCGGCGGGGACCACACATGCACACATTTAGGCGTTGAATAGTTCGTTTCTATCCAGGCGCCTAATGTCTGAAGTTCTCACACTGCCCACTACGCCCGGCCCAATCAGCCAAGGCCGGCTTTACCGTATGGTTACCATGACGACGGAGGCGCTGAGTGGAGGCGAGGTTGGGTCTGTGTGGCTTCTGATCTCTCTGAAAGGAAGCCGAGGGAATGGATACTACGTGTGCTGTAAATGCTGCTGAGCGGCTGAGGTGGAAAATGAGGCTGACATTTGCGTTTAATCAGATGGAAATGCCTTTTCTCTCCTGAAGGGTATTGTGTTTGTGATTCCCCAACAGACATAGTTTTGCGAAACCGGGTGCAGAAAGAGTTGAACAAACATTAAAAAGATGTCATTAAGTTACAAGCTTAAAATGAGTTATTAGTCAAATGCTTCTCCAATGGTTAATAAAAAGTTCTCATCAATCAAAAGAATAATAGTTCCAGAGCATTACGATTAAATACATCATAATATTCTCGAAACATTGCTCAATGAGGTGAATCCCTCCATGTGAGTAATATATTGATGTTTTTCTTTGTGAGTTATACTAGAAATGAATTAAAATGTCTGTCATGTAATTTTGAAAAGCACATCATTAGCACACTATTAATGACCTTGAATCCTTTTGTCTCCTCAATTTCCCTGCACCTGTCCCAGTTGTGGCCGAGGTGGAGCCCTGTGTGACTAACCCGTGTCTGCATGGAGGGAAGTGCCTTCCTCAGGGCACTGGCTACAGCTGCTACTGCCCACAAGGATTTACGGGAGAGAACTGTGAGATCGGTGAGTGATTCCCACCATACGTCCCACACGCTCCGACATGATCCATCTGGGCTTTTACCCCGTGAGGTGTCCAGTCGCCCCATTGGTAGGTCAGAGGTCATGTTATTCCTCACAGTGACAGATTGAATAGCAATCGATGTGTGGTCAGACCAATGATTCAGACTGACATTTGTCAAAGAGTCAAGGCAAAATCAGTCATTTCATCAACTTAATGCCAGTGCATTTTCCTGGGCCCACTCTAAAGGACCCACATAAATTATTGATGATTTTGATATTGATGGGAAATATGAATGTACTTGTGTGATGAATAGTATTGGTTATGGCTTTTAAGCATTAACGCAAAAGACCCTCATAAAAAACATCCCAAAAGGATTTACTCATTTACTTATTTCGTTGTCCTCATGTAATTTATGAGATATATGTACATGTATATATATGCTCTCCCATAATCATTATTCCATGAATTAAGTAATGTGTGTTGTACAATGGATAAGGTTAGTATTATTATGTTTGAAGTGCTCAGCTTAGCTCCACTGCAGTGACATTTGTGAGACAGTTATGTATAACAGTGCAAGTGTGAAGCGAAGCCTGTGCTCCTCTAAACACTGCTCCCTGTTCTGACACAGAGGCATGAACCAGCCGTAACAACCATTAACACCTGCTCAGCTCATTAGGAAGAACTCTTTATGTGCAAAAAATAAAAAGTACGAAGACTGCATATGTATAGGTTATAATTCACACTTGTGCTGTTATGAACACTGTAGAAGAAGATACAGTGTGTTCAAACTGACAGCTCCAAGCTTCATTTGGGTCACTTTGCTTGAAGTATGGATTTGCAGAATTTGCAGTATTATCTCTCAAAGGGGCAACTCACCCTCTGAATAATGCATGAAATGCACAACAAGATCAGGCTGTTTTTAATCAAGGAACAAAGACCGGCTGCTTTTAAGAGGAACTTTGTGGTGTGGGTTATTAGCTATAGATTAGATGGAGATTCGGAGCTACAAGGTCGTCTGAGGTGTTTTCAAATCTGCTTTTGCTGCAGGTTGTACTATCTTTAATTTGTGATATGAAAATGTAAAAGATTGTATGAAATAGTCATAAAAGAGTCAGGGTCAGTTATATCTCTCCATTGAGCTTTATGAAGAATTAAACTGGCTAACCGTGGAGTTTAGAAAAGAGAATAAATAGGAAATTAAAATTGAATAGTTAGATTATTTTTTATCGATTGTACAAGAGAATGGAAATTGAGTGGAAGGCAGTGGATGAGCCTCTGCATTTCAAGTTCTGCTCTTTCAGATTGCTTTGTGTTGATCGTGATTAAAACATTGTGCTCCGATATTTCCACAGCACTAGTTCTATTTTCCCAGTGTGTTCGGCTTCAGCATCAGCAACATGATATGAAAGAACCGTTCACATTTTCACTGTTTCCATCTATTTTTAGACATACAAACAGACTCTTTGTGTCACATTAAAAGGAAGTTTTGATCAAAAAGTGGTGTTTCTGAGGATAGAAAACTAAATTTAGTTCCAAGGTAGCGTCTTGTGTCTCTGGAATAAACTGGTATTTAACAGACCTGACAATGCGGCTCTGACTGTGTCATATTCTGCAGCTCTAAAAGGTTACTGCGGTTTGATTTGTCGGTCAACTTTTAAGCCAGTGATGCTAGTGACCTTTCCAGGCTCGCCTCGTTTTGCTTAGAAAACCGTCCCAATCTGAGACGACTTTGAGGCAAAGTTGAAACTTTTAAGTGGCTTTCTTGGAGCCCTCCGACTGTGAGCGCTAATAGATTTCTGCAGACCTGGGGTAAAGCTCTTACTCCGGGTCAGAAATATCCCCACAGCAAAGAAAAGAAGATTGCGCGGGCCCTCCACTCATGACAATAAAGTGATGCTTTATTGATTTAGGAGGAAAACGTTCCTCTCGGGTGATTTTTGGGGATGGAGAGTTTGCCTGTTGGCGGTATCTACAGAGCTGCTGGGGTTGCTTTTGTCACTCCACAATTGAGGCAGTATCAGAGAATGGGCTTTCATCCATGTGACAAAGCTGGTAGTTTTATTAATAAGATTTGTAATTTGGCATGTTTGGTCTCTCCCATTGATTTTCATCGAGCACTGTCTGTAGTCCATCCGACATTATTGGCATCATCAGCTTTTGAATATGAACCCAGTTATCAGTATTACAGCTAGAATGTAAAGAAGTACTAGATGTTACATGCTTAAAGCGAGATACTACAGTACAGTAACCCAAATTCCCCGCAGCCAAGGTTTCTGCTCCAGTCTGAATGGCAAACACCCACATCTCTCTACACGGTGTACACTGTTTCTCAGTTTGTCCTGATAAGATTGGCAGCCACACTTCTTCTTCATCGTTCTGCCGCTCTCTCTCACACAGATGTTGACGACTGCCAGTCCGAGCCTTGTGAAAACGGAGGCACTTGCGTCGACAAGATTGATTCATTCCTCTGCCTCTGTCTGCCCAGTTACGGGGGTGACACGTGTGAAAAAGGTAAGATTATTGCGCTTATGTGGCAGTAAGGAGTGCAATGTTGAGTTTCTTATGGAAAAGCCCACATTTTCTCGAATCCAGCTCAGAGTCCAGAAGTAGAAAAAAGAATACGAGAATTTAAAGGCGCAGCAGACACTAATCAGCACTGTGATAACGACTAACTATAGCAAATATTTTAAAAGACTGAACTAATATTTGAAAATATGGCAAAATATTTTTCAGTTTTAAAAAGTGTCACATAATGAATATGTGACTTACCACATAGCTTACTAGCCACAGTTATTCTTTTAATCTCTTGATAATATTATATGTTTTGTTTGTTGTTTTTTAATAGCGTATGGATGGAAAATGAAATGAAATGGATTTTTTCTTCCTGAACCCATAGGTGTTGAGCTTTATTGAGCATGGGTTAGAAGAGCTCCATCAAGTGGTGAAGAAACATAAAATAGCCTGTACTTTACCAGGTTTTGCTACATTTTTGCTACATATTTTGTAAAAGCATCGTTTCTACATTGTGAAGTAGAGGACGACTATGCAAATAACTTTATATACTCACTAATTACTTACAAATCTTTTAACATATAAACCATCTCTGTTAACACAGTAGGACTTCTCATTGAAGAGATCCTGTTTTGTCACTGGATCTTTGTTGTAGGTGGCACTTTTGGCACATTCACTCAAACTCATGCTCTGCTGAATCATCAGCCCAAGCCCCTGCAGCCTGACTCTGCCTCCACTGTGTGTGTGGTGCATTGGACCAGGAGTAATGAGAATGAATGGAGACCTAACCTTTGTGGTTATAAATGAATCCACAGGTCTGGCTATTATTAATGGATACCACCGGTGCAGGCTTCAGGGAAGAAGGCCATATGTGCTGAAAACATGCACAATGCAACACATAATGCATTTACCTTATATAAGATGCCAATATTATAGTTATTGCCCAAAAGACAGATTATGTTTTTCAAATGCAATGGGCACCTCTTTCTTCTTTCTGCTGTCCCTTGACAATCTTATCCTTTGCTCAAATAAGCACTTCAGAGAATTGCCTTCATCCACTCAAAATCTTCTCTATATTCATCTTTCAGACATTGAAGGTTGTGAGCATGGCTGGAGAAAGTTCCACGGCCACTGCTACAGGTAGGAAAAATAAATCAAACCACTATACACGTAGACTCACCTCCAGAGGTATTTCACAGATGTGCGTTATTCTGGAATTATCTGCCTTACACTGTCAAGCTCCATAAAACTGGAATGAATATGTTCTGTGCTGCGCTGCAGGTACTTTACCCACAGACACACATGGGAGGATGCGGAGAAAGACTGCAGAGAGCACAGCGCCCATCTCTCCAGCATCATATCAGCCACTGAGCAAGAGTTCATCAATGGTATGTGCTTGCTTTGTACTGTTGAATAACTCAATGCCAGGTTTGAGATGCAACATTATAATGCTGGGATGCTGTAATATGTGAACTGATATTCTGACAGGCCTGGGTCACGACAATGCCTGGATTGGCCTCAATGACCGCACTGTGGAGGAAGACTTCCAGTGGACTGATACTAACGATTTGGTAATGTTTCCGTCATTGTTGCATAGTTCACATTCTCGTCATGTTTGGGAAACGACTGACACTGACATTTCAATGCCAGGGTAGAGTTACACAGTTTTTATTATCTGTCTGTTTTCATGTCAACCTTCTTTGTGCAGGTGTATGAGAATTGGAGGGAGAGCCAGCCTGACAACTTCTTTGCGGGCGGGGAGGACTGTGTCGTGACCATCGCCCATGAGGACGGCAAGTGGAACGATGTGCCCTGCAACTATAACCTGCCCTACATCTGCAAAAAAGGCACAGGTACAAAAATTGACTTGAGCTTTAGGAGCTGAAAGGCAATAGATCATTACGTTGAGGATAATTAAAATCACCTACTACTTTTGACCATCAGAGGCTGAAAAATATATGGACAGCATTCAGGCTAAATGGAGATCCTTGTTGCCTGTTCAGTCCCAACATGTTTCTAAGTGTAGAATATATCTCCGGCTGATCACAAACTTGTAACCACCAGCTGCTATCACAAATATAAACATGATTTGGTTTATTATTTTGTGCTATGTGTAATGATTTTTACTTATGCATATATTGGACATTTGGTGCAGTGAATAAAACGTGTTCCTTACCTACGTGTACAATGCTGCCATCTACAGGCATATGGTCAACTATGGTGTTAGGCCGATGTAGTTCATGTGGATTTTAAATCAATGGTTCAATTGTGTTTTAGTATTGTGTGGGACGCCGCCTGCTGTGGAGCATGCTCATTTAATTGGCCGGAGGAAATCTCACTACGACATTCATGCCGTGGTGCGCTACCAGTGTGTAGAGGGCTTCTACCAGCGCCACATTCCCACGGCTCGGTGTCGGGCAGATGGCACCTGGGAAAGGCCCAGAATCATCTGCACAAAGTGTGAGTTTTTATTATTTTTATTTAATCCGTGAGCGGCTGTAACTACTGCATTTTAGTTCATAAGCAGGACTGTGTCATTGATTCCCCAAACAAACTTACATAAAAGGATCATATTTTATTTTCATGCGTAATCAGCACACTAACCTGCTCTTCCTTGCCACAGCCCGACGATCGCACCGGTATCGACGCCACCATCACAACCATCACGGCCACAGGAGGCACGGAGATGGCCACAGGGCTCGGGACGATCCACACAGCTACTACTGAACCAAATACTACACTGTCTAGGTGCTAACAATAGCCCATAAAGGAAAACCACCCACTAAACAGTCATTATGTTCCTGCTTTGAAACAAGTTCCTGCTCGTCACAAACTCCTCTCACTGTTTTCGATTTTTTGTTATCTGTTTTAACAAAGGTCCACATGAACACTAATGTTCATTACATCCTATAAGATCCCAACCTTTGATACTAACCCCCTCGACTGACAGACTGTGTGTGCGGAAGAGCGAACTGCTGAGTCACTTTTTGTAAGATTCCTCTTAGTTCACAAAGCACAGATGTTACTGATGCAAATAGCATTCAGATATGGCTAACTCTAGGCTTTTCCATGTGTCCTCCATGTGTTGCTTTTCAAAAGAGCATAAATCCCGATGACTGACATGCTTTTCTAATATTGCTTTGTTTGTGAACTATTTATTTCAAATCATTTGCTAGTACATTCTTTTTTACTTAACAAGATGTAACATCATTTTTCTATGAACTGTTCAACAATCTGACGTAATTAACTATTGCTTCTCCTTATCTTGTAAATACTGTGTTGATTGTCATTGGCTGCTCTTATCCATAGATGGACCTTGTCCAATCTGATAGATCCCCATCCCTATAAGATATCTCAGAATAATAGTCTGGATCAGATTATGTGATACTGTGCTGAGATAACCACTTGATTGTAATTGAATGGCTGAACCCCCTCGATCTTTGCACGGCTTTTTACACAATAAGTAGAATGTCACTTTCTCTTTGTCTTTGACTCTTTGATATTTGAACCATCGTCCACTTTTGGTGTTCTTAAGACTTTTTGTCCTGTTGTTGTATTTCATTCTTAATAAAGAGAAAAAATAAACATGACTTTGAATAATAATGCTCTGCATAATGAAGTACATTGAAAGTCTCCGTTTGAGTTTGGTATTATCTGAGTGAAGATGTGCAATAGGTGTTACTGCAGCCCCATATAAACTAATGCCAGTGTGATGTGTCATTTGTGCTGTGTCTGTGGTCACACAGAGCCAGGGTTCATTTCTTATCACTCTGAGCTGAAGGGAACTAGGCCATTGACGGCGGTGATGACTTCACCCACAGACAACTGATAAACATTTAATCTGCTCCAGTAGCAAACCTCCTTTAAAGCCACACTGCTGAACATTCCAGGTTACGTTTAGCTACATCACAAATAAGTGAAAACATAAACATAAACGCAATATCAACCTCAGCCAGACATCCAATAATGCTATTTTCATGGTGGATTATCAAAGTAAAGCGTTTGGAAGAGGAGCTGATGACTAATTTCTTAGAGTCAAAGCAAAGGAGCAACATCTCCATGGAGACAAGGTGGTGATGAACTGCTCCCAGCAAAGTTACCAATCAGTTTGGAGGAGAGCTGAGCACGTTCACAGGAGAGACTTGCATTTTTTGAGATTATTTTTACCAATGAAAACGTCATGCGATGAATGCTTTTATTCTACTGTGTGAAATGTTACACAGTATGGCTCAATGATCAAACACTACTGTTTTTAATGCAACAAATGTCTTTTAAATCCACAACACAGAAGTTTGGTAATCAAAGTGTGCCCTGAGCAGTGATTTACAGAAGTCCCATTTACAGTGACAGGATCTGCGGCCTGGTTCGTTGACAGCTGAGCTCACTGATCTTCATCAACAGTCTCTATCAGGGTCCAATAGTCCAACAGTAAAAACAGGGAGTGCATTGGCTGAAACAAAGTGGCTTCCCATTGCACACAGCAACAGCGTAGTATTCCAATGTCCTGTGCTTGCTGTGCGGTCTACTTTTTCTTCTTGTCGTTGCTGGTCTGTCCTTTGAGAACAGGTTTCATAAAATAAGCCGGGCTGGCGAGGCAGCGCAGGGCGAGGAGAGAGGGCACGGCAGCCAGCAGCACATTGAGGCTGATAACGGGCCACCATTTGTCTGACGGGACGCGGTACGTGAAGGGAGTGCGGGAGTGCAGAGATGCTCCGATATGGCACCACTGAGCCTGGTGGGAGAGGAGCGGGAGGTAGTTTTGCTTTTCATACAGCAGTGGGATAAGTTACAAAGGACCGCATTAAATACCTGGGCCATGGCTCCGGCGAAGAAGATAGTCCAGTCTAGCATCCAGCCACAGCCAGGCAAGGTCAGGCCATAAATAAGAGCGGCCATCATAGGAACAGCGTAGAATAGGTACATCAGCATCTATTGCAAAAACAGCATTATTGCAGATGGATAGACAGGTGGTTAATACAACTATCATACACATATTCATGTTCTATACAAAGTTGTAAAGACATTACAAGGTTGTGGTTGCATTATAGAAATTAAACTGCAGCAAGAATAAGTGTTCAAGTCTAACCATAACTCTGGGGAAGCCCACTGGGTCCTTGAGGTAGGGCTCATACTGGTAGATGTAGTTAAAACAGGCATCTAGAGGACAGTCCAAGACCACCTACAACATCAGAGAAAAACCATCAGAAGTTAGTAATAGGTGATATTGCATGGAGTGATAAAGAAGAATGAAGTACACTGCAAAAAGTATTTATCTAGATCAGTATAAACATCTCAATTTGAGCATAATAATCCAAATTTTAGTTGTTTTGACTAGTTAAGAAGTTCTTGGGCATTTGTCCTGGATTATTTCACTTGTTCTGAGATGTTTCTGACTCGTTTTCATACATTTCGTCCGTATTTCAGGTAATTTTCTTTGCCAATGGGGTAAGAAAATTGGTCTTATCTCATTGGCAATTTTACTTTCTTATTTCAAGTGAGATTTACCCTAGAACTGGTCTGAAATGTCCTCAAACAAGCAAAGTAAACTTGGTACGATCAGGAAAAGTGTCTAAATGAGTGAAGACCGCTCAAAACAAGATACATTTCCTCAATTCAAGTCATTTAAGCCAATGCTTGATATTTACTTTTTGTAGTGTATGTTTTAACTTACAAATCCTCTAAATACAGTGAAGGCTATAGATCCCAGTAATAGAACAGACAGAATGAAGTCAACAGGCCGAAAGAGCAGGCTCTTTTTCTGCTCCGCTGCAATCTAGACACATAAACAAAAGAGCTTAATAAAGTGTTGTCTATCAAGCACATTTCACACTTAGTTCAGAACAATACCTTGTCTGCAGTGACAATTGGAATCTCTCTGGGTCGGCTAAAGAGCACAACGGCAGCCCCAAAGGGTACCAGGAAGAAAGGGGTGTTCCTCCAAAAAGCAGGTCTGATGTTAGAGCCGTATTTACCTGTGATAGAGTGACACGGAATAGTCAGTTCTTGAAATAATCCCCCTATTTTTGTCATTGGATGTTGTGGGGCACTATCATCATGAAGTCTGAGATACAGCCCCAGGTCTGGACAACAGACGGTTAACGGGCAGACACCAGAGCAAAGAAGTTGAAACGCAAATTCTCACCAATGACAGCTCCCGCGACATGGACGACTTGATGGGCGATGGAGGACCCGGCCCACAGCAGGGCGAGGCTGCGGTAGGACTTCCTGTTTTGGAAGTAGAAATGATCAGTACATCAAATAAGCAAAGTAAATAGACAAAAATTCTAAATACCCATTAAACATGCGGCGAATAATTGTTATGAACAGGAGAAAGTGGACAATGCCTTCCCAATAGGACATCATCACAGCATAGGCAGCACTCAGATGTGGTTCACCCTATATGGAACAGCACAAAGGTTTGAGTTATTATAGCCACAAGTAAGGCAGCACAATATAACCATCATGTTTTAATATATATGTAATGACTGCACCATTTTGAGGTAAAAAGCCATGAAGCCTGAGATGTATCCATCCTGCTCCAGGGCATTCGTGAGACCCACCATGCAGGTAAAGGCAAATTCAGCAAAAACTAACAGAAAACAAATACACATTAAAGCCGCAAGCGGCATCGAACGGCCCTCGCGGGCCGTGCCTCCTTTAGCGCCTCTATCTATCCGTGCCACAACCCTACCAAGGGCGCCAGCGTTGCCACACTGCATTTTATTGCCCCCATGTGCCATTAATCTTTGTTAGTAAACATCAAAACAACATTTTTAGCCTCTCCATGTGAATAATGGCTCCAGCCTGCAGAGGGCGCTAGCACGCCCGTAATCTTTTTCATTTCACAATTAGCATCAGACGGCCCTGACGGGCCGTACTTCCATGACCACTGTCCACAAGCTCCTGACAGGGGGCGCTAACGCGCTGTAATGTTGCATAATGTGAGATTCATGTGTCAGCCCCATTAGAATTACATGGGGGGCCCCGGGCGTCACCATGGCAACACCGTACAAAATACGATATGGGTCTCATTGGCTTTTTGGATCGGGATGCCATCAACTATTTTTGTACCGAATTTCATCCATTTCCGACAAACTAATTTTTTTCCCATAATGCATTTTTTCTTCTGCACCTGGAGGGGGCGCTATCGCGCCCAATGTCACTTTTTCACATTTGCTGCGTCCAGGGTTGAAAGGTCAATAAAATGTATATTTCCGATTTTTTATCGGAGTTTGTTTGTGCGAATGGGAGCGATTTTTAGTTTTTGATGAATCGCAAAATACTTCGGAAAGATTGCGGCTTCGCCGCAAACAAACCGTAAAACATAGCCAAAAAATTTGGATAACTTTTGATGCCCCACATCTCGACATGAGCTGGAGCGATTTTGAGCTCATTTGGTGAAACGCCCTAGGAGGAGTTCGTTAAAATGCGACGTCAGCGAAAACGCTGACTCAGCATTCTCCGGACTTCCTGTCAAAATGGCGGACTTCCGGTTTGTCAGGGGGCGTGGCCACAATAATATTTTTTTTTTGTCGTCACATGACGAATATCTGTACCGAATCTCGTCGCTCTACGACAAAGTTTACTTCGGCCCCCCCCCCATTGGCGTAATGTATTTTCACTTTTGTAGGTGGCGCTATCGCGCCATTTTTTTTTCCCCCAATATGAAACACACATTTTAATTAATTTTTCACCGAACCTGAATTTTGGGCAAAGTTTGGTGAGTTTTCGACAATGTTCAGGGGGTCAAATTCCTGCTCAAAGAGCAGAAGAAGAAAGAAAGAAGAAGAAAGAAGAAAGAATAATAATATTTCCGAGAAAAACAATATCGTCGCTTTCGCGACGATATCATATTATACATTTTTGGAAAGCTCTAAGCGATCCGCACGCATCCGTGGGGTTCCTGGGTGGATGACGAGCGCTTCGCGCTCGTCATCCACTATATACCCCCATTTACACTATATACCCCCATTAATTTTAATACAATAATAAGTATAAAGGGCCCACACCTTTGGTGTGGGCTTCACTGTTTTACATGGTGAGTTTACGGTTGACATGGGGACAGCGCTTCGCGCTGTTTTTGTGCGCTCCGCGCACTTAGGTTCAGTGCGCTGCGCGCACTGCGCTGTGATTGCGATTACAATAGGCCCTTGCGACGGCAGGCCGCTCGGGCCTAAAAATACAATTACAATACAATTTAGCACTCCACAGTTCAACGTACTGAGGTCAGTGTTACTTTGTGTGACGCACCATAGAATAATGGGTCCACGTTCTTATGCTGCACAATGAGGAGCAGGATAAGCAGGAGAGATCCCAGGACAACCATCCCCATTCCCAGGATTGGTAAGGGTCTAAGAGACAAGATCCCATTCTGTCAAGCCATCTAACTTTAAGCACCACACACACATGCACACATACACACACACTTGTTTTGTGGGCCACAGTAATCCTTATGTTTAAATGTGGTTATACAAGAACTAGGACTCTTTTCATCTAAGCCCAGACGGATTTTGTGAGGCTTTACGAGTGCAGGTAGTTAAAAGAATGAATGACACACTTACTCTTGAAGAACCGTGACATTGTTCATGATGTACAAGACGCCAGGCGCTGACAGAGAAAGCAGAAAAACACACAACTCAGCCGGGGGCCTCATCCTGCAGTGTTCTGTGGCCAAGGTGTGATATTAAAGTAAAGTCCAGAGCTGACTATTCCCAACTAGACGGCAATCTGCCACATGCTGAAGCCTATACTCCAAAGGAAGAACCTGGAATGTGCCTTTGATATGTGACGAAACAGGCCACTATCTGCTGGCTCGGTCTCAAAGTTCAAATCAGAGAGCGGATCTTAAAGTGGGACTAAACCACACGTCAATGCAGGGGCGGACTGGCCATATGTCCATTCTGGAAGAGCACAGAAGGGCCACTGGCTCGAGGGCCACCAGTCCCACCTCCACCGAGCTTCACCCAAATCTAAAAGCTAAAAAGAAAAGTATCATAATAGCGAGAAAAAAAGGATGTAAACATGAGAAAAACACGGACAAAAAAACTCAACAAAAATGTGACAAAAACTCAACAAAAATGTGACAAAAATGTGACAAAAACTCAACAAAAATGTGACAAAAATTAAAAAAAAAATGTGACAAAAATTCAACAATAATGTGACAAAAACTCAACAAAAATGTGACAAAAATTCAACAAAAATGTGACAAAAATTAAAAAAAAATGTGACAAAAATTCAACAAAAATGTAACAAAAAAGAAAAGAAAAAGAAAAAAAAAAACATACAAAAGGTGACACAACACAGCAACAGCGCGAGGAAAAATGAGGTGTTACACAGCCAAAAGAGGACATTATGCATTTGGTTTAGGCGGGTGGTAAGAGGTTAAAATATGTATTTGTGGAAGTATACTATTACGCTAATTTGGGCCAGACTGGTCAGAGTCCAGGGCTGTTTTTCAGTCCCAGTCCGCCCTTGCGTCAATGATTAACTATTAATCTATTATGGAACAATAATAATAATAATAATTATTATTGTTATTATAACATAGAGTTCATATATGATCATATGAATTTCTGGAAGTATTGGACTTGATTTGATAGTATAAAGAGTGGACTATTTAGGGCTTATACTGACACCTGCTGGTTCAGAGCTATGTGTCTCTTGGTCTTCTGAAACTAAAATACTATACATTTCATTTTTCTATTGGCAAAAAATTACATAAAAATTAAATCCATGCTGAAAATCCGTTGATGATTTAAAAAAAATGTTTAGGAAAATACAAGTATTCAAACACTATAACTCCAGACCTATTGATTCTCATCACAATTATGCTCTGTGGTTAATTCCATTTATTGATGATTCACATACTAAGCCTGGGAGTACATAAGTTCCCTGAGCCCATTGTACCAACAATATTTAAATACAAACGTGCGACCAGTCGTATAGTTATTAGTTCTGACTTGCTATGTTTTGAATTTAGAGAGTTTAGAGCAGGGATCTTTCTACATTTCTACATATGCTTAATGACTCTCATTTTAATGCATTTTCTTTTTGTTTTGAACAAGCTGAACACAGTTTGCCTACATTTGGGTCAGTTATGTCAAGTGTTACATAAACATTTCACCTTAGCTACTAATTCTGCAGGGTGAACTCCATCAAAATCACATCTTACTTAAGTGTCTTTGAAGCATAAGTAACTCTCCAGCGTTTTTGTTGTGTAAAAAAAGCTCGCCTATTGAAAAAAAGGTTGGAGACCCCGGTTTAGAGTGATCGTCTAGTAATAAGATATTCTTATTTGTGTCTAGTAAAGGCCCTATACCTGATTTTTTTGATTGCAAACAATGAAAGAGGAAGCCACTAAATTAATATGGTAGTGGTGGTGATTTGTAGCATCCAAATTTATCAGCACATTTCACAACTTGCAGGGTCACTTTTCAGGGTCACTTTAACAAAAATGCATGTCTCAGTGCACCTAATAAAAAAACTTGGGTGCACCGGTGCAACCAACCCAAAATGTCGAGCCCTGCGGCTGCTGTGGCCCAGAAGTTTTTCCAACAAAGCCATCTGCACTGTTTATTTCCAGATTAATTCTTTCATGTCATGTGCCAATGATGATTAAATTCAGGATTATATTTGCGACAGAGCATAAAGTCCATTGCAAGATTACAATTTCTTCAATGTTTTTTTTTCATGTTTTTCCACACACGCCAGGCTATTTATAGATCATCATGTCATGTCATGTTTACGTACAGCATGGCACATATGCGTGATATATTATTATGCAACACGACACTGGATGGTGATGAAAGGAACTACATATAATGCAACTTTATCCTACCTTTATCTTCTGTAACAAAGAGGATTATGGCTCTGCTGCCACAGAAACTTAGTGACCAGTGGAAAGCAGAGCGCAGCGAGGGGTGGGCCGAGGAGGACTACAAGACGACCCGTGAGCTCCAATCGGACACACGGCGGAACACAGGCACACAGCTTTTTTTTGCGGTGACACACTTTTAGCTCAATCTGTCATCATGCTGAACCCTTTAATAATTGGGATTGTGACTGTGAATACCTCTCTGACCATCTTCTACTGGACCTTCCTCCTGGGCGATGCCTACTTGAAATGGCTGGTGGAGCCTGAGGACAAGCCCAAGAAAGTGGTGACTCCGGCGGCCTAGCGGACACTCTATGGAGCTGCCAGTCTGAGCGTTTCAATGCTTTTAGGTTTTCTTCTGCATAGGACTAGTCTACGTCTTAACTTTTTTCTTCGCTTCGTCTGACTTGGACAGGGAGCCCAAGAGTAATTATCTTTTTTTACTGAAGTGAGTGAACCCGAAGACACAAGGTATTCCAAGTTCAATGTTATCGATATGGTCAGTTGAGCTGCACGAAAACTGCAATATCTCAAATATCAATATCTTTAAGTTTCTTTAAGCTAAACAAAAATGCGAATCCATCTACTTAAAAACTACTTTTAAACAGAACCAAGACGGAATAAAAGTTTAAAATTAAAGTTACCAGTTTTCTTATAAACTGTTAGGAAAAAAGCAGTGTGAATATTGTAGTATTTTCTTAATGCTCATGATCTAGATATTGCACCAGCTAATGCAGTGATAACAGTATTTTGTCAATAATGTGCAACCCTAGTGGCTTCCCATGTGTTTTGCTTATCCATAGTTTTCCTATACACAAATGTTTCCAGACAACACATGCAGGAGATGAATGCCGAGCATAGAACTGGAAAAAACAAAAACAAAAAACATCTTCCATCCTGTTTAAAAGTATAAGCTTTGGGCCACAGATCAACAGGTCTACAGTTTGCTGACTCAATGAAGCGTGACACTGGCGTGTGTCACCTAAATCTTTTCAAGGCTTATGCAGAAGACTGACAGACATAGGCACAAGCGTCCCACCCTCCCAAACAGTCCCCTCCGCCCCATCACTGAGACACAACTCCTTGCATCATGGCCGATCAATGGGGCGAACACGAGCGCTTGTACTTGGGGATGCACCCTATGGCCTGGTTCATCCTTATTGTAAATGTCGCCATCACTCTTATCGAATGGCAGTTTATTGTTTCAGAGATTAGACGGTTGAGCAGCACAGTCGCAGAGAAGGACGCAAAGACTGAGAACAACCCAGGAGCATCTGGAGGCAAATGATAACTGCTAACAAATCCACGGCACAGAAATGGTATGTATTCTGCTCTGTCATTACACAAAAAGTGCCATGTTGATGCGTTTGTTTTTATCTGCAGAAACAAGTCAGAGCAATTCACTGAAAAGTCACAACCCTCAATACAAGGTAAATAAATGATGCTTTTATATGTATTTATATGCGTTCGACAATGATGGTTTACTCATCAAGATGGATGTAAGCGTTCAAAATAGTCTCATGTCTCGTGATAAATCTAATGTGAGCTTAAGATGTTTTGATAGCGCGTTGTAACGGTAACAAGGTGCGTTCGATGTGTTGTGATACAGTAAATGCTACACAGGACCTAAGCCTCTTTGCAGCATTACTGTCCACCTCACCTCACTCATACCGTAGCTCTAATCCCTACAGATGGAAAGCTGATATTGCTTTGTGACAGACTCAATCCTATTAACTGTGTCTGTCCTATATTCAAACCCTCTACGGTTTCTCCCTACAAGCTCCCGAAGAAACTTGTGCAAGAAAACAATGCCCGATTGAGTCTAGACAAAAGACTAGTTCCTAAGGCTAGTACACTCGGTTCACAATGCACATTTTGAATAACTTCTGTTGCATTAATATTTGAGAAAAGATTGAAATACGAACTGCTTAACGAACACACGAATCATACACATTTCAGAACTGAGCCTGCTTTAAACATCAGAGACCTTTACAAATACAAATAATGCTACTTGCAGTTTCAATTTGATATTGTGCAGCATAGAAGTAGCATCGGTTCACTTGAAACGTCAAACAGACTTTTTTTATAATGACTTTTGATCAAATTCTCATCTGTCAATCCGCCAAACTGAATGAAATTGTAAATCTTCTTCCACCCCTCCTTTGTATGCACCCCATAATTCGCAACCACAGTGTCATAAAGGAGTATTCCAGCTCTAACCCAAAAAAACTTCACTATGGACCCAAGTGGCGTGTCCCTGAATGCCCTGTCCCGCCGCCGCCAGCTCCTGCAATTGCCAAAACAACACCCGGAAGATGCGTATTTTGTGGATTACATCCCACCGGCAAGAGATAGCATTTCTCTCCCACCCAACGTTATCTATATTGTGGTCGGAGCGGTCTTGGTTATAGTGGCCACATACGCCATAGTGGGGCACCTCATAAAAGACTTGATGCATGACTTGGCAGGTAACAGCAGTGGGTGGTTGCTGTCGTTTCTGACTTTTTTCCGACCTTGAACCCAG
Source organism: Gobius niger (assembly GCF_951799975.1). Lineage (NCBI taxonomy): Eukaryota > Metazoa > Chordata > Actinopteri > Gobiiformes > Gobiidae > Gobius > Gobius niger. The sequence goes on from NC_136864.1 coordinate 19,499,637, forward strand.
AACCGTCACTGATTATTGTTTGTGTGGCTATGTAAGGCATCAATACCCTTCCTACAGTGCTCCTATCCATGAGGTGATTGACTGTGCACCATCCTGCTCTAATGTGATGATGAAAACATACACTTACACTGTGTCGTTTTACCTCTACCCCCCAGACTGGCTCTTTGGTCCCAAACCAGTGGAGGATGATTTAGAGATGGGACAGATTGAAGAGGAGCGTCACATGAGCGTGTCCAACAACAACAGCCCTGTGTGTATAGAGAAGGAAATGTCCGGACCGCTGCCCGGCTTTCCTTACGAAGACGCCGGTCAGAAGCATCCGCCGACTCCCGGTCTGCCCCTGAGGAGCGCCATATCCTCGTACCCTGCATCCAAGCGCGCCTCCACTCACAGCGTGTCATTCGCTGTCCCAGCCGGCCCTTTGGCGACCTCTCTCTGAGTCCACCTGCCAGTGCAAACCCTGTTGTATTACATTGTATCCATGCAGTGATGATGCCTAGGAACAAATAGTTGTATGTCAAACATTTACAGTGGGTTCAAAGCGCTTGTAGACCTTTATTACTATTATTAGTGCTAAATAATTAAAATTACATGAATTACCCTAAGTTCTATGGTCAATTCCATTCACTGCCCACAATAAAGAAGGCTACGGCTTCTGTATAATCCTGAGTTTTTATACAATTACACATTTCAATATAATAACAAGGATTCATAAAATAGGGGTGTGTGAATAGTGAACCCACTGATTGTTTGAACAACATGAAGCCCAGAGTTGTGGTTACATGTGGTGTAGGGTCTAAATGCTATAGCTTGATGTAAGATGCTGAATGTCTTCCAACAGAAAATATTTGTCATTTACCTGTTTTGGTGTCGGACTAATCTTCCCTTCAGTAAACAATTGGATAACACCACTGAGGCTTGTCTGCTGTGATTAATCCATCTTACCTTTCTCTAATACCTGCTCGGGTTATTTGCTGTGACCTTCTTTGTAAATGCTCTGGATTGCTTCCTTACACTTAATAAACATGAAAGTTTCCTAACTGTATTTACAATCATAGAGACATAATCATTAGAGCCACATAACGTTGGTAATAATAATCAAGCTACATGCACTTGATAGAGAACGATTCGTACTTACTATAAACATATGGGTCATGAGATGGAACGACTGGACTAAGTCAACGTATTTGTTTCTCTGGGTCTGGGAATAGTCTAATTTTCATCGAAGAGAATAACTACATAATGATTCTGACAGTAGAAAAAGATCTTGGTGAAACAAGAGATCAATCTATCAGAAAAACCTCATATTGATACTTTTAATCAACCAACAGAGGAAAAAACATTGTTACAATTTAATATATAAAATGAATATCTAAGCAGATATTGATTTAGTAAACCTTACTCCATAAGTATTAAAGTACCCATGCATTGAAGTGTAGGATAATCAGAATCTAACAGGCGAATGTTGCTCACTGTGTAGATTGTCTGACCTTGAATACTCCCAGTAGTCGGGGCTTATCTTTTTCCATCTGCGCAGACTCGATGAGCACAATAGTAGAGTGCTCTGGAAGCTCTAAAATAAAAAATGTAACAGCTTGATTCATGTTCTAGGTTTAGACTTAATGAAACGTTGAGGCAACTTCATAACTGTGGGTAAGCTTCTCTCCTTACTCATTAGTTTGTCAGGAGTTTGTCAACGTGTCTTTTTCAGGGATTTTAAAACACGGAGCTTTCAAAGATGTCGGAGACCCTCGGAGTACCGGTGAACAACCTGAAGGTCCATTTCAAAGAAGAGGACGGGACAGTATTTTTCGAGAGCTACGTCCCCCCGTCTCGAGATGCCGTCCACATGCCGACATACGTCCTGTACTTGCTCATCGCGGTGTTCGTCGTGCTGGGCGTCCTTTATGCCATCATTGGACACCTCATCAAAGACCTCGTGCACGACTTCGCAGGTGAGTCGAGTGTTAATAAACAGAAGCGTTATGTTGTTACATGTACTTTTGAAATAGCTGTACTCAGGGCTGTCGAGAGATTTGCTGGGGCCCGGAGCAACAAGGTTTCATAGTGACCCCCTCCCACACCCCATAATAGAAATAAGGGCTGCTTCATTGGGGTCCAACACACCCATTTGTCCCCCCCCATGTCGACGGCCCTGACAGAGTAGTTTTATTTCGGCACTCTTTCCACTGTGAGTCTGATGTGACAAAAGCTTTATGTCGACATATTGAATTTTACTTAATTTGAACTTTACTAGTGTTTTAAATTACAATTAAATACACAATACACAATGTTTTTTTTCCCCATGTTGGTTGATTAAGAGTAACAATATGAGGTTTTTCTGATAGATTGATCTTTTTCTACTGTCAGAATCATTATGTAGTTATTCTCTTTGATGAATTATATTTCTAATTTCATTTTCATGGTATATTCTTTGGATATGTATGGAATTTCACATTATTTTATGTTTTTCCAGTCCTCTTCTTACATCAACATGAATACATAGGCTATTATATTATAATTACATTTTTTATGCCCAAACAGTCACTACTTCCTACTTCAACTTGAGTCCAATTTTTAAGTAGATGGTTCAATAATCATTTAATCTTTAATGTGTCGTCTTAGGTCAATTAAGGCTCCAACTTTTTGTCATCTTGCTGACTTATTTTATTTATTTCTATGTTAGGCCTATTATTCTATGTACTGTATTTATGAGATGGACGAATGTTTGGCTGGGAAGCTGCAAATGAACTGCCCCTCGGGGAGAAATAAATGAATGAATATGCATATGCACTGTCCCTATTAACTAAATAAAAAAATAAAAAAATATTAAAGTAATGCTAACACTTTCATTGTGTCCTTGGGCAAGACACTTCACCCATCGTGCCTCCCGAGGACACTGGTGTATGAATGAGAGTGTGAGTGGTTCCCTGATGATAAGCTCTTTGGGTAAAGGCGCTATATAAGTTTAGACCATTAACATTTTACTGCAAACTCTACCCACCTCTGTAAATGAAGGGGATTTCCGTTGCTAACTTTGTACATTTTTATACATCCAGATTGGCTATTTGGGGCTCAGCCTGAGGAAATAGAGATCAACTATTGTGAAGCAAAAGATAAGTTCATGGTTGATTGGTGTCCAGACACGTCACCTGAGCTGGAGGCCATGGCCAGGGCTGAAGAGAAAAATTCACTGGACAAAGACTTTCTCCGGGCTCCAGCCATCTGGGTCATCCCAGATATGCCTGAAGCGCGGTCCGGCAGGAGTTCACCTCGTGTGGTGTTTGGGAAGAGGACCTGAAGAAAACTGGAGTAAAAAAAAAAATACAATTGTGTGAATACTCACTATATGTACTAAAACTGACATTTGCTTTATCTTCCACTCTTTAGTAGATTTGTCACTTGTCTTACTTTTTGGATCAGTTCTGTCTCTAAATTGGCAAGTTACACTTTATGATTTTTTCTCTTCTTTTTAAGAAGGGTGAATGTTGTGGAAACCCATTATAATTATTAAAACAGTTCACATCAAACCTTTTCAGACTATTGTGTTGTTTTTGCGCTTTGTTCCCATTGTAGTGCTGCAACGTAAACCAACATAAGATTCCAGATTTTACAAAGACAAACATTTACTAATGTAATTTAAAAATCGAAAGCGAATTTATTATTATTATTGTTTATAATTATTACTATTATTAAAACATGACTCAAAAAGGTAAGTGAAAATGATTAAGTCATTCTGTTGTTGCCCATAGCATGTCTATGATATACAGTTTAGCCAGCAAACCACACGGACATACTGTATATCTATAGCTCTCCTGCGCCCTCTACTGGTGCTGTGATCAAAGTACGTTGTTACTGCCGGTGCCAGAGACAGATTCGGTCTGTTCTTTCTTATCGCTGAAAATTGGCCGAACTTTGTTTCTTTAACACTGAAAAACATTTTATTTCTGTGTGAAAGAATAATAATCTCCTCAGAAGACTGACGTCATCTTATCTGTTTGGCTGTTTTCAGTCGGTTTAATCATATCGGCTTAATCCCATTACCTGCACCAGTTCTTTCCCTCTTTTTTAGTTTAGGCCCAGGACAACCATTAATCAATGAGAAAGCCACGCTTTCTTACAAAACAATGAAACTATGAAATGTCAAAGATAAGGTTGAAGTACTTACAACCAACACTGAGTTGTTGTGCTTTTAATCAGATGTTTTAATCACCTTTTGAGCTCTGATGTAGATCACATTAGCGCCGGGGGCCCCGGACCCTCGAGGAGGTTTTGCTGCGTGAAGGTGCGCAGACTCACGCCCCCTCCGCGCCTGAGCGTCAGTCGGACATACTCCGTGTTACCGCGAGTCTCGGGGACTGCGTAAAGACAAATGGACGGATGATTTGGAGGTAGTGGATATGGCTATTTTTTGACAAAAGGATAAGCCTTATGGATTGGAGCTCGGCGTTGTCGGAGCCCACGCGGGGAGAGAGTGAGAGGTGAGTGTGGCTGAGGGGACACCGCAGCGGAACAGATGCGCTCATTGGATGTTAGCTACAACAATGCACTGTCGCGGCATTTGCTGTGTGGAGGCTAATTTGGGGTGATGCTTCTCAGGCCGGATAACAGATGTGCATGTACCGAGTCTTAGATTATTGCCCTTTGAAAATAACTCGTGAATGTGTGTTTGATTCAAGGCCTTTACATCAGGACATACTGGGCTGCTGTCACTGCACTATTGATCCATGTACTGGGGTATTATCGAGGTCAGCTCTGACACGCTTTCCAAACCAGCCCAGTGCTTTCTTTGCATACTGTTTGTTGATAGTGCCTCTTATCTCCATCCGTCCGTTCAGGCTTTTAGGACATACAGTGAGACATAGGCTACTACAGTGACATATAGTGTAGCATACTCTGCAGCATTAAGGAGACCTAGAGCAGTGAACGCCTGTATAAAACACTAACCTGCTATTTCTCAGAATTTAGCAGATTTATTGTCTTTTATTTAACATGATTGTGAATCCTCAAACAAAAATGCATTCTCCCATCTGGCACACTGCATGTAGGTTACTGCTACAGCCGGTCCCTCCTCCTGGTGTGGCAGGGATGACAAAGGAGTGGTGAAATGCTCTGTCACAGAAACCTGCTGTGTGACCGCGTTGTCCACCTGTGTCTAGAATCTTGAAAGACCTGACTTGCTCCTTATAGGCCTGCAGCTGCCATGTCAGAGCTAATGGTGGCAAAGAGTGACAGCTGAGGCATCTGCAACCTATGGTTTTACAGCCACACGCAGCTCTTGCTCTGGGACTCAGTGGCTTTGAGTGGAGATGATTTGGTGAAGGCATTGGTCCGGGTCTTATCAGATGTCAGTCTTTGTTTTGACCTCATTTAGTCCTGGTTTAGGGCTTGGCGTGGCTGTTATTTAGCTAATTACCCCTGGTTGCAGCTCTTTACAGATTAGACATAAACAAACTTGTATTTTTGTTACAATTGTCTCTTGGCATCCCAAATGTGACAGACCGCTGACAGAGCTGCTGCACTGCAATTAACTTAGCACTGCATAACAATTAATCTGCAGTGCCTTTGTCTACACCCTTAATCAGATAATCAAAACAAGGGTAACTTGTCTTGTTTGGATTGTTCAATATTATGACCTGAATGCCCACCGTCGTTGTGTCCTTGGGCAAGACACTTCACCCTCGTTGCCTCCAGTGTGTATGAATGAGAGTGTGAACGGGTGACTGGCTCCTTACTGTAACTTTGGGCCTGATGACGGTAGAAAAGTGCTACATAAGTTGAGTCCATTTACCATTATGACCTGTGACCCCCAGGGCTCATCCCATTCCAACAAATGCTCCCTTCTCTCCTGCTGAGTTTCTCCAGGGACTTTGAATTGCCCAAAGACTTGCAAATGGGATTTAAGTGCTACAGCCTCTAATGGCCCGTTCTTAAGCACTCAGGAGCCCTTTTCCTTTGAGTGTAGCTTATATCACTTTTTGGATGCCAATAATAATAGCGCTGTTACAAATGCAATGTTTTGCCCAGTGTTAATTTCGTCGACTAAAATATTTAGTCTTAATTTTAGTCAAAGTGTTATTATTGACGACTAAAATTGGACTAAAACTAAATTAAAAGTTTTTCATGAGACTAAAATGTCCAGATATTTTAGGCGACTAAAATAAGACTAAATAAAAATGAAAAGGAGAGACTAAAATCATCCAAACTTCTATTGAGCGTCTGAAAGAGCCTCAGATCATGTAAATTCTCTGCCAAATGATCAGCTCTGAGCTTTGTTCATGTGGAGCAGCTCCATGAACCAGAGGAACAAGATTAAATATGATTATAATCAATATTATCAATGCAAAGTCGACAAAATTCGTCTTAAATTTAGTCCACTAAATTTACTTGCAATTTTAGTCGACTAAAACTAGACTAAAATTGAAGATTTTTTTTTTTTGACTAAAACTAGACTAAAATCGAATTACATTTTCGTCAAAAGACTAAAACTAAAACTAAATAAAAATATGTTGTCTAAATTAACACTGGTTTTGCCTGGAAATTAAATACACATAAAATAACACAAATTCTTCTGACTGATTTTCTTCCTGCTTAATTTGACTCATTGACAAATCTATATGTTTACAGAGCTGTGGATGAGGGACCAACCAACATCACAAGTCACATGCCAGGTAAATATCAATGCAGTTAACAACCCCTATGATCATTTATGTAAATATTCCTCCACGTGGAAATTAAACCAACTGTTTCCGTCTAGACTTGCGTGGCGATGAAAAAGACAATGGTCCTCCTCTCCAGCTTCACACACTCAAGCAGTTTGAACAGGTACGAGCTTTTACATGATGTAAATAAGCCTGAAACGTCGCACTTTGGTCCCCTACAGTGCTCTCCTGTGGTTTCATAAATGACTGTATCAATGTGATGTTGTTTCGGTTTTTGGTGAGATCAGAACAAACTACGCTTTGTTTAGCTGTTAGAAGGAAAATCAGTTTGCAGGCTCTGTGTTGCCAGACTGTAGCTACAACCTGACCTATTTCCAAGCCTCCTCATTTAGTTGGATCTGGAAGATTTTTCAAGGTCACTGTAGTAAGAGAAATGCTGCTGTCATTTGGAAATAGTAGTGATTTATCTCATGCTAAATGCTGTAAATGTAAATTAGAATGTGCTGTAGTATTGTTCAGCTTATGGCCATGTGTCATAGTGTGCAGCTGAGCACATACTTGACATTTCTGGGATTCTCAGGTAGTAAAGTTTAGCCTGTTTGCCAGCACATGTCAGACTTCAGGCCAAGTGTTTAGGCTTTAGTTGCGTGCCATTCCTAAGAAAAGAACATATGTTTTACACAGTATTTTGCGCTTGTGTCATAGAGCAACTACATAGAAAAATTGTCACAGTATATAAGGACTAAATGTGGCTTATGATTGTCATCCAGAACAATCTGTACAATTGCTCTTATTAACATTGGATTAACAGTGCTTTGAGCCGGTTTATTTGTTCTCTGTGTGATTTTTAAGAGTTCTATTTCTTTCCTTCGTACTCTTGCAAGTTCCATGTTTGTTTTGAAATGGATGGACCATGTGTTTTTCTGATTCGTTTACCCACCTGTCAATTACCCCCATCAGTAGCCACTGAGTTGACCACGAGTCCCAGTCTGTACGTTTTTGAATAGAAAGATTAAAGTGTGTTGTATTGTATATATTATTCATGAAGTTTATTTGGGGTTTTTTACTTGGGTTTTTATATTGATTGCATTATTGCCGTTCAAAAATGTACTTCTGGATGTTCATTTCCTGAAGCAGAATAAGTAAAGAGCACTTTGCCAGGAGAGGCATTCAGTTGGAGAGCACAGTAATCATAGAGTAAATAAAATGTATCATTAATTGTCCTGAGCATCTTGTTACAAGACCTTTTGCAAAGCCCCGTCCTAAACATAAATCAGCAAGCATTGCTTTCATTCTCCTGATCTCGTCTTGCCGTAGAAAATAGTGGAGCATGATGTTTTTTTCCCCTTTCAAAGCCAAGGTACTAAGACTCGTTTCATGAGCTGCCGTTGCTGGACATTGTCATGAAAAGCTTATTCTGTGACTGGAATATCTGACACGTTTACTTTTTAAGTGCTACAGGAAGCCTTTAGTTGCCTTATATTTCAGCGGGTGTTTTTTTTGTTTTGTTTTTTTGCACATGGGACATTGCAGCTGCAGAATCATGACCAGACTTTTTTTTTGCCCGACCCAGGCTGTGTCTTAAAAGTTCGGGCATTAACAAGAATTATCAGATATTTAAAAAATTATGAATAATGAATAATTATTCATAATTATGAATAATTGGAAATCGCATATAAGTATATTAAAAACAAAATTAGCAAAAACTATTGCTGTAATTGGCAAATTGAAATCTGTACTCGATAAAAAATCTCTTCTATGACTGTATAACTCCCTCATACTTCCTTACCTAAATTATGGCCTGGAAATATGGGGAAACAATTATAAATCCAATACTCATCCTATTTTCCTACTCCAAAAAAAGGCAATAAGAATTATCACTAAAGCAGATTTCTATGCACCGACGAACCCTGTCTTTGTAGAGCTAAGCCTACTGAAAATCCATGATCTTATTGATCTAAATACGTTAGTAATTGTGTACAAAGCATATAATAATCTTCTCCCTCCTCCCATCCAGGAGCTTTTTGAACACAGGAAAAGTCAGTATAACCTCCGAGGAACTGCTATTTTCAAAAAAGCAAAAGCTAAAAAGAACAAAAAGAGTCGATGTATTTCTGTAAGAGGAGTTAATCTGTGGAACGACCTGGAAGATCAGTTAAAACAGTCCCAAACAGTCAAAGCTTTCAAAAAGTTGTTTAAAGCTACTAAAATTCAACATTATATAAGCTTAGGATGAATAAAGTAAGAAAAATAAAAAATAATAATGATGACATGATTTAGTTCCAACTAAATTAACATAAAACAAATGTATGTATACATATTTGTTGGAATATTGAAATTTATGTTACTAACTTCAGATACATGCTTATTTCTCTTCTGTTTGACACTTGATATTGTTCATTATTAATGTTTGTGTTTTGTTTTTCTCTCGTGGAAGTCTGTAAACTGGGTTAGGCGTTTACACTTCAGCCTAAACCCTTTCGGTCGTGTTGTACACAAAGAATTGGAAATGTTTTTACGTTTAAAGGAATGAACTGACCGAATAAAACTACTACTACTAATATATCACCTTATCAATAGGAGTGCAGGCGTGCAAGTGTCACGTGGACGTACCCACTCAAAGGCACAATAACTCAGACAGGCAGCAAAACTTATCAGTGTCCTTATCCAGCTCTGTCCACAGTGTCAGCTGCACAACATTTTGCACTCACGTGGCTTTGAGTGCAAAATAAAGGAGATTAATTTTCTCACCACTGAAATATTATGGAAGGACAGAGGGAAGCGCAAGCTAAATTAATCAAAAGACAGCCTCTAATGATCCACCATGCACCCAGCTCCGCCACATCCAGAGCGGAGACAAGCCGGGGAAGGCAGCGCTTTAGTTTGACTGAACACACGCAGGTTTAGGGAATAACATAATCAGTCTACATTATTTGCTTATGAGTTCTTAACACACTTCTATTCAAGTAAATGTACCTGTAGGCCACCGTTGTCTTGGAAAATGTGTGATAATCACACTTCAACTGTGCTTTGTAAAATAGCCTGAAGGTGCAGATTGAACTTTTTTTAGAACTTTTTTAGACTTTTATTAAACCTTTTTTAATATTCAGGCCTCTCTCAAAAACGCTTTATTATGTCAATCAGGTGAAGTATTGTATTTAGCCTATTTTCCTTTTTGCATGACTAGTCCAGATAACTGTGCCGGCTCTATTCAAGGGGTTTTTCCAATTTAGTCAAGCTAAAGCCACACCGCGCAACATTTCACCCAATAAACAGAAAAAATACAAGGATTTATTTTATTACAGTTATGTTTATCATTGAAAATTCGTTTAAAAAAAAAAGCAAACATCTTTTTCTGTTGTTAGCGGCTCATCTCTCCTAAGACCCGACTAGACTGGAACGACTCCAGCTCGTCTCCATGGAGATGTTGACTAAAGACAGCCAAATATGAGTTTAAATGGGTTAGGTCCTCACACAAATCCATTCTTTGATTCAAGAATTAGGTCATTAGGAGCATATTTTGTGTTGCTGTTGTTGTGTTCTCCAATCGGCGGTAAATGCCCATAAATACAGTAGACAGTAGGTGAGTTTCGTGATTCATAATCCTGTGCGAATATTAATAACACCACATCAACAGCAGACGCCCTTGACTGATTACTGATTTACTTCGCTTCCTGTTTGCTTGCGTATGTACCTCGGTGGAAATTCAGTTGATGTCACGGTCACCCGACTCAATCACTGGTACAGCGGTGAGTCTAGTTTCCAGACAAAACCTGATCAGCATGTTTTTGGAGGTATGAGAAACCGTAGCCCCACACACAGCACCAGTCTATAGCACACGACAATGATGACCAAACCTTCTGTTGGTCTGTAAACTGCCTTGTATAAAATGTCTCTCTCAAAATGGCTGTAGCGAATGAATTGAAATAGGCCTCTGTCTCTTTAAGAATCTCTGACCCTTTCCGACACGCCCCCTCCACACGCTGTCTGTGGCATCAGTGGGGAGGGGGTTCTGCTGAGGAGCAGTGGTTGGTTACTCGGCTGGTGACGAAAGCTCGGAGGCGTCTCCAGGAGGTGGGGGCGTTCCTAGGAGGACTCAGGACTCAAACCTGTCCCCAGAGTTTTTACCGATTACTCAAAAATACATGAATGTGCCAAGGCAACACTTCAGGCATGTTTTTAATGAGGGAATGACATAAAAACATGATGTAAAGCTTGAAAAAGTCGATTTTGCATAATACCCCCTTTAAGTCCTCCTCTGAAACGGTGCAGTGCCTCCTGGGTTTGTCCCTATTTTAGAGCGTGGTGTCCTGTCAGCTCCTCCACCTCCTCCTTCCTCTTCCTCCTGCACAGCTCAACAGTCTTTCACCATCTTCTGGGAAGAGTTCAGCAGTTAATCCGTTTAATTCTCCAATTAACGTCCATTAGCCTAAACAATAGTAGAGATAGAAGAGCGAAGCATGTGTGGCTTAGCTGCTCGCAGAATGTGATTTTATTAAAGGTTTTTCTTATCTCACTCAAAATATTGACAAGATAATAACGTATTTGCCCTGATTTCCTTTTGTTATTGTGAACTGTAAATAAAGTCAGCGACAAAGTGTTGACTATGTGTGAATATGTTGTAAAACACACCGTGTCCATGATGTCATCCCTAATATTACATAGAGACGCAGCTTTGGCGCCTCTTCTATCTTTATCCTGAATTATTTAGCAGCAGGATGTAACGGGACACTTTAATGGGCACATTGACTGAAACCATTGACTGCAGATGATGTAAATATAACTTTGTGACTGTTGTATGGAATATGACGTGAATTGGTTTAGTTTTGCTCTATTTATCGTTAATGTTTTGTTAGGCTATGGCCCAGTGAATCAACAAGCCTAGGTGACCTGTTGTCCTTTCTGATTCATATTTTTGTGGTCTCCTCTCATGTGCAGGGAATCACTGCTCTGTCCTGTCCTGGGTGCCTTTCTATTAATAGCTGGGCCTCAGTGATCCCTGTGCTTGAATTACACCCGACTCCGCTCTCTTCACCTGTTTCTGTCATCATCCTACCGCGTTACCAAGAGATATGTCTTAATTAGACAATCATGCCAACGTCATTATTTGTTCATTAGAAGAAGATTTGAGGATATTGCAAATGTCACAGATAATTTGGTCAGTGATCACCGGAGTCCAACTCTGAAGATAAATCGGCTGCTGAGAGAACGTTGCCATGCAAGGATGAACTTATCACAGTTTATTTCGCTTATTACAACAGGGTGACACAAACTTAGCCATGCAAGAATAGTTTTCAAAAAGTTATTAATGAATTCCAAATGCAGACAGTGGTGTAAGGGGGTCCTATGCTGTGCCCTCTTGTCCGCGTGTTGTTTGTTCCCTTCGCTTTATCGCTTGTGTGAGATTTCCCGTCACTTCACAAGTGGCTGTGAGTCTGCGGCCTCCACCACACCCCACGTCCCGCCCTCCCTCCCCCCTTTTCTCCTGCCTCCTCTCCTTTTCCACCCATCTCCCCTGGCAGTGTGGGATTCCTGGGATATCTCTCACAGTAAAATAACCCCTGTGCTTGTCCCGCGGCAGTCCGGAGCACACCATGGAGGTGCAATGGCTGCTTCTCTGACCGGCCGCGATGCAGAGTGACCCTCTGCACTGAAGATGCGTCTCTAAACCCGTGTGTGTGTGGACTGTGTGAATGTCTTAGTTTTAGTGTGTGTGTGTGAGTTATGTCTCTGTGCGAACTGTATTTTCCTTTTGCTGATATGGAGGAAAATTGTGATCTTCAGAGGACATGCACAGTGTCGCTGTCCGTGAAGATGAATTGTCACTGAAAAAACAGAGAGAAGGACTTTTCGACCTCTAAGGGACATGTCAGGAGCAGTCCGTGCCCTATAGCGGTCATGTCTAACGGTTACCGTACTCTATCACAGCATCTGAATGACCTGAAGAAGGAGAACTTCAGCCTGAAGCTCCGGATCTACTTCTTGGAGGAGAGAATCCAACAGAAGTATGAGGAGAGCACTGAAGACGTCTACCGCTCGGTGAGTCGTTGTAACTGAGTTTTTATCTGCCTAAATAAGTACTCTGGCTTGCTTATGTTTGTTTGTGATCAAGGGAGGTTTTGGGAGATGGCTGCGTGACGTTGAAAATGAATCTAATCATCTGAGAGAATACTGAATTATGAACTGAACATGTCTGTAGCAAACTAAACGGCAGGGTCTGCAAAGTTAATAAGACCTCATGGAGACTGGATATTTTGTTGATTGCTGAGGACATTATGCTGCCTTAATAGTTGCTTTTTTGATGGGATTATGATGACTGGTGCAGTCCTACTTTGAAACACCACAGTGACACCCTTTTGAGGCTGTTGTTAATAAAATTGAATACATATTTGGCGAGGCGATTGTCAACACTGTGTACTTAGAGACTGAAGGGAAGCTTTACTCCATTGTTGACCCAGCTGCTGTGGTGCTAATCTCATTAAAGGTGATGTCTGCGGTGGCCATGCGTTTGTTTTACTAAAGGCTTGTTAAATGTGAGAGACAAATGCATACTACATTTGATGAGAGCTCTGCCTGCTGTGCTGATGTTTTAAGTTGCATGCTCTATGTGACATGAAATTATGACAACTTTGGTGTGTTTTGTTCAAATGTTGAGCGCACAGTATTATTTATTAGTGTTGCATGTTACTTTTATTATCCGTATTTCATTTATTTGATATGCAACCATGTAATTCCCTACTGCCTGCTTTATTCAAAGGAGTTTGTTATTATTTTACTGCTTTAATAATATTAAAAGCTACATCTGGTAGTGACTGTAAACTGATTACGGGTCTTCAGTAGTACATTATAGCAAATAAATGAATTATTCCTTTCAAAATATTTTGTTTCAAAGGGCCCCGGACCCCTCTTTGGGAACGTCATATATAACATGTACGCTGTCATTGGTATTTGACTGATTTGTGGAAAGCACTTGTCTTGGGTTATTTAAATGTAAAGTGCAATGCTCAGTCATTTTGAATCGAGTTGGTGCTAGTCTTCCAGTTAACCACGCCCAGTCTTGCTGCTGGTGGCCCCGTCCCCTGCTTGAATTGGCTCATACCGAGAGTACACCGCTATCTCTCATATCAGCTGGTATTTGTTTGCATGAGAGCAGGCTTAAACTCTCCAGTCACTTGTCTTTGAATTCAGCCCATGATCAGCACCTCTTTGATAACTGGATATTCTAATGCTGACATTTATTATCCCCGACAATTACTGCATTCCTCAAGTGCCTGAGTAAACGGAGCCTGTGTCGCACAAACAAGTGACTCTAAATCGCCCTCGCCGTCTCTCAGACCCTAATCTGTTTTATTACTAACCCTTATTTAGAGTGCGACATGTCTGTGGATTTTTATTTGTTATGGAGTTAGTATTTGTTAGCTCTTTTACTCCAATTAGTGAGTGTTTGACTGATTTATTATCTAGTACGCCCCTAGACTGTAGGATGCTGTTGTCAAATGAAATTGAAACTGTTAAGTTTCCTTAAAGGGACTACACAGAGTTTAAAAATGTTAAAATTATGTATTTTCTTCCCCCTACATGTTTCAACAATGTCCTAATGTGTAGAATGAGCCCAGACCTGTTCACCACAACTGCCTCTAAAATCCTGCAGTCACTCAAAACGGTGTTACTTCGGGTCCGAAGTGCCGTCATGCACAAGCTTAATGTAGAAGGTGCAGCTACATGTATGACCTTAGGTGGCAGTAGTGAGTATAAAATGGCTAACTTGCATCTAGCCCCTTTAAGTGTAATAAGATATTGGGTTTACAAGGTTACAATTTGTGTAATAATCTGACCCATTTATTTATTCATTCCAGAATCGGCTCCATTTGTATTGTTCAATGGTTAGTTGTTTGGATATAAAGTAGATGAAATACAATGATAGCATTTACAGATACAAGATGATTTAGTATTTTTTTCTTTATTATTTGCAAATGTTTGCTGTTGTTTTATTTGTATCATTATTATTTTGTGGCGTAACGTTGTGTTTTGGATTATTTTAACCTGGACTAACTTTGTGACTGCGCCGTGATTCATATTTTAGGATATTTACATGGAAGCTTTGTAAAATCGCAGATCACATGTGTTATAAATTCAATGGTCGCAATGCTTCTGGTTCTATTCTTTAGACCAGTCTGAACGTTTTGAGGCAGTGCTTGTGATTCGTGGTAGTCTCATGCATTAGTCATCTGCCTGGTTATAAGTGGCTCTGTTGCTACGGTCAAGCTGGAGCTAGAAGAGCGGGGGCACTGTGATCGGCTTTTTATAGCTGTTTTAATGAAAAATTAAACAGTTAGTTTCTTATTTTGCCTGTGAAGATTTTAGCAAAATTAGGAGACATGAGTCAATCTGTTGATTCAGTTTGATTGCAATAAGGTTGTGCGGTACAGATGTGCCTCTTAGCTATTTAACTGAAGCATTAATGCTAATTTCTCATGGAAAGAGGATATTAAAACGCTGCCATAAGTACTTGCAGATCGCGCATCGGTTTTCAGTTGTAAGTAAACACAAGCCAAACTAACATGATAGAGAGACAGAAAGATAAATATGGATTGCAGGTATTCAATCTTAAGTTCCTGACTTTTAGAGAATTTGTGCTTTTTAATCCTTCAGAGTTAAAATGATTAAACAAGTAATATTTGGCCTTCAGTTTTCCTTTGAACCCCAGGACATAAACAAACGTGAAGCAGGAGCCGTGGCCTCGGGGTAACGTGTCTGAGGTGCCCTGAATATCTGATCTAAAAATACTAGCAGAGCGCTGAAGGTGCTCTCACATGTTCTGCACGGATGATACACAGCGCTGAGTGTGAGCTTCTCGTTTGTAACTGAGAGCTTTAATGACAGTTCAACATGAGGCTCTGAAAGGTACATTTGGTACAGTGCGTTCACAACCTAATGAGACATCAGAACTTCAGGACTCAAAACTAGTGAACTTTGATGAATTAGATGTGTTTGGTCCTTCAGCAGTGGCTACAGTGTTGTTATTGAGCACCTGTCCTGATAGATTACCCCATTAGAATCTGTGAACTGCCTTTTAGAGGTTTCAGTGGCCATCTACTGCTTCAGAGTGTTTACTCTACATTAGCTAATGTTTGGAAATGTTTACACTTCTTCGATTAATGTATGATGGAGACTGACAAATAAGGTAACAATGAGTGTTTGTTTGGGCATAAGCTGCAGTAAACACAAAACCACTAAATCACAATATGACAATCTCTCCAAATTGATAAATTGTTGCACGAATTTGATCACAATCTGTTTTTGTTGTTATATTGTCTAGTCCCACTTATGACGCCTCTGTAATGTAAGCCATTTTTTACTGACTTTTGACTGTTGTAGATTCTCTTTGCAGAGTTTATTCTGTCTCCATTTAAATCTATAGATCCTTTTTAGCTGTTGTTTGACTTATAATTATTAATTGTGTCTTTTTTCTTACCTAGAACATTGAGCTAAAGGTGGAAGTAGAGAGTTTGAAGCAGGAGCTCCATGAGAAACAACAGCTTCTCGACAAAGCTCTGTAAGTCCACTGGTAAAATGTAAAGAACGCCCTATTGTTTATGTGCATTATTAGTGTATAAATTGTAGTTTTAGGCCAATCTTTTTGAGGTTGCACTAAAGTATATACCTACAGTACGCCTACACAGGCAATGTTTTTTTTCCCACAGACCTGCTTTCACGGCAGCAACACCTCTTATTTTAGCTCATGTGTCACGCAGCAGCTGCAGATGAACAGAAAGACCTCAGAGTCATGACAAACAAACGACGGGCTTCCACAAAATAGACAATGATACTATAAATATACCATAAATAACAACAAAAATGTAAAAGAAAAACTTAACAAATCAATTTGGCTTTCAGCAGTCTGTGTCCTGTCTATAGTTGAAAACAGTAATTACTCCTGTAAATTTAGTTTTGTTTAATTTTACAAAATTGGAAATGAAATAACAGAAAAGTAAATGCAAGTTAAGCTTCAAAATATTGTTCTGTTTTGCAGATATTTTCATTGTTCTCCCATTGTACATTTGTCGTGCTGAACATTTGCATCACTCAGAGCAATTCAAAATAACCCAGTTATTTGAGCTGTGCATGTGTCTGTCAGAGTTAAAAACATACATAGACTGTGTCCAGAACAGAACCGATGGCGACACAGTGGCGTGTGCCATTCTGGGAGAACTAAATCTGGGAAACCAACTGTCCAAGTATGAAAATCAGATGCTCATTCGTTTTTAAAGTCACCCCCCAAGTGTTACAAGTAAATTGTAACACTCTTGTACTTGAGTGATGAGTTAATTATTCTACAAATGTTGCTAGAGTCAGCAGGTGGAATTAAAAAGATGTTTGTTTAAAAGCATGATGAATGTAATGCTGGATTACATTTATATTAGTCGTAAAGTGAGATGCTTTTTAACTTTACAGCAAAACAGCTGAGAGTTTGACGGATCACAATGAAGCAGAGCTGCAGAGACGATGTCAGGAGAGGCAGCATGAAATTGACCAAATGCAGCAAGTGCTCGAGACCAAAATACAGCTCCTGCAGGAGGTGGGTTTATCAGACATACTTTTTTTTAAAGAAATAGAGGTTGTTGTCTGTTTAGGCTCATATAAGATTATTCCGATGTTTGCACAGACAAACAAATATTAAGTGTGTGTGTTTCGTTGTGCACCAGGAAGCCCAGTTAGTACGCAGCAAGGACGATCGGACTGAATGTCAGTCCCAGGCCTCGCTCCTGTCGCTCGACACCCCTATGGACGACGCCCCGGAGGAGGATAGTTCACTGGAAAAGTGGACCCCGTCCAACACCAGCAAAGACCGGTATGCACAGGCCATACGGTCACCTAAACTATGACTAGCAGCTTCATAATGCATGTGTAATGTTCTTTAGGATGATACAAGAGCTGACAAAAGAGCTTCTTGCCAAGGAGGCTCTCATTACTGAGCTGACCAATGAGAGGAGCTCCCTCACACGCAGAGTGGGGGATCTCGAAGGGCAGGTCCAAGAGCTGTCTTCTACACTGCTTCAAAAAGATAAAGACGTAGATGTATGTATGGTTTATCTTTTTTAAATAAATATATGTATATGTAAATATGTATATTTTTTTCCCTTGTTACACATATAGATGTATCTTTTAGTAAGACAGAGGGTTTAGTTTTATCTAAAAACTAGTCAAGTAACTACCTAGTCAAGCAGGTAAAACTAAACCCTCTGTCTTACTAAAAGAAACAAAACTGTAATAGACTTAACTTAAGGAAGACAGTATGAACCTTCTACAAAGACACATAGATGTAGCAAGATTCACATATGCGTGTCTATATATTTTCAAGCAAAAACTAAAAAACTACTTTATTATTATTTTGTTTATTTTCTTATCCTTTGAACCATGGATAAGGAGCTGTTATTTTCTCTGTCTCTCACATAGTTCTATCAGGAGGAACTTGGTCGCGAGAGGCTACGGATTGAGGAAGAGATGCAGGTATGAACAACATTTTTTTCAGCATTGCAATTTTAAAACTCTCCACTGAGTGTCATAGGAGCACAAGGACACTGGTATCAGTGCTATGTCGGCCTGTCATTTTATGGTTTTAGAACTACCGACAGTAATACATCTGGGAAATATCCATCCATTCTTCTTCTATTTATTTTTGCCGGGCGGTGGGGGCAGCCGTCGGCCCTGATCATTCGGGTGCTCAAACCCCTCCACTACGTTAATTTGACAGTTTGAGGAGGGGCTTGGAAATATTGCCAAATTTAATTCATTCTTACACTTCTGCAAGCGACTCAAAAAGAAAAAAATAGAAACAGATACAACCTATGCAAGACTACAGCCGTGAAATGTAAGCAGCTACATTAAAACTAATGCTAACCTCAAAACTGCTCTATTTCCTGCTGTACAAAAGGAAGGCATCAAGGGATGGTTATCCATTGTAAAAGGTTTTACCTCATCATTCTAAGTACCACAGTCTCATTACCTCTCACACCCCCAAGGATAGACTCTCCTGGGCCTGATTTAAAGCCACAAATGGAGCCATGACACTGGCTCTGTCCACCCACAATATATTACTGTCATGTTTGCAGTTTTTTCTGTGTATAGTATGCTGCACTTCCGTATACTGTATCTGCAAGGGTTTGCTGAGTCTATTGGCTCTGTTGATGTTTTCACTTGTAAATCAGTTTTGCATGAGGGATGCAAATATTGGAACGAGGCTATACATGTCTGCCCTGGATTCCCCATTGTAGAAGTCTATGCACAACCTACATTCACACCATGAAGTTAAATGAGTCTCACATTCTTGGGTAATAATTATCATATGACTTCATCATTATCAGAACAGAGTAGGGCATTGTACACAGTAAATGTTGTGGCATCTTCTTTTTGGTTTCGATGGTAAACACTCCTGTGCCACCAACTTTCTTTGCTGTGTATGTGGTTGTACAGCAGCACATTCCCAAGATGTACAGTGCTTTACATTGCATTCATATCTCCTGATCACTTGCTGTTTACTCGGTGGGCCTAATGGCCTCAGCAGTTTGTCTGTAGGATCAGGGTTACCTCCCTGTGCTCTAGGGTCCTTTCACTCAGTGCCTTTAGAAAAGCAATTGAGGTCATTGGATCTGCCCTCAGAAAAGAGAATACGTGAATGAGGCCTTTTTTTTTTTACAGTGAAATAATTGCCATGGCAACTCCATTTAGCACAACAAAATGGCCAGACTGAATCGTGACTACTGCTGTTCTCATGGACGATTATGTTATGCTGCTGTGTTTTGCAAATTAGCTGGTTCTCATTATCTTTGAACAGTTTAATCTTGTCATTGGAATCGGTATTATATTAAATGAATGATTAGAATCTCTGACCGCTCTCTTTCGTGTGTGCACTTTACAGAGCGTCACTAATGTGACTGTGCCACTGAGCATTTCACCGACTAGCGAGCGCGAGCGCACCAGTGCTATAAGCGACAAGCGGGGGCGGTAGCGATACGTCATCATTATGCTATTCACAATTTTGAGAGAAAGACAAAATACGTGACCCATTTGGATACTCGCGTGATTGTTAAATGTTGAATTAGGTCTATATGAAAGGGTGTGCTTTAACTGGAGAGATCTGCAGTGCGCGGGCCCGGCCCTTCCCCCCCTTTCTTTCTTGAATGGTTGACTCCATCGCTGCAGGTTTTTTCAGCAGCCTGTCTCCCCGCACCACGAAGCGACTCCGCTCAGACATCCTCCCTCGGCATCGGAACATCGGCACTGACATTGAATCGTTTTAAGGACAATAGCTGGAATTATCTGCCGTCTTGTCCCGGATAATGCTGCTCTCTGGTCATCATGACTCACTGCTGCTCTGAAGCCTTTGGCTCGTGTGTCCGCCGTGAGATGGTGCAGAGACGCTGATGGAGAGATGCCGCTGACCGTGGGGACATTACTATAAACGTGCTTTTTTGCAGTTTATTCGTGGTGAAAAGACCTTCTGCGTCTTGTGGGACTTGCGCCATATTTCCAGAGCACCTGCATTAGAAAAAGATGATCACAAATGATACTGAAACTAAATGTCAACATTTGTGTTAATAGGAGACACATTAGTTCTAAAGACACTGTCCTCTGAACAGTGAGCTCATTACTGGTCTCTGAATCGCCATGCTTGATCTGAAAATGAAGGAAACGTGTCGCATCTGTGGACGAGAACTCTGCGGTAACCAGCGCAGATGGATCTTCCATCCCACAGCAAAGCTCAACCTACAGGTGCTGCTCTCTCATGCTCTGGGACAAGAGGTGATGCGCGATGGCAGAGGGGAGTTTGCCTGCTCCAAATGCACTTTTATGTTGGATCGGATGTATCGCTTTGACACAGTGATAGCACGCGTGGAAGCTCTCTCCATTGAAAGGCTGCAGCGACTTCTCCAAGAGAAACATAGGCTCAGACAGTGCATTGGTGGACTCTATAGAAAAAACAATTCAGGACAGGCTACCCTGACAATTACTGCTGAAAATGAGGAAAATGAAGGGATTGTTGACATTTCAGGCCTCACCCATGCCAAGTACTGTGCACTTTTGCAGGAGGACTTGGTTTACTCTTTTTACGAATCCTGGGCTGAAGATGGTGTTGATAGTCATCAACAGCAGTCACAGTGTCCAGCCAACTCTGGGTCAGAGGTGACCACAGCCGGCTCACACCGCTGTTCGTCCAGGAGGTGTCGAGGATGCTCCCATTTGCGAGTGGCAGACTCAGACTATGAGGCAGTCTGCAAAGTTCCCAGGAAACTGGCAAGAAGCATTTCCTGTGGGCCCTCCACTCGATATTCAGCCAGTGTTGTTGGAGGCAGCATAATGGCAGGAGGTGCAGAGGACCCAGACAAAGACATGGAAGATACAGATGAACCCCCATCATCTGTAACTTTAGTACCGAGCTCCCAAGCCCCATCCCGAACTTCAGACAGTGATCGCACTCTGGCCGGACGAGCTAGCTCTAGCCCCTCTGTAGCATCATTAGAGCCAACTGAAGATTGCACTCAGCCAACAGAGGCACTGAGGAACCCGCGGGACCCCGGAGACGAGCTGATATCTGACTCTCTCTTAGAGGAGCATATGGAAGCTGCACACGGCCACAGCCTCTCTCAGGCACTATCACTGCTGCAGACCTATGCTGTCCACAGACCCGTCCACAGCCACAAAGGGAGCAAACTGCCAGTGCTGGTCAAACTAAGCCCAGGCTTCAGAGACTTGCCAATATCTTTAACTAGTTCTGTTTTGGGAATGTTTCCGACCACTCCTGAGGCAGAACATGAACACTGTATGACAACACCAGATCTCCCGGTCATCAGGCTGAATGCTGGGGCTGATATAGATGCAGACCTCAGTAGTTTAGGGCAGTCATTGGAGGATTTGTACAAAGAATATCCTCAGCCACCACCTCATCAGGTATAAATCAAGCAGGAGAAACCTCTTGGATGAAACGTGACTATTGGCGAGCTTTTATGGAGATTTTTTTTTGTTATAAACAACCTCAGAGTGGTGTGATCTTCTGTTGACTGAAATAGGTCAGATGCAGGGGGGTAGCAGATAAAGAAGCCTGCTTCGCTGATTTCAGTCTGTGCCTTTGAGGCAAAAGGAACTATGCCATGTTAGACCAATAACAATCACAAAGGCTTTATAGTCATATGGACTTGGTTATTTGGAAGACTCTCATTGTCTCAGTTCTAATGTTAATTATGAAGCCGGATAAATACTGCTCTTAGAGGACGATTGTTGGACATGATATTTGTGTCTAATACACTAAGGACAGCTATAGTGCTGTCTAATCGTATACAGTTGTTAGCATCATGTCTGAACTTTTCAGAGCAGTATTTATTTAACGTCCTCAGAAATTGTCAAAAAGGACTAAGCCTCTGAAAGATAATAAATCTCCAACTAAATTACCTAGTTCAAATGACTTAGTTTAAAATCTTTGCCACTATGAAACAGGCCTGGACGATTGAGAGCCTATTTAAAGTTTGTAATGGTGAAATTTGAGGATAGAAAGAGAGCAAAGACACTCAGCCAGCAGCAACAAGACAAATGGTTGGCATTGTAGTTTAGTTACGTAATGAGCACTTTAACCACTTCCAGCCTTGCACACCAGCACTGAGGCTCACTGTATGTGTGTTATCATCAGGAAAAGCAGAACTGCATACATTGCATCATAGCTTGTATGTATGAGCCAAGGAAGGGTTCTATAAGGGCATCAAGAATTGAAAGCAAATAGGCATTTAATAGTAAGGCATTTTCCTTATTGCAGAGCCTTGTGGAGGAGCAGCAGAGTCAACTGAACCAGTATGAGTGTGCTGCCGGGCAGTGCGTCAGTGAACTCCAGAAGGCCCAGCTCCAGGTTCAGTCCCTCCAAGCCAAATTCCACGAGAGCGAGGCCAATAACATGGTATGTTTTTGTCTCTTGTGTGAGATAAACACACACATAGATACAAACAGCATAGCTGCTACACTGTTGAGTTTTGTCTGTAGAAACTGCAGGAGAAGCTGAGCGAGATGGAGAGCGAGCTACGTTCACTTCGTCAGTCGTCCCAGAGCCAGGAACGAACGATCCAGGGCCTGAACGACTCCATCAACACCAAGGATAATGAGGTCGGTTTCGGTTTTCCTGCTTAAATATGTTTGTATGGGTATCACTCGTTTTAAAAAGTAAACTTCTGCCATAGGCTCAAGAGCTGTACCAGATGATTGAGGGACAAAATACTACCCTTTGCAAACTGAGAGAAATAGTGCAACGCAATCAAATGAGTCAAAGCAAGGTGATGTTTTGTCCATTAAACCTTTTCTCGTCTAACTTGACAAGACCTACTTACCTTGGTCTGTTCCTCTCCAGGCTCCAGATGGTAGCAGTGGGCGCATGGCAGTGGGCCAGCTGCAGGATGAGCTGGTGGCAGTGCAGAACTCGCTGTTTTCAATTGGTCTTGAATTAGAGACCAGCCAGAGGAGTTTGAGGCAGAGCCAGAGGCGAGAGGCGGACCTGCTACGGTTCAAAGACAGACTCAATTCCGATCTACAAGAAGCGCTGCAGCACAGAGAGGTCACAGAAAAACATAACCAGGTTTGTCGGGTAGTTTGTTTGTGAGAGAAGCTGTGAAAGTTTACCATTTAATTGAATAGCTTTTGTTACAGAGTCTCCACTGCACCCTACGAAAAACCTGTTCTGAGCTTCAAGCTAAAGAATCTGCTGTGAAAGAGTCTGAGGCTGAACATTACAGTGTGGTGCAAGAAAAGGAAAGAGCCATTTCACAGCTCAAACGGTGTCTGGAGGAGAAGGAGAGGCAGTTACAGGTAACAAATTCAGGCAAATGTCTGTTTAAACATGTACTTTTGTACTCATGCGCTCTAAAATGAACCCAATCAGGAGTACTCTGAGATGTTGGAATCGTCAGAGAGATGCAAACAGAGAGATGTTCTTGTGGAGAAGTTAAGAGAACGAATTAAAGAAAGAGATAAAGCTCTTGAGGTAAAATACTGAATATTTAAACAGTGACAAGTTGTAATATTTGTTATAATATATTGTTAATTATACTGTATGTAAGCATCAACATATTTGTCTGTGTTACTTTTTATTTCAATGTTTTTTTTATGTTTCTCGTCCAACAGCACTCCATAGATGAGAAGTTTCATTGTCTAGAGGAGCATGAGGGGCAAGTGAGGAGTCTTCAGTTGGCTCTCAGGGAGAAAGAGCGTGACCTCGAGAGGCTCCGGTGCATCCTGTCCAATAATGAAGATACCATCACGGTACTACTACATCAGTCAAAATGAGCCTTCTCCAGTGGTGCACTTTTAAAACCTGTTCTGTTGTGTGTCAGAGTCTGGATTCCTTGGTGCATAGTAAAGACTTGGAGTTGGAGCAGGCAGCAGAAGCTTACAGAAACCTGCAGTGGCTGAAACAGCACTGTGAAGAGAAGGACACAAACTCTCTGAGAGACAGAGACTCCATCATCAGCCAGCTACAAGCAGCTGTTCATGCACGCCTCCAGGAGACGCAGGTAATACAAATATTAGTGTTATGAAGCGTTGAGTTTGTGATGAGAGCTTTGAAAACCCGTTGAGGCTTATGTTTGTGGGTGTGTGTGTAGGATTTGACTGCAGCTCTTGTTGCTCGAGTTCAAACTGCCCCCAATGAAGTCATCGAGGAGTTAAAGGCCCGACTTTCTCTAAAAGAGAAGCTCTTCCAGGAGCTGCTCTCAGATCGCAGCTGTCAGTCAAATGAACATCATGCTCAGATTCAAGACCTGCTCAACACCATCAGCTGCAAAGACCAGTATCTGCAAGTATGTCCTGCCTGTAATGAAGAGACCTGGCTGCATTTGAGTATGGGGCATTTATCAGCTATTTTTCTTGTTTTCACAGGACTATTCATACCGTATGTCGTTGGTGATTACTGAGCGAACTGGCCAGTTGCAAGAAATACGCAAACAGTTGTCTTTGAGAGAGCAGGAACTTTGTAAACTAAAACAAGACAAGGAGCTTGGGCTGGAGACAGATCATCTGAAGAGTCTGCTCAAAGAGAAGGAATCTCTCTTCAAGGTTCAACTACTACATACAACTAATTCTGTCTCTGTGTGAATGATCTTAACTTTATGTTGTTCACCAGGAGCTTATTCAGAGCCAAGAGGAGCCTTCTACAAAAGACACATCAGTTCTGCAGGAGGAACTGCAGCTTGTGTTGAAGAAGGAGAGAGAGGCTCGGGTATGGATTTGTAATTGTACATATGTTTATGGCACCACTTTATCTCATGTGTGATATCTTCTGCAGGAGGAGCTTTCTGCTCTGCGATTATCATTTGGTCAACAGCAGGCACAGGACTCTGTATCCAAAGACACCAGTAATTACCAGGTAGAGAATGCCCATTAATGAAAATGTGCCAATATTTATAAAGTAATCATGTATACATGGCTGTGTTCATACAGTGTGCGTTAGATCAGCTCCTGTCAGAGTACAACAGACTTAATGATGCCTTGAGGGCCGAGAAGAGATTATACCAAAGTCTGAGCCAAATTCATGCAATGGCTAACAGGTAAAGTGATTGTGTTTATGTGTTTGTTTGTCTGTTTTGTTTGTGATCTATTATTGAATTTCTGTCTGTATTGTTTCCTTCCAACACATTTTCTTTTCCCAGCAGCTCAGAGAAGGTCCAGGCCCTGCACACTGAGCTTGACTCTGTCCAGGCGCTGCGTGGCCAGTTGGAGGAGGTTCTGGCGCGCACTCGTAGCATGGCCTTAACACTGGAAAGAGCAGCTAAAAGGCCAGCTGATTTAGGAGGTGGGGATGAACAGGGTCCACAGTCTGTGCCTTCTAAGGCCTCTGTCACTTACAATGTGTGAATTGAACTCGGCATTACTGAGGCTGAGACTGGCACTTGTTATGTAAGATGCAGCTGCCTGTATGTGGTGACAGTCAGTTTTATACTGTACATAAGTGTGCTAAATATAGTAAATATTCCTACTGTTATTCTATTGGCAGCTTCATCCAAACTGCACAAGCACTACTCTCATTAACCAAACTGTTTGTTAACCCCTATAATACAGTTTGAAGTCCACTCAGCCTTATTTATAATAACTATCTATGTGTGTGGTGTGAACATTTTATAACAAGTTAAAGAAAACTGCCTGCTTATTGCTTTGCACTGTTCTGTATTTGCAATTTGTGTTTCACTGATGTGACTCTTTTTGTGGGCAAAGTTCATGCCTTTAGTGAATTGTCTGTTCATCATGTCATGTGGTCTTCACCATGCTCTTATCTTCATAGCAACCAAACAAAAAAAAGAAAACCTCAGAACAAATACATATCTGTCTATTGCCTCACCACTGTCTTCACCCTCACATTAGCATTGTACATTCGTTTACCCGACTTCACATAAAAGTGTGCGTCCTTTTCAATGATCCAACATAGTTTTGCTGTATGCCTCTTGCTCTCTGTTGCTCAGATAGTTCTAAACAGCGATCATTCGTAATCAATGAATATTAACGCTCTGTAGGGGTTGTTTTTGTCCTCATTTAACATGAAGTGGAATCCTAGACAAACTGTACAACAAATGAAACTGCAATAAATGTGCTGGCATTGTGGCAAAAGCACTGTTTTTGATTTTACTTGTGTTTGAACATGAACCCCTCCCCCCAGTCCCAGCGCCCAAACAGTACTCATTACGAAGTACACTACACAGCATATATTAACAATAAATGCACTAATTTTTTAACATTTATTTCTACAACTTTAGATATTATTAGTTCATGCATGAACCTGCGGCATGGTTTTCATGTTTGCATGGCTATTTTTTATGTTAAACACAAAATATCTTCCCTTAGGCACCTGCTGTACAAAACGGCACATTGCTATGTGAACAGGCCTTTACACACACACACACACACACACACACACACACACACACACACACACACACACACACACACACACACACACACACACATGCATTCATTATAGGATGCTGACATTTATGCCCTTCCTTTAACTATTTTCCCTTGACATATATATATGTCACACTTTATGTTTGAAACTTAACCCTCCTAAGCAGTGTTCCTACATCCAGTTTAACCCCATCATTTATTGCTCAGTAACCTGAAAACACTGAAATGTTGAACACATGAAGGGTGCACAACCCTTTCGTCACAGAGAAACCTCTGTTCAAAATAACTGAGCTCTGGTTCAAATATGTTTGGCTGCTGTTTAGTGCATGACATAACATTTCCTCTGCCCCATGATGTTACTGTGAGTCTCGGGCGGGACAGCTGAGGCAACGGATTGAAAACCACTGCACAGAATTGCGCAGAACGACTCATGAAAAATAATAACACTGGTCATTTTTGTTTGGTTATTTTTAGATCTCAGCTCAGATGAAGACAAAGACGGTGATGATGACTGCAGCAGCGAAGAATTCACAGACAGCATAGAAGAGGAGGACTGCAAAGAGACTGGCCACGATTTTACATCTATCCAGGTGTTTTTTTAATTTATATTCAATGTGTTATTTTTATTCACAGTAGTCTTAACAAATTTATTTTTCTTAACAGGCTTCTGATATACAACAGCTTGAAGAAGAGCGGACAACATTGGAAGCCGAACTTGACGAAATTCAGTCACAGCTGGAGAGGGATGGGTTTAGTTCTTTGGCCCATATGAGGTATTTCATCAACTCAGCCTTGGTCAAAGCTACACATTTGATTCCAGTTACAGTATATAGAATATGATTGCAACCAGGAGCCAGAATACTGGTCGTCTGCCTACTTTCTTATCAATGTTTGTTTTGTAAATGGAAATAGCGAAGCCGTCTCTGACACATGTTTTTCATTTGGGTTACAGGAGTACATTAAGGAAGCTACAGCAAGAAAACTGTGCCCTTAAAGAGGACCACAACCAGAGCAACAAAGAGCAGCGTTTGAGCAGCCAGGACACTGAAGACGAGGTGGAGACAGAGGAGGAAGAGGAAGAGACTGACGAAGAGGAGGATCATGCAGAGGAACAATCTCCGTTTGTTAGTGCGATTAGACCCAACACTTTGAACCTTTGTTCCCATCTGTCTGATGTCAGTGTAAGTGCTAAAAGTTACTTACTACAGATGTTATAATACCCTAAGGAGGTCATTTACCAATCGTTTGCTCTTGTGCAAAACTGTCAAAGTGGATCAGCAGCAGAGTCATTTACAAAGTTTTTTACTGACGCAGCATTCACTCATTTACATATCAGATTTGGGATCCAAAAACTATAATACATGCAATTTCAAATGATAAATTTGGTTAAACATGCCCACAAATAGCTACGGTATATGCTATTTTCCAGCTCCCACTCACTATTTATAAACTGTCTTGATAAATGACCCCCTTGCTGTAGTTACAAACAAATTTAAATTAATCTTTTGTGAAATGCTCTAAAAATGCAACTTCCTTTAGGGGGCAGCCCTTGCTACCAGCAGTGATACTCCGTATCAGTGCTGGCAGGACATAGCGGAGGACTTGAAGGAACAGGCGTCCCGTCTGCGAGCTGATCTGACTTTGAGTTGCCAGGACAACAGAGAGCTGCAGGAGAGGCTGATGGTGTCTGAGGCTACGGTCCACGCTCAGGCCGAACAGCTGAAAGACTACAGGGATCTGCTCAGTGAGTTTTAATGAAGTCTGTTTCCGTCTCATCATCAGCAATATGCAATGTTATGTTTTTACAGCTGAGACCTCAGTCAAACAGGCCAGTAAGCATGTGCAGGTGGACCTTCAAGATCTGGGATATGAGACCTGTGGTCGCAGTGAGAACGAGGCAGAGCGAGAAGATGCCAGCAGTCCAGGTGCAGTGCAATTTCAAATTTATATATTCATTCTAATAATAAGAATTATTTAGTAGTGTTTATGTAACTCTGTGAGCTATTTCGTCATCTTCATGTTTTCTCTCAGAGTTTGATGACCTTGAGATGTGCACAGCGCTGTCGCAGCATCAGGATTTGGAAGGAGACAGCAGAAGTTGGTACGATGGTAATACAGAGTCCTATAAAACGAGAGGCGAGCCCAGCTCCCTGCAGCATCTGGTCCAGGATCTGCGCTCTCAGTTGACCCACTGTCACAAAGTGATTCGGGGGCTGCAGATGAGAGTTCGCTCTTTGTCAGCCACAAGTGATTACGCGTCCAGCCTCGAGAGAACCCCACGGAAGGTGTCGCCTTTTTATCTGCTCTGTTTTATCAGTCTCACTTATTTTAACAGTTAATTACTGCTGATCTTACCTCTTTTAGGTAAACTGGGCATTGGCTACATCTCCTGCCCCAAGTGGAGTGGAGGAGGATGAAGGCTGGATGTCCGATCCACAGGGAACTCGCTCTGGGTCTAAACGTAGCAAAGAGCTTCAAGAACTAATGGAAAGAGTGGCATCTTTGGAGACACAGCTGAGAAACTCCAGGAAGGACGGCAAGGGACAATCAGAAGATACAAAATGTGCCACATGGCCGGGGTAAACACAATCAACTACAGAAAAAAGATCAAATATAAATGAATAAAAAAGTCTCAGTGATTACTTAAATCGATGAAAATACTAATCCTGTGTTGGATCTTTTTGTCAGGAAGTACAACTCCCTGATTCAGGCCCAAGCTCGCGAGCTGTCCCACCTGAGGCAGAGGATAAGAGAAGGCCAAGGAGTCTGCCATATTCTCAGCCAACACTTGGGGGACACCACAAAGGTCCACTCAGTCACATTTATTTAATATAAATGACTCATTTACTATCTCTTTTTTTCGTTTACTTACAGACTTTTGAAGAGCTACTTCGTTCCAATGACATTGACTATTACATGGGCCAAAGTTTCAGAGAGCAGCTTTCCCAAAGCACCACTCTGGCACAGAGAGTTGTTGCAAAGATTAGTGGAAGTAAGAAAGCGCTCGCAAAACTGTACTGTCCTTAAAATGAATACATGTTAACTTTTTATGATGCTTTCAGGAGACTGTTCAGAGGGCTGTGATGATAAGACAGCCACACTTCTTGCCTTAAGGTGAGATATTTATATTTTCAGGATATGATTGCCTAAATGACAGCAGTGCCCCTTTAGAAAGCAAACTTGGACTGAATGTAAAAGTCTGGCCAAACATAGTTAGCTCTTTATGAAATTTCATCAGAAGCTCAATTACATTGGGTCTTTAAAATGATGTATGTATCTGTACTAAATAATTCAACCTTGTTGAAGCAATGACTCTTTAGCTGGTCCTATTTAAAGGACAAGTGATTTACTTGTCATGTGACACAGTGTTGCACGTTTGTGCCCATCCATGTGGCCTCCTGCAGCGCTCAGAGCCAGAGGGATTGTTGCTAATCCATTCACAGGCCACAGCTTGAATCCTTTACAGTTAAGACACTTGAGGTGAACGCACTGCTTGCAGGTGCTTCACAGTGGAGCTTAAGAGGCTCAGCGAGATTGTGTGGGAACAACTTACTGCTTACAAGAGAATTTTTGTTGTGCATTTTTCTAGGGTATTTTTGCTTTTTAAATGGCTCCTTTGTGGAAAACCATGATTTCTAAGAGCAGTCCGATCTACAGAGACTCTTTATGGTCTTTTTCAACTAGCTCAAGTCAAAGCCAAATCAGGCAGGCCAATCTGCTGAGGTTTTTGTTAGAGAAAGACCGAGACTTTATGCATCAGAAAATGAAACAGTAAGAACCTCTTACACATAGAATTTAACTTTTGGAGTTTTTTTTGTCTGCGTTAACATTTGTCTCGGGTTTATTTTTGACTACATTTCAAACTTGATGTTGGGGTGTTGGGGATATTATTATTTGTTACCCTAAAGCTAATATATTTGTTCTTTGTCCCCAAATAGACTCAGTAAGGAGCTTCAGCAAAAAGATAAAATCATCGAGTCCCTCCACTCCAGGCTCCAGCAGCGTGCAGAGACTCCTTCCAGCTGCCATGCCCTGTCTGAGACCACTGACCAGTCAGATCGGACGTCTTTGGTGTCGGACGAGTTCCGAGGCACTGAAGACCTGGACCTGTGCTCGGAGGCGGACGGACAGGACTACCAGGAGGGGCGCACACTGCCGCCAGCGTCAGAGCAAAGTGGTACTGCAACAATAGTATTCATCTTTAACTCTTTTTCAGTTACATGTTTCCTTTCTTATACTACCCAAACCATTCCCCTCTTGTAGTCTTCCCATCTCCCTATTCGCACCGCCCCCTGAAGTCTTCCCGCAGCTGTCCCAACATGCTTTGCTCTGCTCCTTCGGGTTGTTTTGCTGGAGGTATGGTCGTTACAAAGACGTACCATCAGAAGGGCTGCACAATATATTGGAATATTACTGATATCACAATGTGAACCAAAACAATTTCTGTTTAGCAAAAAAACCATAAAAATATTGTAAAGATATTAAGATCTTTTTTTCTGACCATGTTGATCCAATCTTAGTTTGATTTAGGAATTTAGAGTTGTAATTTGAAAATAATATCCCAATGGCAATAGTAAACATGAATATCAAATAACCTGATATTATGCAGACCTATCCGACAGTACTAGAAACAATTATCTTTTTCGCCTTTCTTGTCCGTCACCCACTGTCATTCTCATTCTCCTCCAGCCCCATTGCCTCTGCTCTCCTTCACCTCTCCCTCTGGCCCCCGGCCCAGGGCTCTGTCTGTCCTTGCTGTTCGTCCTGAGCTGGATGTGCTATATAAACAGATGAATGAACACAGCAGGGGTGAGGGGCAAAGAGTGGAGTTAAAATAACAAGAGAAACTTGACTAACTCGT
Source organism: Gobius niger (assembly GCF_951799975.1). Taxonomy (NCBI): domain Eukaryota; kingdom Metazoa; phylum Chordata; class Actinopteri; order Gobiiformes; family Gobiidae; genus Gobius; species Gobius niger. The sequence continues at coordinate 19,531,086 of NC_136864.1, forward strand.
TTGATATTGTTTATGGACTTAATGTTTACAGGATCCTTTTCTCCCGCTGACCACAACCAACAGAACCTCCTCAACTACAGCCAGCTATCCCATCATTCCTTTCAACAGTACCAGTTGGGAGGTATACCAGAGGACTATTCACTGAAGACGGACTCTGGTCTAGTAACAGGAGGGACTCTGTGGGACGTGGAGAGCATGTCTCAGCCAGTTGGAAGCTACTCTGGATTAACAGGACATCTGCCAGGACATGCCATCAGCAGCCAAGCAGGTAAGAGCTGTTCTACACCTGTGTGACTGTGACCGAGCTGATGATAATGGAAATGGATTTGAATAAGTGAAACTTTTCTTCAGGAATGCATCTGATTGAGGAGCACTTACAGGAGGTGAAGTGCCTACGGCAGCGTTTAGAGGAGTCCATAGGAACAAACGAGAGACTTCGACAACAGCTGGAGGAGAGGCTGGCCAGCACGGGGCGTGAAGGAGGTATTAATGCCACCTTCATTTATTGAGCAATGTTAAGGAATATTTATTCATATGTAACATGCAAATGTTGTTTTATCCAGGAGCTCCCACAAACATCTACATTCAAGGACTTGACACAGTTACTCAACTGTCCAATGAGATTAGAGTCCTCAAAGAGGAGAATCTGAGCCTACAGTCACGTCTTCAGGCCAGCACAGGTAATACTGCTCAAACAAACATCAACCATTAACACCAGAGATTGAGATATTTATTAGATGCTGTTAAATGTATCTGTTAAATCTATGTAAATCTATGTATCTGTTATGTCTATGGTAAATCTATATATATGTTAAATCTTTTTGCTTCTATTTGTAGGTGAAGAGGTGAGGCAGTTGAGGGATGCAGTATTCACAGCACGTGCTCGCCTAAAACAAGCAGAACTGGAGGCAGAACAGTGGAGAGAGGAGCTGAGGCGTCTTCAGATTCACAGTCAAGAGCAGGGACAGCAGCTACAGGCCTTAAGACAGGAGCGACAGATGAACCTCGAGAAAACCAACAAGTTTGTTTGATTAAAATTAGACTCAGAGAGACTTATAATGCTGTTTGCCTTAATCGCGTTCTGGCCTGACATTGTCATCTTTATTTTCAGACTTGAGCATGACGTGTCTCTTCTCCAGCAGCAGCTCTGTGAAAGCCGGGAGCTCATCCACTCACTGCAGAGTGAACTGCAGGTTTATGACCAAGTGTGTGCCAGGACAAAGACAAACAAAGGTAATTATAAATCCTTTCATTTTCTGTTCGTTGGCTTGAAACACAAAGGTGCCATGTGGTGGCAATTAAATTTTGGAGCTATCTTTCTGTGCACAGGTTTCTTGTCTGAGCTTCCCATGCTGCCAGTGGAGCTTGCGGAGCTGTTAGGGGAGGTGAGGAGTCTTCGTGCCCAACTGCAGAACAGCATCCAGGAGAACAGCAGCTTCAAGCAGCTGGAGCTCCACAAACAGTTGGAGCAGAAGCTGGGCTCGCCCCGGATGCTCCGTGCCCTCACCGCGAGCCCACAGCGAGACAGCTTCTACAGACGGCAGCTGCTGCACGGTGAGACACTAATGCCTCTCGCAGAGTGAACAGCATCGTCTGTTTGTGGTCTGTTAGTGCAGTGTGCCTAACTCTAGCCTGCTCTGAGAGTGTGTGTGTGTGTGTGTATGTTCTCCACAGACCCTGCTCCGTCTCCACCAGTCAGAGACATTGGTCTGTTTAACTGTGGATCCCCTGGTCCTCCCTACACAGACCTGGAGGACTGCCATAGCACTACCATTGGTGTGATTTTTATACTGCTCCGCATGCTGCTTAACTCACAAGTTATTAATAAAAGCTGTAGTTGATGCAAATAGTTGTAAATATGCTACAATTTCAAATCATGACTTCCCCCTTTTTTTTTTTTTACCAACAGACACATTTGACCCTCATGCTGAGTTGGAGGGAGAGGCCCCTGATGGATCATTTGCAAATCGTAATGGCCGACACGTCATCGGACATGTGGATGACTTTAGTGCTCTGCAGCAGCAGATTCTGGAGGGCTGCAGTCTTGTTCATCAAATAGAGTCTACAATACAGTCCTGCCTTTGCTCTTCACTGAAAGAACACCAGACACAGAGCTGTGAAATGGTAAGGCACCGAATATTCCCCATGAAGGTGATGTGGATATTCTCATACACTTATATCTCCTCTGCAGGTCCTGGACGACAGTTGCGTTAAGAATTTATTCACCAACACTAAAACTCTGAGACTAATCTTTGAGGAGACTACGTCTCTGCTGAAGATGTTTTGGAGAGCAGCTCTGCCCAGCACAGATGCCTCTCTACACAGCCTTAAGAAGGTCAGTGAAATGCAGGGTGTGATAATGCTTGTGAAAAAGTGAGTGAAAATGTTGCTTCATTGGTTCAGGAGCAGTGCCTGCAAGAAGAGATTCTGTCCCTCAAACTGCGCGTGTCTGAGCAGGAAGAGGTGCTTAAAGGGACAATTCAAAGGTTGAGAAGCACCAGTCGCACTAAAGAGAGCATGGAGCACTTCATAGTCAGTCAATGTAAGTTTGTGTGACCCTCTTGTAGAATGTAGGTCTGTACCGTTACTCAACCGTACTCAAATTATGACTATTTCTTACAGTGTCAAGAACTCGGGATGTGCTGAAGAAAGCACGGACAAATTTGGAGGTAATAACATTTTAAAAGCATATGTTGTAGTGTATTATCAATTACATTTTAAATTGTCAGAGTTGTGTTGTCCTTAATGTTTCCTGGTGTAGCTCTGTGAATCCATGTCAGTCCTTCTTCATTTTAAACTGTGTTTCTTAAATACCCAGAAGAACGAGTTGAGACTGTCTGCTCTTAGCTCCTCTTCCTCTCCTTACTCTGGTAATTGTCTGGCATCGTGTGTCTTGTGCAGTGTTGTCCTCGCTGCCATTCACTCATAAAGCAAAGGGACATCATTGATTTAATAATACTCTGGATTATTTTTACACCATTTATAGACCTGCTTTGTCTAACCATGCTGGATTCACTGCTTTAACATACTATCATTGTAGTCCCACATTCATTGTGTTTTCACTCATGTTTGGATTTGTGTTAAGACTTACCAAAAGCCTTTGTGGTGTTGACACACATTTACATGATTCTGTATTCAGCTCTTTTTGTTTCCTATATTGTTTTCTTTTCATTGAAAGGATTTCAGCATTACCTTATCAGCAGTATTATTTTGATACAGAGAAAATGAAGTACAGTAATAATTTTGCCTGAATTCAATTAACTCATACACACATTAAATGATGTTATGATTGAAGGTGTTTTCTAAGGCCTGATCTCCCCTCATAGATAAACATAGTGTTGTTTAGACGTCCTCAGTTTAAAGGTCTAGCTATTAATAACACTGGTCGCTGAAATCCACAGTGCATTCATGGCATAGTTTCCAAGTTCAGTCTACACTGTGTTCTTGTCTCAAGACCTGAAAAATAATTGACCTTCAGGTCTGATGGTATTGGTATTACATGGTCATGTAAATAATATACACGAGTGTAGTAGGGCATAGGCAGCATAATGCACATGTGTGGTTGGGTTGCTGTGGTCTAGCAGAATCTCTTTTGCTTTCCTAATCACTCATCTTCCGTTTTGCATCTTGGAACACTATTTATAATACTGTAACATGGTTTGTAGCTTACTATATTAATTAAAATGCATATTTTCGTACAATGTTAATGAACTTAAGCTTAATTAATATTTTTCAGCTGAAGAGCTCGGAGAGGCCGCTGGACAATGGTCTACTGATTGCGGTGTCATGACCTCCAGTTTTCCTGCCAGTCGACGCATGGTTACCAGGAAGCGTACCAGCCAATGCCTGCTTTAGACTTAAACCAGCCTCAACGCTATCACCTCTAAAGCAAAAAAACAGCCATTATTTCCCTGGGTTTTCACCAGCAAACCCTTCACAAACAGTTCAATATTTATAGCCTCAATAGAGCTTCCTCTCTTCCCTTTGTCCCTACAGGCAATACACGTCCAGTATATTCTGCGTTTGCAAGCCTTACCATGCCACGTCAGCCATATTGTCTTTGAGTGATCAGTCAGCAGTTTGCCTTGCCATGAGAGTGACAAAAGAAAGTGTTTGACTTGTGTCTCAGATGGTTTCAGAGACGTACGTCCTATGCAAGGAGCTGGATGGAGTTGCTCCTGAAGTTACTCTGGGTTCATTAACATGTAAGCATAAAGGTTTTCTTACCAAACCCAGAGTTGTCTAGGATTGCCCACATGTGAGAGCCAGCCAGCCTGTGGATGGAATGTTCGTGCATGTTTACAAGTGGCTTGTGAAAGGAATCCTGCACACCACCTCAACAACAAACTATACAATGTGTGAAAGTGACCACTCAAAGACAACCTCAAGGCTGACTGCCACAGAAATGCAGTTTTCTCTGGCTTTTTTTATATATATTAAAAAAGGACAATGTTTTGCAAATTCAATGCAATGACAACCTAATGTATTACAACACAGTGAAGGAATGTCTGTTCGTTATCACTGCTTATTGGTCAGATCCTTGATATATAATGTTTGAAAATGTATTTGTGGGGGACAAACAAGACAGATTTAAGCCAAAGGACAATTGTTAATTAATTAATTAAGAAGTAGCCAATTTGGTCTCCTTTTGACTGGCATTGAGACAAAAAACAACATATGCATAGATTTATCTTAAAATATTTGCTTGAGAGCTGAAAAAACATCGTAGGCAAAACAGTTGCATTTAATTCTTGCGTATTGTATCTTCTCTAAAGGAGTTTTCATATGAGCATGTGCAATAATTATGTTTGATGAATTATTATGCTGCACCACAAGTTTGTTTAACTACACTAGAATTTGCCTTGACACAAGTTCATTATTATCACAGTATTATGGAGTCCATCACTGTTTGATTCAAAGAGTGTCCATGCATGATAAAGTATGGGTAAACCATGGAGCAGGGGCTTGCCAGTAGCTGCCAGAGTTTGAACTTTGAACTTCTCACTGACATGCCGCATCCATGTGAATGACACACAAGCAGAACCAGAGACGGTAACTGTTAGACATGAGCGTTCTTTTGTTTTTTCAAAATATAATGGATCAAAATGATCTTTTTTGGACCAAGAGCCCTAGAGTTTAAAGGAATGATTAGTGGTAAAGATGTGTTTGGCCGAAAAACCTTTTACTGTCGTTATGAGTTATTTCTCTTGGTTCAAACTGAAGCATTCCTGTGGAAGTAATAATGTAGGTGGGTTTTCAAAAGTCACAAACTTTGGCAGACTACTGGTGGGATCACTGTCCTCATGTAACCATGTATTGAAGTGAGAGCTGTTTTTGTTTTTTGTTGCCTTTTTTGTTGTAAATAATGGAATGAGTGTGAGTTGAGTGTTTTTACAGCATTTGCTTTTTGGCAAAGTTGATATCCTGGGTAGCAGTGCAATAGCTGGTTAGGGTTTTATTTTAAGCATCTATCTCCTCATGCTACATCCATGTGATTCATATGCAGTGTGCGGTAGGAATGTACACTTTTTAAGTGTAATATAGGGTGTGTCTTTTACATTTGAAACCTTCATGTTACACAGATACCGCATAATATATTACCCTATATCCACCTTAAAGAAAGCTCTGGTGTATGTTGCTTCGCTTGCCTTTGAGCTTTTAGCTGGAGAGCTGCTTCATCAAGCTTTGAGGTGAAGTTGCCTTGAAATGGTGCTCGTCAATCAGAGCTACCAAGTCTGGTTTTGTTTGCGCTCAAAGTTTTCTCAGTAATGACTGTTGCAAAGCATTTCACTGAAAGTGTTGGATTTTCTAGATACCAAATAATTGCAATTTATTTAATTGAATGAAAATGGGAATTTAAGCACTTTGTTAGAGCGTAAACAAAACCTTTTTGATGTTTAGTAAGGACATGGTACTGCAGCAAGTCATGAGTTGCGTTTGTATATACAGCTTTTATGTGACATGTATAAAAATGTTGTTTTTGCATAAGAAATTAGAAACTGATGCAGGATGTAGGTCCCGCTTCTGATGAAAGTGTGTTGTGTTGAGACAATGTTGCTATAAGAAATAAAACATTTAAAACACATTTTGTGCATAGAACTGTGTAACACGCACACACACAACCCTTTACCATCCTACAGTTGAAGATGAACAAAAAAAATAGGGGTAATAAACAGGATCTAGGAACGTACAGTAACACTTTATTTGAAAACAAGTAAAATCCTTTCCACACTGGTTCAGCAAAGCATTTGAAACATTCGAAAACACTTGTAAAAATCAAGGTTTGTTTACACGCACACACACACACACACACACACACACACGCACACACACACACACACACACGTCACTTGCCATTTTATCTAAAAACATTAGACAAAATGTGTGGGTACAAGTGATATATTCATGTAACTCCTTTAAAAAACGTCTTACATAATACAACTTTGGATGAACACATCAGAGTGAGGACAATACTTCTCCCAAAGCTATAGACCATAAAACACCAAGTCCACAGATCAGTGCAAAAGACTATGCCACAAACTGCAAAAGTCATGACTCCAACCACTCAATGAAATAGTGACTTCTTATACTGTAGAATAAATACAACACACACACAAACTTAATAAATTAAAATGCATCTTCAGTACAAGAGGTGTCGACTGCATAGTTCAAAGCTTATCGAAGCTCCTGCTACACGGATGGTAAAGTGCTTGAGAAAGTGTCAAAAAGGCATGAAATGTTACTAGTCTTTATCCTAACAGTGAATCTAAGGCTCCGAAAGAAAATCTGTATGCTGTGATAAAAGGCCTTTTTTCATAAACACATTTATCTCTTAGAAGACACAGAGGTAAAACAGCGTAGGCAGTTTACATGCACATTTCCAGCCCTACATGCAGAAGGCAAAGAAGAGCTTGAGCTTGCTCTGTGTGGAGTCCAACATGACAAAATGACACAAGGAACACAATACAACAGGCCAAGAGTGGTCAAGTCATTCGTATATGCATATTATAACACATGCAAATTGTTTCAAACAGCAATTAACAATCGATCAGTCTCTGTAAAGATGTCAAAATCAAAGCATAATACTTTTACTCCTACACAATACCACTCGGTTCTGAGCCCTTTTAGATCACGTGAGCAACCTTTTTTTAATCAAAGTGCTTTTACTTTCAGTGTAAACTTTGCAGATGAGTTGGCTAAATAAACAGATTGGACAGAAAAATAATAAAAGGATCTGAGGTGAGTCAGATTGGCTTATAGAGCAAAGAGGTGACATATTTTTTCTTGTATCTGTGAGTGGCACTGAGCACCATCACTCCATCCTACAAAGACAAATACTATGAGTCAGGGGGAAAAGGATATTAGTTTGTCAGACAACTCCTGTACACTTACCTTTATTGACAGAGCATACAAGTGGTTCAACATGACATGGTTGGGTTCAGGCAATAAAGCAGGGTCACACTGTAAAGAGGAAACAAGTTATTAAAGAAATAAAATTCATTAATGCACCAATTTAATTATAAAAGGGAGGAAATAAACAAACAGAAACGTTGGTGTCCTTGTTTAGTATAACTTGTAGCAGATGTGGTGGGAGTATAGGTGGTGCTTTAAAATGTTCCTCTGGTCTAAATATGTACTGTTCCTGCCCGTATGGTCCAGGAGGGGAGCTGGACAAATCTGAAAGAAAAGTTATTATTCAGCTTTGTTTATGGGGTCACAATTTTGCCATAAAGCGATATGAAGTGATTCCTATAATGTAGAATAACGAATATCCTGATGGAGCAGACCTGAAGAATCGGAGCATTCCAGAGAGTCCACCTGCAGAGCGTCAAAAACCTCAAAGTCAGACTTTTTGACGTGAATCAGGTTGTTGATCGTTCCCATTTGGCTCGTTACAACGGGCTGCAAAGGAATTTAAAATGTATGCACTTAAATGTGTATGTGTGCACTCTTTAAAAGGTATTCAAAATGTTGCAACTAATGAAATAAATAATAAATAAATACCTCAGATGGATCATGGACCCACTGGCCATCAACAAAAAACTTGTACTGATGCTCTCCTTCAGGTAAGTCGAGGATTGCTACAAAGTCATTATGGCTTCAAAGCAGACGTTGGGTCATTTCAGGTTCGTGAACAGTGACAGAAAATATCCAAAGGATTGAAATGTCTACCTCTTATTGAGTGGTATCTTTGTACTCCAATTGTTAAAGGAGCCAGCTATGTAAACCTCTTTCCCTCCTCCAGCCCAGCGGATGACAGTGGGCCGAGCCTGTGGACCGGTCTTTACCAGGTCATCCAGATCAGGAGCATACTCCTTGTCTCCTGAAGTCTAAAACATGTAGGTGAGTTTTAGTTTATGGTTTAATAAAGAATTAGGATGTTTTTCTTTACTTTGTTTTCTGGGTCGTGGGTGTTAAAGATGTTGGGGTCGTCAGTGCTGTCCATCATCTTGTTGCTGGGCTCCTGGTCTTTGTGGCTGCCGCTGCTGTCTGAACGCTGAGCCTTGACTCCATGGCGATCTCCAGCCACTCTGTCCGTTGTGTTGCCCATAGTGTCACGCTATTTATACTGTAGAGCAGCTGACCTGAAAAGACATGAACACTATGTTTAAAAATGTCTGCCATTGGAAAAGACTTCCTCTCCTACAGACCAATATCAGCACAGGCGTCCCCCAAGGCAGTGTACTATGCCCACTTCTGTACTGCCTTTACACCTCAGGCTGTAAACCTATTCACATATCCAACCACATACTGTATAAATTTGCAGATGACACAGCCGTGGTGGAGCAATTACGAACAATGACGAGAGCACCTACAGAGAGAGAAGAGGTCCGGGCACTCACAGATTGGTGCCATGACGACAACTTGCTCCTGAATACAAACAAGACAAAGGAGCTGGTTAATTACTTTAGGAATCGCAAGAACTGCCGACTAGTCTGTGGATCAATGGGGAAGAGGTCAAACAGGTGAGGAGCTTCAAGTCTTGGTGTTCATCTCTCCGAAGACCTGACATGAAGGGCTCTACCACAGAGCCTCTCACTGACGCACTCACCCAGGACAGCGCCCTTTTGAAACACTTCCCTCTGGCCATCTTAGGGTTCTCAAGGCCCAGAAGGAGAGACAAGGAGCTTCTTCCACAGGGTAGTGAAGCCCCGCGAGAAGGGCATGTCATGAGGCCAAGGCATAAATCACTGGCCAGCACTTGAAATTACTTTTAAGATATGTGTAGAGATGTGTGCTCCCAAAGATAATTGTGTTGTGTGTTAATTTTGCAATGACAATAAAGAACTATTCTAAATTATAAATAGGCCTATTATTTCTTTATTTCTTCCTTACAAAATCATTATAAATATAATACATAATATAAGTAATGCATCATAACACTGTGTATTACATAAGTTACACATTTTAAGTCAGTTCAATCTGTAGTCAGTTCAAGTCTGTTTCTTTTTAACAGGATAGAGGCTATTTGAAAATAATATAGAAGAGAAATGCACAAGGGAGACATTTGACTGGATAATTTGCAAGTCATAACGCAAGTAAAGACAAGCCTTCCTAAAACTATAAAAACAGTGACTGACCAAATGTGAACTTGTTGAAAATGTGAAATGTTTAAATAATTGCATCATCATGAGAAGATAGACTCAGATAATGGTCCAAGACCCATTCAGCTGTGCAATAAATAATGCATTATGAATCTTTATGGATCATTATGGATCATTACTCAGCATCATTATTCAACTAAATTCATATTAAATCAAACGGTGAGTCATTTAAAATGGATGTCCTACAGTAGCCAGACCAGACCACCCGAGCTGTCACTGCCACCACAAGTGTTTCTGCTCTCACCTCTGGGAATATTTTTAGCTTTCTGTGTAAAGAGTTAGTTTCGAAGAGGCAGCCCTGTACGTTTGATTAACCACCATTACAGCTAAAACTATCCGTGATCAGAGGACTCAGACTTACCAAAGCCTGCTGTCTGTTCCGTGCAGTTTGTTCTCAGCAAAATGCCTCTTTCACGACAACTGGAGTTAGTGCCCCCCGTACGGCGCATCAGAAGGACAAAACAAGCGGCGTCGCTTTATAGCAAACAACACATTAATCATCTCAAGCAGTCACGTCAGGATCTGTATTAATGATAATAAATGAGCAACAAGTAAATAGGATCGAATAGGTTTATATGTTATAGGTGTATTTACATTTACATACTTGTACATTAGGCCCTGCTTCGTCAGTTCGTTTAGTCCACCAGATGGGGATGTTTCACAGAGCGATTCCACTCTATGGCCCTGGTCTTAAAGGGGCTAGATGCAAGTTTGTGATTTTATACTCTCTACTGCCACCTCAGGTCATACGTGTAACTGCACCTTCTATATTAAGCTCGTGCATGACACTTCGGACCCGAAGTAACACCTCCTGACAGTGCAGGATATTAGAGGCAGTTGTGGTGAACAGGTCTGAGCTCATTCTACACATTAGGGAATTGTTGGAACATGTAGGGGGAGGAAAATACTTAATTTTAACATTTTTAAACTCCGTATAGTCCCTTTAATGCCAACAATCTATAATGCCAACATAGCGAAGGGTCCTGTGTGTAAATAACTTAAAGCATACATTTAGTGCACATGATGAGTGATTTCTTGATTTCATTATTTTAAAATCATAATGAACAGGTTTGTGTTTGAGACTCAAGAGCTTAAAAATCCATGATTCTCTATCAGTGATCAATTGACTTCATCCACCGGGATGTTGAGCCGTGGGAATGTATATTGGTTAGAGGTGCTGAGGGACAAGATTGCTCCCAGAAATGCTTTATCTGTGCTTATTAATATTTCTTGCAATACACAAACTGTCCACCGTGGGGGCTGCATCACCCTCAGCACCTTGGGTTCAGTGTATGGTTCAGTATCAGGAGGCTGAACTCTCCCCCTCCCTCCCTCTCCTAGACCCCTATTGTGCACATAAGTTAATTGATATTGTTCTGTGAATTATTGTTTTGTTTTTTCAATGGATTGAGGAAAGCAACATTTCGATTCTCGGCACATGAAGTAGAATTGACAAAAGCTGATTGAATTGAATTTATCATGCACAATGATTGTATGTCAAACAGCGTGCTAACATCCATAGTTTCGCATTCTTTACCAGGTACATGCAGTAAGGCACATTACAATCTTTTAAAATAACTTAAGTTGGAGTATATACAATTTCACATTACAGAAGTGTGATCTGTCATCATACACAGTCTGTATGATGATACAGTTATCACGTAGCAGACAGAATATGTTTGCATAATATGTGCACGTTTTTTGGTCACAGTTTCGTAATTTTTTATATAATACAGTGACTTTGAGTGAATGCTTCTCAGTTTTACATGCGTATAAAATATAGCTTTGGACTTCAGTAGTGAATAAATTACTATCAAAATAAGTGAACTCTTATCAGCTCAACTTTGGATTTTATCAGTAGTAAAGCATGCGTATTATTTGTTTTAGCTACATATGCGTTTGCATGGGAGCAAACCATACCCACTCCATCCACTAAGACAAATGCAATATATATATATACCATATCTCAGTTTTCTTCAATTCAGTTGATTGTTCTGACTAAAACAGGAAAAAAAATGTGTTTCATTTAGAAATTCCCAAGCCAGTTTTCATATACTCGTACACAACATAACTAATGCTGACAGCGGGTATAACTTTCATAAAGTTGGGTAAAATGCCACGGTACAGTCCAAAAAAACCATCTTTGGCCACAATTTTCTTCAAAAGTGTGTTCATTGAAGGCTGGTCAGATGCATCTAGAGAGGCTGGACAAAAGGAACAAGGTGCAACTTTCAGTACAGCGTAAGCTCACTTTGCAATGAGTCATATGTATATTTCTACAGATGTTTAAGTTTAAACAATGCCCCATAACAATATCCCTTTTGAAGAGGGGTTGTCTCAATGTTTACCTTGCGCCTGCATCCGTGTACGAACAAGTGCAAGTGGATAGCTCGCCAACTGGCCACAAGTGCTCGAGATCGTGCCGCAACCCAGCAACACCAGCACACCAGGGTTGGTGGAGTCTGTGTGGTATGACAACCAAGTATTTTTCAAACTCTAAGGGGGTATAAAAATATGAGATTAGTTTGTGCTGTAGGCGATAATCTTTCAGTAATGAACTTTAGTTTACCTCATAAACGGCCAGGTCTATCCCCGCATATGGGATGATCCCCAACAGGTTTGGAATATAGCCTTTGTAAAAAGCTATGACCCCTTCCTTTTTCAGGATCTTCTTGGCACAGTCTAACATTCCTGAGAATTGACCTGTTTTTCGTAGGGTCAGTCGAGTTTTCAATACCTATTATGTAAATGCCAGAAAATGAATAAATAAACTGTATGGCATGCATTACAATGTAGCTTGGCTAACTTGCCTCCATAGGGTAGATAGCCGTCTGTGCTGTTGCTCCGGCCAGTGAGCCAGCCATGAACCTTTTGTGTGTCTCTATTTTTTGCCCCTCTGCTGTTAATATTTTTTTATACTGGGGGGAAAAAGGAAAAGAAATGCATCTTTCTAGAAAATATATCCAATGACCATGGATGTAAAGAATCATATATATTATCGTACTTGCTCATAAGCCATGAACTTGATCGCCGTCTCTGGGGCGATCTTCAAAACATTGATACCATTTCCTCTCCACAGTGAAGACAATCCCCCTTCGGCGATCATTTGCCTGAAACCACCTACTAAACCAATCTTGTTGGATTTGGAAGAATGTACCTATGTTTGAAAGAAAAAAAAGATTAATTTAAATAGCACTTAGAGCTGAGATGTTTTGGCTCTTAAAAGGTTTCAAATTCACAAACTTGCCTGCATCAAAACTTTCATTCTGTCCAGAGGCGCTGTGCCAGTTCGGGAGACAGCTCCTGCCACAGCACCGGCCATCAGCTGCTTCCACCAGCCGCCTGAGCTCTTCTCCTCCTCTGTGAATTCATCTGGTATGGCAAGACTTTCACCAAGGTCCAAAACCTTGAAGGAATTTCAATGTCTTTAAATGTGTTCTTTGTGTTGAAAAGGGGATTAAGAGATCTAGAGTAATCCATTTCAGAAAGCAATGGTGTAAACTCCGTATGTCAAAGAAGTCATGACAGATGTTACCTATATAAGCCTGAACACTGACACAAAGGTATTATAAGGAGAAGAGCAATTGTTTGCACAGAAGGGCAGGTGTTGATGATGTCACTGCAAGCCTGTGACCTAATTATAAAAAGTGCTTCTTGTGCCTCCGCAAAAAATTGGATATTCTATAAATCAGTGAAGCCCTGGGTTGGCTTGCATTATGGTAGATTGTCATTTTTGTTACCATATTACAGGCACTGATCTGCCTACACAGTACATACTGTGGAGTGTTTCCAGTAGCGAATAATCTCTTCCAGGTTGTGAGCAGGATATAACAGGAAGTGCTCTCTCCACTCATTCCAGTCCACCATCATAGTGCCATCAATGTCCATGCTAAAGAAACAAACATACATCATCAAGGGGGAGATAACTCAATCACTAAATGTATTAAGTAATATTTCAACCTATGTAGGATTTTCCTCGCATCCTCTTTACTGACATGAATGCCCAGTTCTTCTAGGGACTGCTGGATCTCTGAGGCATCAATGCGCCCTGGCAAAACACAGAGTGGTGGTTTTGTAAACATTCTTGACATTTTCCGCATGTCCTTGTTGCATAGCTCGTGCCGTGAATGTAATAATACCGTCATTGTTTTTGTCCAGACTTTTGAAAGTGAGCCGCAGCTTCTTCTCATGTTCTTTGAGATATCTAGTGAACTCATTGAAGTCCAGAGTCCCATCGTTGTTTTGATCACCTGATAAGACAATTTTCTGCAGAGAGGAGGAGGAAACATAGTGGTTCAGTAGTTCACCACTAGAGAGAAGTCACACAATTATTATGCTGTGGTAGTAGCCCGTTAGAGGAAATTCATGCCAACAGGCTGTGACATGTTAGCAGCTACATGCCCTCATACTGTATCATTACCTGTGCAGCTCCGTGGCGGAAAATGCCCATCGCCTTGAGTCCTGCGCGTAATTCCGCGATGTCCACTTTGCCATCTTTATTAGTATCAAGTCTGTCAAACAAGTCCTGGTATGACCTCTCGCTGTCGGCATCCAAGCAGCGAGCAGTCCGTAGTAAACCCGCTCCAAACATGATAGAGATAGAGCTTGCGTCTCCTTGCACAAATCCCAGATGTTACACGATCACTCACACATTATGCATCCATGAACTGCGCAAGTATCCCACACAGATGTATAGTCGATGTGCCAATGGAAACAAGCGCAATAGGGATACTGTTTTTAAATAAGGTGTCCCTTGCAAAGGCGTGATCGGTGGTGGTGGCACGATGGGAACTGCAGTACTGAAGGGCGGGACTAGTTTGGCTACGTAGCCTAATGGAGCTCAAAAGACCCGCCCACTTCTTGGTTCAGGAAATAAAAATGTATATAATTCTATGTAAAAAATAAAAAATCCCATATGATTTTATAACAACGACGACGATAATAATAATAATAATAATAATAATAATAATAATAATAATAATAATAATAATAATAATAATAATAATAATAATAATGATAATAGTAATAATAATAATAATAATAATAATAATAATAATAATAATAATAATAATGATAATAGTAATAATAATAATAATAATAATAATAATAATAATAATAATAATAATGATAATAATAATAATGATAATAATAATAATGATAATAGTAATAATAATAATAATAATAATAATAATAATAATAATAATAATAATAATAATAATAATAATAATAATAATAATAATAATAATAACACGATAGGTTAAAAAAAAGGACAACGGAGGATATAATTTAATTCCTCTTGATTCTTTTTTGGTTCTAATCAATATCCCAAATGGCCACTAGAGGGAGACCTTTTCAACAAAACAGCTGGTGAGAAGTTGGCGTAGTTGTGGTGAAGTCATGGGTGTTGTGGGCGGGTAAAAAAAGTTTGAACTTGCAACATCGAGAGGTCCACAGTGAGTGCGCAGCTGTGAGAGAGTGCTAGCTGTCTGTCACCTTCTCACCACACCTCATTATGTCGTTTCTCCTGAAGAAGAAGAAGAGATTTGAATTTAAAGTAGACTTTGACCTCGAGGAACTAACGTCTGTTCCCTTTGTAAATGGAGTATTATTCTGTAAAGTGAGACTCCTTGATGGAGGCTTTTCTGAAGCGTCTTCCCGGTAAGTAACAAGTTCTGCAGTGTGAGTGAAAGTTTAATATTAACTATTGGTAATGCGGTTTTTGTTTTTTTGTTTTTAATCAAAAAGTTACCCACAGTCACCATTCTGCCTCTAAGCTATAGCACTGTGGTAACATGGCCATGCATAATTATCTCAGTGATTCACTTGGAAAAAAGTCCTTGGCTAAGCACATGTCATACTCGGGCTGCCAACACTTTGCTATGACAACAGTTTGCAAACACAGCAGCCTGCTGCTTCTTACGATCTCAATTACTTTTTAACATAACATACTATTTCATATTATATATAATGGTATATATAGAGGCAACAGAGTCAAATCAGAGGAGTCTGAATTGTTGTTTGATTTTACAATGTTGAGGGTTAACAGAGATGTGCACACCCTGTAGTGCAGTATCTGTACAATGAGATGACAGACCCTGTCACTAAATGATAGATTTTATATTTCACAGAATTTATTTTCATATCTTTTGAAAATACAACACAAACTATAAGGCCATCTATTTTTTAATCTGAAAACAGCCATTTGTCCTACTGTGTTTCATAATCACTTGTTTTTCAACGGATGAAAAGTTAATTAGACTATGAATTATTATATACCGTACCACTACTGTGTCACTCATTGATTTTATGATGAAACATTTTGATTTCTCCACAGTGAACCTGTCCACGCAAACTGTGTTCGCTGGTGTAAAAGATTCTCTTTAGTCTGCAAGATCAGTGCTAATACAGCAACTGGTGTTCTGGACCCCTGTGTATTTCGGGTGTCTGTGCGTAAGGTATAAAAGCCAATATTATTTTCATGTTCCATTGACGTCTGTTGACTTTCATTTTCATACAAAATTATTTTTAAAAAAAAGTTTTTTAAATGATTTAATAGTGAAGTACTAAATATGTGTTTGTTTGACTTTTTTTTAGGAAATGAAGGGTGGAAAAAGCTTCACAAAGGTAATGATATAAGCTACCAGAGTTTGTTTTATCCATATTAGACAATCTTCTTTTTCATGTTTAAGTTCCAAGGTCAGGTAATGTTTGATTACCTTCAAATGTCATTTCCTTTGTTAAAGAATAACTTCTGTTAAAGATTAGGTTTTGCTATCTCTGAGCCTCATTGTGAATTTAGCTGTGAATTTAGAACATGTTGTTAAGATTTTAATGTTTGTGCTTTATTGACAGCTGTTTGTTTCATTCTGTCCCAAATTCACAGCTGGGTTTTGCTGACTTGAACTTGTCTGAATTTGCTGGGTCTGGTAGCAGTATTCGACGATGTCTTCTTGAAGGCTATGACACAAAGCATACCAGACAGGACAATTCAATATTAAAGGTACTACATTTTAGAAGTAATCATGGAGGTAAAAGCTGATGACCTGTCTAACATTTTCTGTCATGGATTGATAAACATTCAATAATAATAGTAACATTATCAAATAGTAACCATTCTAAATTATATTAGAAGCTGTTATGCAATTTGAAAATGTTTTTTCCCCCCTTATTTTTACAGGTCGTCATCAACACACAGCTCTTGTCTGGAGACCCTTGTTTTAAAACGTAATAATCTTGAACTATAATTGTAGATACATGTGTTGATGTTGCATATTATGCATTAGAAGGATATTTCAAACTAAGCTTCGATTTTAAAAGCACACTACTAGTACTAATACAATGTTAATCCACTGATGATCATTATTATACACATAAAGAAGTCTGAACTTCTCATCATACGAGCTGCCACAGAATGTGCTGTACTGTAAATGTAGTTAGGGCAATGATTGAGTTCTCAAAGCTCCCATAAGTTTCCATTCACTGAAAGTTTATAACAATACCAATAAGCTGCACTACTCATTGTGGTGCTTTTCATGTTGCCTGCAGTCCTCCATCTACGGCTATGACACTAGGGATTCCACAGGCTGAAGCAGAGAGCCTTCTTTATGACAGAAAGGGTGAGGACCAGCACATATCACGGTTATTAAAAGGTAAGCATTAAAAAATTCACTCCAAAATAGAATGGCCAAATCAGTTTGTCAATGTTTTGTTAACTTTTAGAAAATCCAGTGAAGTCAGTTTCTGTCCCTGAGGGTCTTCTAGTTTATGGTCACTCCAGAACTCCAAGTCATGCGAGTCAGCGTTCAAAAATCTCTGGTAAGATCTGGTGCGTGATAAAAAAGATATTCCCTCTCGGTTTGACACTTCTTTCTTTCCAGGTTACAGTTCCAATCACTCCAGTTTAACAGAACTTAGTCACCAAAGAAACGCCTCTGGAGATTCAGTCTCTACAGGCATTGGGAGTATTGTTGAACCCAGTGAGCAGTATTCAGATAGAAGTAACGGGAAAACAGCACTCCCTGAAACCTTTTCAAGTCTTAAAGATCACGAACACCCCTCAACTCCCAATAAATTCCCAAGGTAAAAAAAATAAATCACTTTGGTTATTTAAATGAATGAAATGCCAGATAACTTACTACCACGTGAAACGATATGCTCCTCTTTTAGGCAGCCTGTAAAGCAAAGCTCTGTGGAGAACCAGTTGAAGCGAGTTGATGCCACAAGAGTGAACGCGGATGACATAATAGAGAAAATCCTGCAGAGCCAGGATTTTAGTCATGGCTTGTTGGACTCCAGTGCAGAAGGTGTGTATGCTACATACTTTGCTTAATATTTAAGAATAAAGAGTTTTTTTTCTATGGTTGTCTAGTTGACAACATGTGTGATGTATATGCTGTTTCTATAGAAGAAGGTTTGAGCCTGTTTGTTGGACCTGATGGGAGTACAACCTTAGGAAGTCAATACACACGGTATGTGAGTTCCAAAGTATGAAACTGCTGTATCAGTAAGTCTTGTCCATATTCAATTAGCCATGTGATTTATTGTGATATTTTGTTTCAGAGTTGCAGTTGGAGCTTTTGAACAGGTGGTGATCCAGCGCTAGGCTTTCTGAAGGCATATATAAGCAATGTCACAAAATTGACAGAAGTGAAAGTGCCACTGAAAACTGCTTAAGCTTCACTCTTTGGACATTTCTCTTTCTTTGGAAACATGGGATCCCTCTTGTGGGCAGTCTTGGGTTACTGTAAATGATTTTTATTTTTTCAAACTTGAATACATCTGTTATAATGTTAAATTATACATAGCTGGTTTGCATGTGGACCACATTTAATTATTTATATATTTGTACTGTTCTCTGTGCACAAGCTTGTTCACGTGTGTGTGTAAACTTTGTTGATAAATAAAATAAGCTCATATTTTATTGCCATTTGCAATTCATTCACTACAATGTTATTTTAGTAATTGTTTTGTAAACCACTGTCAAACAGTTGATTTCTGGATAATGTGTGACTTTACCAATGGATTTTACGTAAAAGGCAAACAAGCCAAAAACAGTATAAAAAGTGAAGAAAATAGCGGCGGAACAACTCCGTTAGTCGTGAGTGATTACACTAGTAAGTGTTTTAATGTGAACAACCACTACTGGATTTTACCCTACGACTTTTTAAAATAAAAATAGTTTATTTTTGCTGCAAATCCCATAATGACATCACTGAGCTCCATAGAAATATTTTATTTGTTATATATTATTTTGAAACAGACTTCTTGTGGTTCACTGCTTCCGGTTCAGCTTCCTGTTTAACGAGGACTTCAGGCTGGCTGGCTGTAACGAACGACGGCGGGAAGTTGTTTTCATCGACATCGATACATTTTACAACTAGCTGAAGTCTGGTTAATATTCAATTGCGGTTGAAAGAAATATCGTTTTGAATCATATATGGACTAGTATTTGGAAACAGCCCTTACTGCAAAGTGAGCTGCTATCGGCGTGGGACCATTCGTGGGACTCGAGAATCATGGCTAACCAGCAACCAGCACAGGCCGTGAGCAAAACTGCGCCAGGAAAACATGGAAATGTACTGCCCCTGTGGGGCAACGAAAAGACTATGAACCTAAACCCAATGATTCTTACCAATGTGCTGTCATCGCCCTACTTCAAAGTTCAGCTTTATGAGCTGAAGACGTACCACGAAGTTGTAGATGAAATTTATTTCAAGGTAAACCAACAACAGTCGCTAACCCGCATGCTAGGTTTGCTCACGATTAGGTAACACTGGTTGTAGCTAGCGCACTTTTATGACTGTGAGTCGGATGCATTAATGTGTACCATCGACGTAAGATTTGTATTATGAATAATAATAGTAACAATAATGCATTAGTCTTATTTAGCGCTTTACTAGGCGCTCGAAGTCACTTTACAATCACGTTTATGATTCATGCTCACCATACTGTGGTGGTAAGCTACATAAGTGGCTACAGCTACCCTGGGGTAGACTTACGGAAGTGGCCCATTTTTAAACAAAATACAATATGTGCCATTTTTTTCTAGAATTATTGTAAGCGAATTATGCTTTTCCAAAGGAAATAGATTGATCGTGTAATAGCTGTTGTTAGCCTTTAGCCAAAGTAGAGTTTGATGAAAATCCACGAGAGCACTTCCGTTGCGTATGTAGTTTTTCCTTTGTCAACACTTGTGTATGTTGTGTATTAAATGCATCTTTTTTATCTAGGTAACTCATGTTGAACCTTGGGAAAAGGGAAGCAGAAAGACCGCAGGCCAAACTGGAATGTGCGGAGGGGTAAGTTAAGAAGTACGTCCTTTTGTAATACCTAAAAGGCCATCCCGTTACTGTCATACATTTTTTATCAAATCTATTGCTTAATGTATTTTAAATTTGTTTACATTATTTTGATTTTAGGTACGTGGAGTTGGAACGGGTGGAATTGTGTCAACTGCTTTCTGTCTTTTATATAAACTATTTACATTGAAACTCACCCGTAAACAGCTGATGGGTCTCATCACACATTCAGACTCCCCTTACATTCGAGCGCTTGGCTTCATGTACATTAGGTATGATTTATTCTGAATGAATGCGAAACACTTATGTTTCAGCTTGTAATGTTGTCTAGTAACACTTTAATCTTTTGTTTCCAGGTACACTCAGCCCCCAGCTGATTTGATTGAGTGGTATGATGGTTTCTTGGATGATGAGGAGGTATGTCAACTCGGGTAATACAATTAAATTTTATTCTCCTCCCTTTATTTATAGAGCTGCAGGCCATTCTTAAGCACATACCCCTTGTGATGCTCATAGCTGATTTTCACCTTTGCCTTCATTTGGCTTAATTGTCTCCAATGTTTCCTTAAACTAAAGCAGTTAGGTTACTTTCTGCTATGTCCCTGCTATTTATCTTGGTAAGTAGCATATGAGTTAACCTTGTTGTTTAGTTTTGTAGCAAGCATGCATTTATTTATTCTAAGGACTTGTTGCACACAACACAGAATTTATACATTCAAGATCCCAATATGAAGTCTGTTAATGCTGTGTACTGAGTTTTCACAGTTTTATTACAATTGGCATTAAGCTGTGCAACCAGGCCTTAATGTTATTCTTACTTTTATTTTAAACAAATAATTTCATATTCTTCCCACATGGTTAATTCCCGTGTTTGTTTTTCTTTAGATATCCATTGTCCTGCAGGTGAATTGGATATTGTATCTCAGCACTGTTGGTTTGTGTGTGTGAGTGCAAAGACGCTGTTCTCTACTATTTAAATTAAAATTCATCGTGTGCACATGTTTCCAATCTATCTCTGTGCATACAATGTGGGCATTTCTTAATTACTCTGCAATCATCTGTTTGGTGTTGAACCCAATAAGTTTTTCGGTGACACTTGGTTCCCTGGCACATTTAAGAACAGCAATAGTGTCCGTGTTCTTCGTGTGCTTTCAAGGCTCACTTTGTAAACACAGAATCCACAACATCCAAATTTGCAAAACAGTTCTTAAATGCATACATTTAAGTTTTACGTATTTGTTGTGATATTAAGCTACATGAACAGAGGTGAAGGTTCAGTACTTGAACATCACAAAATGTATCAATTTGCATAAAAACGTGTTTGTATTCATTTAGTTGCTTATTTTATCTTCATTTGAATTTCAGGAGCTTGATGTTAAAGCAGGAGGTGGCTGTGTCATGACCATTGGAGAGATGCTCCGCTCCTTCCTTACCAAATTGGAATGGTTCTCCACGTTATTTCCGCGTATCCCAGTGCCTGTGCAGAAGAATATAGATCAACAGATGAAAAGTAGGCCTCGTAAGATTGCTCAGAAGGAGGCAGTGACTGAAGAGGCAACAGATGCAGAAACAGGAAGACAAGGGGAACGTCACCGTTCTAGGTATTAAATTTCACTAAACGCTGCTTTTAACATATTGTCATTCTTAAACAAACCAAACCTCTGGACATCTGTTTTTTTTAATATTGCCAGGTCTTCACGTCGGTCACCAAGTCCAAGAAAGTCACCGAAACGTTCAAGAAGCAGGAGCCATCATCGTGAAAGAGAACGCCGTGGTCCCAGTTTTGACCGCGAGTTAGAACGTGAGCGGGACCGGCAAAGGAAAGAGCGAGACCGAGACAGGGGAGATAGAGAGAGGAGGAGGTCACGGAGCCCAGACAGAAACCAAGACAGAAACCAAGACCGCCGTGAGCGCAAAAGAAGTCACAGCAGCAGCCGGGACAGGCGGACGGAGCGAAGAGACAAAGAGAGGGATGGAGGAGATGAGAGGAGCAAGAAGAAAGACAGGGATACTCACAAAGACAGGGGATCTGAGAGAGAACGATCCCGGGACAAGAAGAACAGGGAGGACAAGGAGGATCGTAGACATAAAGACAACAGGGAGCGGCACAGAGAGGAGAAAAAAGCTAAGAGGAGCAAAAGTCGAAGCAGGGAAAAAAGACACAAGAGCGACGAAGAAAAAAGTCGGAAACGTGAGCAAAGCCACAGCCGGGAGAAGGAACGAGGCCGAGACGGAGAGTCGCGCTCTCACAAACGCAGCCACAGCAAAGAAAAATCCCATCATCAGCGCGAGTCTAATAATGAATACAGTAAACACGGCGAACGCAGAAGGAGTCAGAGCATTAATTGAATTGTGTTCCCGGGAAATCTTTCTTTGTTTTTACTCCATTCTCTCGACCTTTGTAATTTTAGCTTGTCAGACATCTGGAAATGTCTTGGCCCAGTGGATTGTTGCTCTTTATTTTTGCAATTCGTCTGCCCCTAAAATTTAAGTTTATTTTTAAAACTGTAAAATTGTTTTGTTTTAATGTTTACAGTTTGTTTAAGGAAGACATGGGTTTGTTGTACATAACGTTAAAGGGTTGTTGACTCTAGAGTGGTCTGAGTTGCATTTCCTGCTGTATTTTTATATTCATGAAGGATTGTTAAAATTGTTCCCTCAAGCAGTCCTTGTAATGTCAGGTTAAAATATTTGAAGACCTGTGTGTGCGGATATTGATCCCCGACGCTTTAATTGGGCATGATCTGAATCTTTAATCTTATAATACATTATATTTATGATGCACTGCAATTCAGTCCATTACTGTGTATTGACAGCCTGAGAATGTTTTTTCCAAAAGCAAACTGCAAAGGGTAGATTGTAGTACACAACTAAACTAAATTGTGGTGTCCGAATTATTGCCCATTTTGTTTTCTAATAAAAGACAAAAACAAACTATGGACCAACTTGTTTTCTGAGTAAATATCTCTTATGTTCCATTTGTGGGGAAAGACATGGACATTTAGTGTAAGGTTTTCTCTGGTTGCTGTTGACTAGAAACGAGACAGTAAAAGGCTTTGTCTTTTGTAAGTTTATTTTATTCTGATAATATTTTCAAAGTAAAATGCAAGGCTACACCAGCAGATAATAGTACATCTCCGTATTTACTGTTAAATTATCTTAATATATTAATTATAAACTACATTAAAATTACAAAGGTTTTTAGCACAGAGAAATAGTCTGGATAAGATCATTCAAGACAACCTGTTGCCTATTAGATTAGATCAAGCATTTAGGTATTGTTACTGATGAAGCTAATTATTACATTACACACATTACATGCACTACAGACATTTGTGCATCTTCATTTTATAAAGTGTAAATGAAGGCTGTCACTTGACATTTAATTGGAAAACAAACTTAATTTAAAACACTGAGAAATCATCACATAGTTAGGGGTGACCATGCACCAAAGTTAAATATTTAGATCCAGTTGGAGCGCCCGGCTCGGGGCCCCTGGTGTCCTCATCCAGCAGTGCAGCCACAAGGAACAGAAGAGGACAGAGCTTCCACCTTGCACCAGGTATCCGTGTGTTTCAGCGGAGATACTGTCATTTTGCAATAAGAAGAATCTTGGCTTCCTCTGTGGGTGAAAACAGTGGAAAATGAGACCCTGTCCAAGTGACTCAAATGAACAATGTGTCTATGGTAAGTCAATGAAAGGCTTATAAAAAGACTCCACATACCAGTCCAGGTGAGCGCACTGACCTCTCCTCTCTGGCAGCTAGGGGGGGCAGGGAGCTGGATAAAAAGAAAGAATTTGTTAAAGCAGGATGTGTTTAATTGCTTTGGGGGAGAAATAACAATCACAGGCAACAGACTCATGTGTTTTGGCTTGTTTTATTAGAAGTGGAAGCATACTCTCAGTTTATTCCATAGCACATTGCACAGTATTGTATTCCTTTGTGTTAAGAATCACATATTTGCCATTTGACCCACTATACAAATACAAAAGCAGAAATGCAAGTTAAATGTTACTGTGTATCAAAATTAAATCCACTGCAGAAACAAGAGCGAGTCTTGAAGAGGCTGCTGGTGTCCGTAATCCATCTGGGAAACTGTTGGGGTAAAAGTACAAAGTTCAATAATCGGTGCAAAGTTTGAACTTGGTCTAAAATAAATTCTTTCTTCTATGACCTTTGCATCAAAACAACAACTCACCAGGTTCTTGTTCAGGCGCTAAGTCAGCTTAGTGGACAGCACAAAAGCACAACCTCCTTCAAAAAAACATACAGGTTGATCATACCCGGTTACACTGAATGTGGATGAGCATAGATTCTGCAATGTTATTATTGGGGAAGCAGCAAATTGATTTAAACAAAACTGCATTTCACATGTGGGTGGGAAAAAAAACAATTGCAATCCCCAAACTCAGTATTGTGTCCTTGGGCGATAAACGACCCCATCTTACCTGTATGAAATGTTATTAATGTGACTCAGAGGTGGGTAGTACTCTGCTATATTTACTCAAGACCATGTCCTCAAGTAACTTTTTGAAGTAACTGTACTTTTGCAAGTAGTTTGTTTCATACAGTAACATTAAAATGAAGTAGCCCACCTGTATTCTTACTTGAGTAAAAAAAGACAAATCTTCATTTTCACAAGTAAAATAGATCTATTTTGTGTTTTGTTTGCTTAATTCTTAATTTCTTTTAATAGGCCTATGCTTTTTAATGTATTTTCTTTGAGAATATTGCATTATTCACAGTATTCGCATTATTCACATGTGTTGTGTCCCATAATGTCACTACTGGACCATAAGTACTCACTCTACTCAAGTAACATTTACTCCAAGTACTTTTTTATTCTCGCTTGAGTAAATATTCGGGCCTGTACTTTTTACTGTTACTTGAGTAAAATTATTTTTAAAATAACGTTACACTTGAGTAAATATTTTGGCTTCTCTACCTCTGGTGTGACTTTGCATTCTGCTTCAATGCTTTTGGCGGAAGTGGCTCAAAAGAAAAACGCATTGCACAATATGATAGTTTCCTATGTTATACATTTTTCACTATTATGACTAGTGTGGAGCCTACTTGCATTATTGAATACAAAGTAGCTTGGAAAGATACCTTAAAACGAAGTTATTCATATATTTAAAACGTTTTGTTCTTACTCAAACCACGAGACAGAAAGAAAGAAGTTTAAACAATTTTTTGCATGTACAGTTGGGACTTCTAAAACATATTTCTGTATTCCACAATGGATTATGACAGCTAATATAAAGATGTATTGCTTAGAAAGAAGAAAATGCTTTTTTTAATTGTCTGCTAAAAGTTCCCAGGCATGACTTGACCCTGCCCCTGTAATAATGTCAACAAATGCAGAAACATGTTTACCTGTAAACCCATTGATGGCGGCGGATGGGTCACTTGTACCAGCACTGTTCCTGGCCTCAACAGTGACACTATACTCTGAGCCACAGGGCACAGGCAGCTCAAAGAAGGTCGCTCTGGTCCAATAAGATGACATAAAAAATATGCAAAGGGAATCTCCCATCATGCTTCCGGTTAGCTCCACAAGGTATTCTGGGTTACTGCAGCCACTTGCCGACCAGCTCACAGACAGTGTTTGGTTATCCGGCAACATATCTGCAGCGACATTTTGTGGAGGACAGGGAACTGAACAAAGCAAAGAAGTAAAATGAGTGATTCTTAGTTGTGATATATACCTTCATTAGTGATCTTGAGTGCTTCTCAATAAAAACAAACAACAACTAAAAAGTCTAACAGCATCATAAACATTCTAATCAGTATTTTTATTACATTTCTTCATGTTTAAAAATAATAGTAATATTCAGTGGTGTGTGCCCTAAAAAAACACTTCAATACCTGCACCAACAGGGCCAATAGGGTCACTGTAGGAACTGTTGCAAGTCCCATCTGTGGCCAACACAGTAAAATTGTATTTGCTTCCACACTGAAGACCATCAAAAGTACAGTTGGGAGTGTTGCTGCTGCGATACAATATTGTGCCATTCTCAGTCTCCGCAGAAGCATAGTAGGATGCAGCGTTACTTTGGCCATTCCATGTGAGCAATGCAGAGGAATCGTCACAGTAATATGTTGCTGATACATTGTCCGGTTTGCATGGACCTAGTCACAATGGAAACAGCTTAAATTAATAAAAAAGCGCACCATTACAATATTACCATTTTGAGAGCACATTACCGGTGTGTAGGGTGGCATTTTGGCTGGCGAGGCTGGAGCAGTTCTCGTGGCTCGCAATCACATACAGGATATACTGCTCGTTACAGTGCAGTTGAAAAGTGTAGTTATTGTATATAGTGTTGTAAGTGTGCTGATGTCCATCATCTCCAACTGCAAACACATGGTACATTTCTGCAATTGGGGAGAGGGTCCAGGAGACTTGTGCGTCGCCACAACTGTCATCCACGACTGGAGCATCGGGTTGACAAGGCTCTGCAAAGACAAGACAGAAAAGTTTTTGTTTGTTTTTCACTGTTAGTATAGTGGTATAGTAAAAGCATCAGACAGCTTTCTTTAAATTCTGTACCTGTAGTAATATGGTGCGGTGGACTCCTCAGGTCATTGCATGTGTCTGATGTGGCAGATACCATGATTGTGTAACGGAGGCCGCATTGAGCACTTCGGAGATAGCAGCTGGTCCCGGTGCTATTGCAGGAAATATTGTTATTGTTGCTATCTTCGGCAGTGGCTGTATACACTGTGTCTCCTGTGCCGCCGTCCTCAACATCCCATTCAACGAGAATGGTTGAATTGTGGCACTGGGTGTACGCTCTGATGCCAGTGAGGGAGCATGGAGCTACAACAGCAACAAAATAATGAATTTGACATAAAAACATGCATATTTCTGGTATTCAAATAGATTACCTGTCTCTAAATCAATGTGAGCACTTGCTGGACCTTCACACTGGCTGTTTGTTGCCGTAACGGTAAAATTATAGTGTGTTGCGCACTCCAATTCAACTTCACATGTTGTATTGGTAGACGTGGTACAGTTTGCGCTGAGGTCTCGCTCTCCTAATGCATACACTGTGTAGCCATCTGCTCCCAAAGAGCTATTCCATGACACCCTGGCAGAGTTTCTCACGCAGTCAATGATCCCTGCAACATTCTGAGGCATGCAGGGAGCTACGGAGAAAAAGAAAAAAGTAAGTAAGTATATGGAGAGAGACTTGAGTTGTGATATAAAGAGATCTCACCTGAGATGGCTGATGCAGTTGCACTGGGTTGGCTGTGGCAGGAGCCTCTGACAGCGGTGACTTGGGCAATATATGTATTTCCACAAGACACACTGCTAAAAGAACAGGGACTGCTTGTGACATTGCATGCCTCATCAGAACCTCCATTTTGAGCTGAGGCTGAAACCAAGTAACGTTCTGTATAAGCCGAGGGCGTCCAGGAGACTGTCAGGTCATTTGTTGCGCAGTCAATGATGGCGTTCACATTTTCAGGTGGACAGGGAGCTAGAAAAACGAAAAATATGTAACATTATATTTGGATGCCACAAGATGAAATATTTTTTGTACATTTATATTTATTACCAGTCGTCAGTGTAACAGCAGAACTTGGATCACTTGAGCAGTCGCTGTCAGAAGCTACCATTTGAAGGGAGTATTCTGCGCCACACTGAACATTAGTAAGAGAACAAGTGAGGCTAGAGTCGTCACAATTAACTGTCTCCTGAGTGCTGTGGCCTGTCAGTGTGTAATCAATTGCCCCATCGCTTGCGGTCCAGGTTACTGTTGCTGAGTCAGCGGTACAGTCCATCACTGCATTGACATTGGTAGGAGCACACGGAGCTGCAAAACACACAGATTACAAGAAATGTAAGTTTCCATAAAAAATATGATAGTTTTCAGCGTTACACAACAGATACATTTCATTAACAAATACAATAAGATTTTCTTTTTACCTGTGGCCTGAGTAACTGACTCTGAAGAGGTTACACTGCAAACTGCATCTGAGGCAGTGACAGAGACAACGTAGTTCTGTCCACAAGCCAGCTGGCTGACAGTGCATGTAGTAGTAGGAGAAGTAGATGTGCAGGTCTCTGAACCACTGCCTGAGGTCACAGTGGCGGTGTATCCATCTGCTCCATCACTGGACTGCCAGGTTATCGTAAAATCGCCAGAAGAACAGTCGCGAGATGCAGTTACTCCAGCAGGCTCACATGGCCCTAGAACGTAAAGAGCTCCAATACTTTAGATCACACAGAAAAATCAAATGTCATTTTCTTGCATCTTTTGCACAGGGCAAAAGATAAGTAAGTCTACATCAGTGGTGCCAATGGGGGGGTCGGGACCCAGCGGTAGGTCATGAGGCCTTGGGTGGGTCCCCAGATGATTAAGGTGAAATGAGAAGAAAGTTGAAGTAGTCTTCCTGCCCTAAAGTAGCATAAGAGGGAATAACTTTATGTAATGGGGTCTCGAGTTGTGTGAATTTTCCCAGTTTCCCAGTGGCTGTTTCCCAGCCAAAACAGTTTAGGAACCCCTGGTCTACATCTGGCAGCAACCAGAGGAAGAACAAATCTAAAGAATTTCAAAGATCACAGTTGTTTACTGTTATTTATACACTGTGACTCAAATTGTGCGACTGATAATAGCTGCACCTTTGTGGGTTATGGAAACCTATTGAAACCTTATCATAGTTTGACATTGTAGTTGGGCCAAACCGGAAAAAAAAAAGTGACATAATAAAACTTTCCTGCGGTAATCTGACCCATGCACCAGTGAACTTACGCGTGCTGAGGCTCCACGGTGTTTGCGTGGGGTGGGTGCACTGAGTGTTGGTGACATCGAGGCTCAAGCTGTAGGTTTGCCCACAGCTCAGACCTGATACAACGCAGTTGTTTTGATCAGAAGTGCACAAAATCTGCAGAATCCCATTCACTTCATGTGACACAGAAACGCTGTCTCCAGCGCTGGCAACCCAGGATACTGTTCCACCATCAGAGTTACAGTCCGCTTGAGCATCGATGGTATGAGGCAAGCACGGTTCTGGAAAAACAATGTTGCTTGAAATTCACAGCTTAGTGTGTTCTCAATGCTGTTGGTTGAAAACATTAATGAAGCCGATGCCTACCTGAAGTAAAAGAGATTACACTGCTGTCAGAGCTGTTGTACAGTGTCCCCTTTGCTACAACAAAGGCACTATAGATTGAGCTACAAACAAGTCCAGTGATCACACAAGAGGTGTCTGAGCTGCCCCCCTCACAGTGAGAGATGCCACCTTGTGTGTCGTCTATGAAGGCTATGTACCCTACTGCGAAAACACTCAGATCCCATGAAATGGTGACTTGAAGTTGTCCACATGCCACTGAAGCCTGGATATTGGTGGGCGGACAGGGCTCTGAATAAAAAGTAAAAACATGTCAGTTTGAATTGGGTGTAGTGTGTAGTGAATGGTGGTCAGAGTGAGCTGTATGCCACACCTGTGGTCACCTGCACAGTATCAGAGGTGACTCCCTGACTGTCACAGGCCTGGTTGTGCGCTGACACAGTCACATTATAGAGCTCACTGCACTGCAGTCCACTCACAGTGCACTGAGTTGAACTGGAGCTATTGCACACAGCAGGAGCTCCCTGGTCAGTCACTGCTGCGGCTGAGTATAAAGTAGCCCCTTTGGTAGAATCCCATTCAACCACAGCACTACCCACTGTGTAGTTCACAGTGACACCTGTGACTTCACATGGTTCTGAAGAGATGCAAGAACAGAGTTGTTAATGTGCCTAAGCCAGATTGTGTCTGTGGCATTTTAGCCATATAATTATTTATCTATTTAACATTTTAAATGTTCACTATGCTCACCTGTGTAAAAGTTTGCTGCCATGTAGCCAGTGGTGTTGCAACTTTCTCCCACAGCCGTTACACTGGCATTGTATTCCTCTCCACAGTGTAAGTGGCTCGGCTGGCAGCTGCTGCTGCTGCCGCTGCTGGTGCAGGTGTCAAGGTGGTCTGATGACCCAAGTTCTGCCACATATGACTGTGCTCCTTCGCTGGGCTGCCAAGATACGGTGGCAACTCCAGCCTCACAATCAACAGACATGTTGATGTTACTTGGCACACAAGGTTCTTTAGGGAGGAAAAACATTTTCAGTTCCCATTTGGAGCTGCCAGTTTTCTGCTCTTTCCAATTTCATACTGTAATTTATATCTCACCTGCTGTTACAGAAGATTCACTGCTTGATGAGCTGTTGTACGGATTGCCCATAGCTATAGCTGAGACAGTGTACTCTGTACCGCACTGCAGCCCTGTGGCCTCACAAGAGCTCTCTGCACTTGATGCATCACAGACAATATTATGTCCTTGTGGGTTTTGGAGAAAAGCAACATAACCTTCAGCATTTTCACTTGAAGTCCAGGAAACAATTGCACTCTGTTGGCCACATTGCACAGTTGCTTGAACATTGGTGGGTGGGCAGGGCTCTGGGTAAAATTATTAAATCAAATTAGGCAAGGCAAGGCAACTTTATTTATACCGCGCATTTCGTACACAAGGCAACTCGATGCGCCTAAATTCAAGTTAGTAAATACTGATGAAACAAAACCATCTTGACTGTTTTGTTTAAAACACCAATACAAACCTGTTTTTTGTTGTATTTGTTGAGAAGTCGGACCCGGGTCACAGTCATTGTTGGCCGTGACAGTGATGTTGTAGGTCTTACCACAGACCAGCCCTGACAGTTCAGTTGGAGGACTGGTGCTGGTGTTGGAAACAGAGGTGCTCTGATCTGCCACAGCTACAACTAAATATGTGGCAGCTCCATCTGCTGCATTCCACTGCACCTGGGCGACACCCACAGTGTAGGCGGCCACAGCAAGATTTTGAGGAACACAGGGCTCTGGACACACACAAGGGTATTTTAGTTTAAAGTTTCAGTGAAACATGCTGGATCTGCAAAATAAATGATTCCACATTGAAAAGGAAATCCTTTAAATTGTTTAAAATCTGTATCCTTGTCCTGCTCTAAGTAACGTGTTTTCACGTGTTTAAGGGCCAAAGTCGCCTCCACCTTCTGAGGAGACTGAGGTCCTTCGGAGTGAGCAGGCCTCTGCTCAGGACTTTTAATGACTCTGTGGTAGCCTCTGCTCTCCACTACGCTGCCGTGTGCTGGGCCCCGGGCAGCACAGAGCGGGACAAGAACAGACTGAACAAGCTGGTCAGGAGGGCCAGCTCCGTCCTGGGCTGCCCCCTGGACTCTGTGGAGGACGTGAGGGACAGGAGGGTGTTAGCCAAGCTCACCTCCATCATGGACAACACCTCCCACCCACTGCACGGGACTGTAGAAGAGCTGTGCAGCTCTCTCAGTGGAAGACTGAGACACCCTCAGTGCAGGACGGAGCGCTACCGCAAAGCCTTCATCCCCACTGCTGTCAGACTGTACAATAAGACTGTGAAGTAACGCCGACTATAACAAGTGAATTTCTCCTTTGTGAGATTAATAAAGGTTTATCTTATATCTTATCTTCATTCCACCTGCTGTTGGTTTTACATTGTGACAAGTTATTGTTGCAAGTCAAAGTAGCGCTACATTCTCTGGCACACATGGAACTGTGCGCCAGAGAATGTAAGAGAATATATCGGCTGGCCGATGTATAAAAAGTAAGTAAATACATGGAGAGAGACTTGAGTAGTGATATTAAGAGATCTCACCTGAGATGGCTGATGCAGTTGCACTGGGTTGGCTGTGGCAGGAACCTCTGACAGCGGTGACTTGGGCAATATATGTTTTTCCACAGGACACACTGCTAATAGAACAGGGACTGCTTGTGACATTGCATGCCTCATCAGAACCTCCATTTTGAGCTGAGGCTGAAACCAAGTAACGTTCTGTATGAGCCGAGGGCGTCCAGGAGACTGTCAGGTCATTTGTTTCGCAGTCAATGATGGCGGTCACATTTTCAGGTGGACAGGGAGCTAGAAAAACGAAAAATATGTAACATTATATTTGGATGCCACAAGATGAAATATTTTTTGTACATTTATATTTATTACCAGTCGTCAGTGTAACAGCAGAACTTGGATCACTTGAGCAGTCGCTGTCAGAAGCTACCATTTGAAGGGAGTATTCTGCGCCACACTGAACATTAGTAAGAGAACAAGTGAGGCTAGAGTCGTCACAATTAACTGTCTCCTGAGTGCTGTGGCCTGTCAGTGTGTAATCAATTGCCCCATCGCTTGCGGTCCAGGTTACTGTTGCTGAGTCAGCGGTACAGTCCATCACTGCATTGACATTGGTAGGAGCACACGGAGCTGCAAAACACACAGATTACAAGAAATGTAAGTTTCCATAAAAAATATGATAGTTTTCAGCGTTACACAACAGATACATTTCATTAACAAATACAATAAGATTTTCTTTTTACCTGTGGCCTGAGTAACTGACTCTGAAGAGGTTACACTGCAAACTGCATCTGAGGCAGTGACAGAGACAACGTAGTTCTGTCCACAAGCCAGCTGGCTGACAGTGCATGTAGTAGTAGGAGAAGTAGATGTGCAGGTCTCTGAACCACTGCCTGAGGTCACAGTGGCGGTGTATCCATCTGCTCCATCACTGGACTGCCAGGTTATCGTAAAATCGCCAGAAGAACAGTCGCGAGATGCAGTTACTCCAGCAGGCTCACATGGCCCTAGAACGTAAAGAGCTCCAATACTTTAGATCACACAGAAAAATCAAATGTCATTTTCTTGCATCTTTTGCACAGGGCAAAAGATAAGTAAGTCTACATCAGTGGTGCCAATGGGGGGGTCGGGACCCAGCGGTAGGTCATGAGGCCTTGGGTGGGTCCCCAGATGATTAAGGTGAAATGAGAAGAAAGTTGAAGTAGTCTTCCTGCCCTAAAGTAGCATAAGAGGGAATAACTTTATGTAATGGGGTCTCGAGTTGTGTGAATTTTCCCAGTTTCCCAGTGGCTGTTTCCCAGCCAAAACAGTTTAGGAACCCCTGGTCTACATCTGGCAGCAACCAGAGGAAGAACAAATCTAAAGAATTTCAAAGATCACAGTTGTTTACTGTTATTTATACACTGTGACTCAAATTGTGCGACTGATAATAGCTGCACCTTTGTGGGTTATGGAAACCTATTGAAACCTTATCATAGTTTGACATTGTAGTTGGGCCAAACCGGAAAAAAAAAAGTGACATAATAAAACTTTCCTGCGGTAATCTGACCCATGCACCAGTGAACTTACGCGTGCTGAGGCTCCACGGTGTTTGCGTGGGGTGGGTGCACTGAGTGTTGGTGACATCGAGGCTCAAGCTGTAGGTTTGCCCACAGCTCAGACCTGATACAACGCAGTTGTTTTGATCAGAAGTGCACAAAATCTGCAGAATCCCATTCACTTCATGTGACACAGAAACGCTGTCTCCAGCGCTGGCAACCCAGGATACTGTTCCACCATCAGAGTTACAGTCCGCTTGAGCATCGATGGTATGAGGCAAGCACGGTTCTGGAAAAACAATGTTGCTTGAAATTCACAGCTTAGTGTGTTCTCAATGCTGTTGGTTGAAAACATTAATGAAGCCGATGCCTACCTGAAGTAAAAGAGATTACACTGCTGTCAGAGCTGTTGTACAGTGTCCCCTTTGCTACAACAAAGGCACTATAGATTGAGCTACAAACAAGTCCAGTGATCACACAAGAGGTGTCTGAGCTGCCCCCCTCACAGTGAGAGATGCCACCTTGTGTGTCGTCTATGAAGGCTATGTACCCTACTGCGAAAACACTCAGATCCCATGAAATGGTGACTTGAAGTTGTCCACATGCCACTGAAGCCTGGATATTGGTGGGCGGACAGGGCTCTGAATAAAAAGTAAAAACATGTCAGTTTGAATTGGGTGTAGTGTGTAGTGAATGGTGGTCAGAGTGAGCTGTATGCCACACCTGTGGTCACCTGCACAGTATCAGAGGTGACTCCCTGACTGTCACAGGCCTGGTTGTGCGCTGACACAGTCACATTATAGAGCTCACTGCACTGCAGTCCACTCACAGTGCACTGAGTTGAACTGGAGCTATTGCACACAGCAGGAGCTCCCTGGTCAGTCACTGCTGCGGCTGAGTATAAAGTAGCCCCTTTGGTAGAATCCCATTCAACCACAGCACTACCCACTGTGTAGTTCACAGTGACACCTGTGACTTCACATGGTTCTGAAGAGATGCAAGAACAGAGTTGTTAATGTGCCTAAGCCAGATTGTGTCTGTGGCATTTTAGCCATATAATTATTTATCTATTTAACATTTTAAATGTTCACTATGCTCACCTGTGTAAAAGTTTGCTGCCATGTAGCCAGTGGTGTTGCAACTTTCTCCCACAGCCGTTACACTGGCATTGTATTCCTCTCCACAGTGTAAGTGGCTCGGCTGGCAGCTGCTGCTGCTGCCGCTGCTGGTGCAGGTGTCAAGGTGGTCTGATGACCCAAGTTCTGCCACATATGACTGTGCTCCTTCGCTGGGCTGCCAAGATACGGTGGCAACTCCAGCCTCACAATCAACAGACATGTTGATGTTACTTGGCACACAAGGTTCTTTAGGGAGGAAAAACATTTTCAGTTCCCATTTGGAGCTGCCAGTTTTCTGCTCTTTCCAATTTCATACTGTAATTTATATCTCACCTGCTGTTACAGAAGATTCACTGCTTGATGAGCTGTTGTACGGATTGCCCATAGCTATAGCTGAGACAGTGTACTCTGTACCGCACTGCAGCCCTGTGGCCTCACAAGAGCTCTCTGCACTTGATGCATCACAGACAATATTATGTCCTTGTGGGTTTTGGAGAAAAGCAACATAACCTTCAGCATTTTCACTTGAAGTCCAGGAAACAATTGCACTCTGTTGGCCACATTGCACAGTTGCTTGAACATTGGTGGGTGGGCAGGGCTCTGGGTAAAATTATTAAATCAAATTAGGCAAGGCAAGGCAACTTTATTTATACCGCGCATTTCGTACACAAGGCAACTCGATGCGCCTAAATTCAAGTTAGTAAATACTGATGAAACAAAACCATCTTGACTGTTTTGTTTAAAACACCAATACAAACCTGTTTTTTGTTGTATTTGTTGAGAAGTCGGACCCGGGTCACAGTCATTGTTGGCCGTGACAGTGATGTTGTAGGTCTTACCACAGACCAGCCCTGACAGTTCAGTTGGAGGACTGGTGCTGGTGTTGGAAACAGAGGTGCTCTGATCTGCCACAGCTACAACTAAATATGTGGCAGCTCCATCTGCTGCATTCCACTGCACCTGGGCGACACCCACAGTGTAGGCGGCCACAGCAAGATTTTGAGGAACACAGGGCTCTGGACACACACAAGGGTATTTTAGTTTAAAGTTTCAGTGAAACATGCTGGATCTGCAAAATAAATGATTCCACATTGAAAAGGAAATCCTTTAAATTGTTTAAAATCTGTATCCTTGTCCTGCTCTAAGTAACGTGTTTTCATTCCATCCGCTGTTGGTTTTACATTGTGACAAGTTATTGTTGCAAGTCAAAGTAGCGCTACATTCTCTGGCACACATGGAACTGGAGTGCGCCAGATTATAGATTATATCGGCTGGCCGATGTATAAAAAGTAAGTAAATACATGGAGAGAGACTTGAGTAGTGATATTAAGAGATCTCACCTGAGATGGCTGATGCAGTTGCACTGGGTTGGCTGTGGCAGGAGCCTCTGACAGCGGTGACTTGGGCAATATATGTTTTTCCACAGGACACACTGCTAATAGAACATGGACTGCTTGTGACATTGCATGCCTCATCAGAACCTCCATTTTGAGCTGAGGCTGAAACCAAGTAACGTTCTGTATAAGCCGAGGGCGTCCAGGAGACTGTCAGGTCATTTGTTTCGCAGTCAATGATGGCGGTCACATTTTCAGGTGGACAGGGAGCTAGAAAAACGAAAAATATGTAACATTATATTTGGATACCACAAGATGAAATATTTTTTGTACATTTATATTTATTACCAGTCGTCAGTGTAACAGCAGAACTTGGATCACTTGAGCAGTCGCTGTCAGAAGCTACCATTTGAAGGGAGTATTCTGCGCCACACTGAACATTAGTAAGAGAACAAGTGAGGCTAGAGTCGTCACAAGTAACTGTCTCCTGAGCGCTGTGGCCTGTCAGTGTGTAATCAATTGCCCCATCGCTTGCGGTCCAGGTTACTGTTGCTGATTCAGCGGTACAGTCCATCACTGCATTGACATTGGTAGGAGCACACGGAGCTGCAAAACACACAGATTACAAGAAATGTAAGTTTCCATAAAAAATATGATAGTTTTCAGCATTACACAACAGATACATTTCATTAACAAATACAATAAGATTTTCTTTTTACCTGTGGCCTGAGTAACTGACTCTGAAGAGGTTACACTGCAAACTGCATTTGAGGCAGTGACAGAGACAAGGTAGTTCTGTCCACAAGCCAGCTGGCTGACAGTGCATGTAGTAGTAGGAGAAGTAGATGTGCAGGTCTCTGAACCACTGCCTGAGGTCACAGTGGCGGTGTATCCATCTGCTCCATCACTGGACTGCCAGGTTATCGTGAAATCGCCAGAAGAACAGTTGCGAGATGCAGTTACTCCAGCAGGCTCACATGGCCCTAGAACGTAAAGAGCTCCAATACTTTAGATCACACAGAAAAATCAAATGTCATTTTCTAATTTAATTTGTAACATGAATAACAGACACAACAGAGAGAAAGTCGTGGGGGGATATGCACACACATGGACAAGGCCCCACATTCGACAATGAGCTCAAAATAGTAGTGTCAAAGCACAAAAGATAATCCTTGATAAGTCTACATCAGTGGTTCCTAAAGGTCGCGAGGCCTTGGTGGGGTCCCCAGATGATTAAGGTCAAATGAAAAGAAAGATGCATCTCTTTTTTGTATAGACATATTTTTGAGTGTAAAAATGCATATAATTTTTGAAATCCTCTCAAATGGCTCAAATCTCAATCTCAAATCTCTTAAATGTTCTGTTTTTTCTGTCTGCAAATTTTTCAAACCAGTTTCTAACAAATAATGACTGAGTTCAACATTTCTGGATTTTCTGCTTGGTTTTGTCTTTCAAATCAGTGAATCTCCCGCAGAGATATCCAGTATTTCCCCGCCCTCCATCTGACATTATGACTACGATTCTAGACACAAACTGATTAAAGCAAACATATGCCAACATCTTTTCTACTACCTGAAACCATGCTAACTGCAGCAGATGTTAATGGGCAGCTTCCGTCGTCGTAGATGACGGTGACTTCGTATGTTTTTCCACATGGAGCAGAGGAGACTATGCAGGACTTTGTGTTGGTGCTGGAGCAGTTGAACTTGTCTCCACTCTGGCTGTCTTCCAGGACTGCTATGTACGAGCCTGTGGTGGCCTGATGGTCCCATGTTATTGTAGCCTGGTTGTTGTTACAATCTGTTTCTGCAGCCACATTTGTGGGAGGACACGGTGCTACAAGAGAAAATTGTTTAACACATAAAGCATCATTGTGTTTTGTGGATTACTATAGGTGCAGTTTTTACTTAGTTTAGATCTTTGTATTGAGCCTGTTCACTTTTTCAGTGCCTTCTCTGTTAGAGTTTGACACCTATGCTATCGAGGGTTTTAAGTGATCATGTTATGAAATGAGTAAGTTTTTAATTTGTTGTATAAGTTTTGTTTAGATTATTTTGTCCATAACAGCAACTGAAGACACGAGCATTATACAAACAGACCTCTTGAAACTTAACTCACCGGCTGTGAAGGTGGCATTGGCAATGTCCGAGTTGTTGCACTGAGAGTTGGACGCAGTCACCGTAGTTGTGTATGTTTCTCCACATGCCAGATTCTGAAGAACATAGTCGATTTCCATTGTGCGGTTAACGTTGAACTCACTCCCACTGGAATCCTCTGTGACAACTATGTAATAAATTGCACCTTTGCTGGTGCCCCAGCTGATGGTGGCATTGTCTGAGCAGTTAATCGAAGCAGACACGTTGATGGGAGTGCATGGGACTGATTGAATAAAAGAAGAATCAGTAATTAATAGATCTTGTAACAGTTTTTTAATGTCATTTTTGAACAGTAACAATAACTTTAAGCACATCATTTGATTGCACTATTCTTCCCTTCATGACAAATAAAAGGGACTAAGTTTAACTTAAATTCATTTTGTGTAGGGCTGAAAGATATATCGTATTGATATAGAGAAATGAAAATTCAAAACATTAATAGGCCTATGTTTTTATTTTTCTGAAAAATGCTTGGTTTTCACCTAACCCATAGTTATATCACATGGTATTGATATCGAGATATCTGGCATGAATATCGAGATATTAAATTTTGTCCATATTGCTCAGCCCTAGTGTGTATAATCTAAATAATTACCGTATATTTATATATTTTCTATGGAATTATTTAGAAATTCTGTCTGTCCTGTTACCTCGATAAATTAGTTACCACTAATAAGTCCAACTTAACACTTAAACTGTTGCTCAGTACTCAAGAATTGTCATCAAGTACCTTTTTAATTCTAGTTAAGTAATAATACACACCTGTCGCACCCGGCGGTGCCAGTATTTCATCGGTTGTGCTGACTGCATTGGAGGCTGTGACCTTCACAGTTGCATGTTCTCCACATGGGATGCCCGTCACTTCACAGTATGTGTCTGAAGTGGTGCAGCTATAATTGCCGATATTACCGAGGACATTCACTGTGTAGTTCTCAGCTCCAGCCGCAGCAACCCAGGAGGTCATCAGCTTTCCAAGAGTGCACTCTGATGATGTTTGTACTTGTGTTGGTGAGCAAGGAGCTTGGAAAGATATGACAAAATCATATTAAACTTGGTGTCTGTATTTTATTGACAAAAAAGCTAGAATTAAATATGTTTGTTTGTTTGTATATTACTCACCGGTTATGACCACCTGTGGTTCACTGAATGCACTGGTGCATTCTGAGGTCACTGACATTTTGCCCTGCACAGTGAAGGTGTAGATCTGCCCACAGGTCACATCGGTGAAGAAGCATGAATCTGTTGTTGTTCTGCATTCTTTCACCACGTCATTCTTGTCTCTAGATTGAGTAATATAGTATATGGTGTTGTTTGTAGGTTCATATTGAAATACAATCACACTCTCAAACGGCGTGTAAAATGCCGTTGGATTTGCTGGGGCACAGGGCACTGTTGAAACAAGAAAAAGAGGATTAGTTTGATTTGCAGTTACATGAGCTGTTACATTTCTCATTTGAGATTCTGTTGGTTTCCTTCATCTTGTCAGTTCTTCAGACAGATACTGACTTTTGAGACAATCTATCGACAATAATGTTTAGAGGCTTACTGGTGTTGTAGCTTGAGTGAGACAATATTTCTATTAGAGTTTGTTTTGGGACATAGAGTCTCATGACCTGGACTGAAGTGTTGTTTTTCATTTATTATTTTGACAAAGCAAGACGGTCCCAGATTCAATTTCTGAAACGGATGCTGCCCGTTCTCTCTGTGACTGCCTGTGCAGATTTTGTGTAGACTACTTCAGATCAGGTTGTCCATTGTAGCGCCACACAGGCTCAGGACTGACCTGCTTACAATTCTGATCTACATACAATTCTGTGTATGACAAATTTAACACTTTGAATAATTATTTGCCATGAGAAAATGAAATATAGTGTGTGGGGTGAAACTTACTTGTGTCAAATGTTTTGCTGATGGTGGAGGTGCTGCTGCAGTCGTCCGATATCACAGTGACACGGACCGTGTACACCTCTCCACATTTGAGCATGCCAATGTCACAGCTGGTGGAGTTTGACGTGCAGTTAAGGCTTTCCCCAGAGCCATCCGCAGCTGTGGCCCTATAGGAGTTGGCACCGAACACGTGGCCCCATGTTACTTTTGTCTTGGCAGTGGTGCAGTCGTACTCTTGTGACAAGGTTGTGACTGGGTTTATGTCTGCAAAATGAGGAGCGAGTCAGATGGATATTTCAGTGTTTGGGTCGGAAGTGACTGCTGCACTTGTATTGTACTTAAAAGAAAAGAAAAACCTTACAAGTACATCATTATTTTCAAGCTATATGAAACCTAAAGGTGATGTCAGTAGGATGTACTCTTGATGGTTAAGATATAACTCCTAATACTACTACGAACTTGGGTGCTTTTAGAATAGAATAGACCTTTATTGTCTGTTCAATAGAGCAGAAATGTGTCTTTCAGCACATTAAAACTCATTCAGTAAAACATACACAATAAAAACATTACGTAAAGACACATCAACAAGAGCTGCAAAGGACAAGGACATGTTTCACTAAGATCCTTCAGTCAATGAACTCTAACTGCACTGCACTGCGCTAATCCTGCAGACTATTGTTGTGTCACTGGGCCAGACACTTCACTCTCTGCATGTGTGAATCTGGTATGTGAGTTGGTGGTGGTCGAAGGGTTTGGTGGCACAGATTGGCAGCCTCGCTTCAGTCAGTCTGCCCAAGGTGGCTGTGGCTATAACAGCAGCTCAACAGCACTGAGTTAGGAGTAAATGAATAATGACAATAGCATCGGACTTTGAGAAGCCTGTCAGCTCAGGTTAGTAAAGTGCAATGAAATGTAAGCCACTAACATCATTATTAATTACAATAACCTTTAACAGT